>NW_026292679.1:0-300000 GCF_023091745.1 Budorcas taxicolor | reverse complement strand
TGCCTCGCTGCTGGGCTTCCTGCCCGGGAAGGAGCAGGCTGCGCCAGACAGGCAGACGCTCCTGGCGCCTTCCTGGCCTCAGCTCCACTCCTTTCTTGCCTTTGCACCTAGTCCCCAGGCGTCCTTGCGGAGGGCTTAGGGGCCGGTGGGTTGCACGCTGCCAAGCCCTCCAGCCGTGAGAGCTCTGTCATAGGGAAGGGAATGGCAAGTGCAGGGCTCCTCCAGCGCTCGCTTGGCCGCCCAGACTCAGCACAGCACGGAGAGCCCCAGGCTCCCAGGGCCCCTGGCTGCGGTCTGCAGCCCCACACACCCGGAGGCTGACTCCGTGAGCGCCCAGAAGGTGCCTGACAGACGTCATTTCCCGAGTGCTCTCCCCACCAGCAGAGACGTGTGCAGGTGGTTGGGGCCTGCCCCTGCGTGTCTGGGCTGCCGCCCACAGCCTCCGCTCAGGGGAAGCAGCCCCTGTGCCAAGACCTGCAGGAGGCGCGGGGCGTCCCTGCCTGGAAGCCAAGTGCACAGTACGCTTGGAAGCGAGCCTCCTTGGGAAGAGTCGAGGGAGCCAAGCCACGTGCAGCTGCAATCCCTGCTTGGGCCGAGCCGAGTGTGCCTCCAGGACGGCAGAGCTCCAGCTCTGCTCAGAGGCCGGATCTAGTCAAGTGCCTTGCGCGAGGCTGCTCTGCCCTGGGCGAGACTTGCCCAGGCTTGCCTCGCTGCTAGGCTTGCTGCCCAGGAAGGAGCAGGCTGTGCGATGCTGGGAGAGGCCACTGGCGCCTTCCTGGTCTCAGCTCCACTCCTGCCTTGCCTTTGCATCTAGGCCCCAGCCGTCCGTGGGGAAGGCTTAGGAGCCGGTGGCTTGCACACTGCCAAGCCCTCCAGCAGTGAGGCCTCTCTTAGAGGGGAGGGGAGGGCAAGTGCAGGGCTCCTCCAGCGCTCGCTTGGCCGCCCAGACTCAGCACAGCACGGAGAGCCCCAGGCTCCCAGGGCCCCTGGCTGCGGTCTGCAGCCCCACACACCCGGAGGCTGACTCCGTGAGCGCCCAGAAGGTGCCTGACAGACGTCATTTCCCGAGTGCTCTCCCCACCAGCAGAGACGTGTGCAGGTGGTTGGGGCCTGCCCCTGCGTGTCTGGGCTGCCGCCCACAGCCTCCGCTCAGGGGAAGCAGCCCCTGTGCCAAGACCTGCAGGAGGCGCGGGGCGTCCCTGCCTGGAAGCCAAGTGCACAGTACGCTTGGAAGCGAGCCTCCTTGGGAAGAGTCGAGGGAGCCAAGCCGCGTGCAGCTGCAATCCCTGCTTGGGCCGAGCCGAGTGTGCCTCCAGTACGGCAGAGCTCCAGCTCTGCTCAGAGGCCGGATCTACTCAAGTGCCTTGCGCGAGGCTGCTCTGCCCTGGGCGAGACTTGCCCAGGCTTGCCTCGCTGCTAGGCTTGCTGCCCAGGAAGGAGCAGGCTGTGCGATGCTGGGAGAGGCCACTGGCGCCTTCCTGGCCTCAGCTCCACTCCTGCCTTGCCTTTTCATCTAAGCCCCAGCCGTCCGTGGGGAAGGCTTAGGAGCCGGTGGCTTGCACACTGCCAAGCCCTCCAGCAGTGAGGCCTCTCTTAGAGGGGAGGGGAGGGCAAGTGCAGGGCTCCTCCAGCGGGTGCTTGGCCGCCCAGACTCAGCGCCGCACGGAGAGCACAAGGCTCCCAGGGCCCCTGGCTGTGGTCTGCAGCCCCACACTCCCGGAGGCTGACTCCGTGGGCGCCCAGAAGGTGCCTGACAGACGTCATGTCCCTAGCGCTCTCCTCCCCAGCAGAGACGTGTGCAGGTGGTGGGGCCTGCCCCTGCGTGTCTGGGCTCCCGCCGGCAGCCCCAGCTCAAGGGAAGCAGCCCCTGAGCCAAGACCTGTAGGAGGCGCGGGGCGCCCCCGCCTGGAAGCCTAGTGCACAGCAGGCGGGAAGCGAGCCTCCTCGGGAGAAGAGGAGGCAGCCCAGCTGCGTGCGTCTGCACTCACTCCTTGGGCGGAGCCCAGTGAGCCTCCAGTACGGCAGAGCTCCAGCTCTGCTCAGAGGCCCGATCTGGCAGAGTTGCTGGCGTGAGACTGCTCTGCCCTGGGCGAGCCTTGCCCAGACTTGCCTCGCTGCTGGGCTTCCTGCCCGGGAAGGAGCAGGCTGCGCCAGACAGGCAGACGCTCCTGGCGCCTTCCTGGCCTCAGCTCCACTCCTTTCTTGCCTTTGCACCTAGTCCCCAGGCGTCCTTGCGGAGGGCTTAGGGGCCGGTGGGTTGCACGCTGCCAAGCCCTCCAGCCGTGAGAGCTCTGTCATAGGGAAGGGAATGGCAAGTGCAGGGCTCCTCCAGCGCTCGCTTGGCCGCCCAGACTCAGCACAGCACGGAGAGCCCCAGGCTCCCAGGGCCCCTGGCTGCGGTCTGCAGCCCCACACACCCGGAGGCTGACTCCGTGAGCGCCCAGAAGGTGCCTGACAGACGTCATTTCCCGAGTGCTCTCCCCACCAGCAGAGACGTGTGCAGGTGGTTGGGGCCTGCCCCTGCGTGTCTGGGCTGCCGCCCACAGCCTCCGCTCAGGGGAAGCAGCCCCTGTGCCAAGACCTGCAGGAGGCGCGGGGCGTCCCTGCCTGGAAGCCAAGTGCACAGTCCGCTTGGAAGCGAGCCTCCTTGGGAAGAGTCGAGGGAGCCAAGCCGCGTGCAGCTGCAATCCCTGCTTGGGCCGAGCCGAGTGTGCCTCCAGTACGGCAGAGCTCCAGCTCTGCTCAGAGGCCGGATCTACTCAAGTGCCTTGCGCGAGGCTGCTCTGCCCTGGGCGAGACTTGCCCAGGCTTGCCTCGCTGCTAGGCTTGCTGCCCAGGAAGGAGCAGGCTGTGCGATGCTGGGAGAGGCCACTGGCGCCTTCCTGGCCTCAGCTCCACTCCTGCCTTGCCTTTGCATCTAGGCCCCAGCCGTCCGTGGGGAAGGCTTAGGAGCCGGTGGCTTGCACACTGCCAAGCCCTCCAGCAGTGAGGCCTCTCTTAGAGGGGAGGGGAGGGCAAGTGCAGGGCTCCTCCAGCGGGTGCTTGGCCGCCCAGACTCAGCGCCGCATGGAGAGCACAAGGCTCCCAGGGCCCCTGGCTGTGGTCTGCAGCCCCACACTCCCGGAGGCTGACTCCGTGGGCGCCCAGAAGGTGCCTGACAGACGTCATGTCCCTAGCGCTCTCCTCCCCAGCAGAGACGTGTGCAGGTGGTGGGGCCTGCCCCTGCGTGTCTGGGCTCCCGCCGGCAGCCCCAGCTCAAGGGAAGCAGCCCCTGAGCCAAGACCTGTAGGAGGCGCGGGGCGCCCCCGCCTGGAAGCCTAGTGCACAGCAGGCGGGAAGCGAGCCTCCTCGGGAGAAGAGGAGGCAGCCCAGCTGCGTGCGTCTGCACTCACTCCTTGGGCGGAGCCCAGTGAGCCTCCAGTACGGCAGAGCTCCAGCTCTGCTCAGAGGCCCGATCTGGCAGAGTTGCTGGCGTGAGACTGCTCTGCCCTGGGCGAGCCTTGCCCAGACTTGCCTCGCTGCTGGGCTTCCTGCCCGGGAAGGAGCAGGCTGCGCCAGACAGGCAGACGCTCCTGGCGCCTTCCTGGCCTCAGCTCCACTCCTTTCTTGCCTTTGCACCTAGTCCCCAGGCGTCCTTGCGGAGGGCTTAGGGGCCGGTGGGTTGCACGCTGCCAAGCCCTCCAGCCGTGAGAGCTCTGTCATAGGGAAGGGAATGGCAAGTGCAGGGCTCCTCCAGCGCTCGCTTGGCCGCCCAGACTCAGCACAGCACGGAGAGCCCCAGGCTCCCAGGGCCCCTGGCTGCGGTCTGCAGCCCCACACACCCGGAGGCTGACTCCGTGAGCGCCCAGAAGGTGCCTGACAGACGTCATTTCCCGAGTGCTCTCCCCACCAGCAGAGACGTGTGCAGGTGGTTGGGGCCTGCCCCTGCGTGTCTGGGCTGCCGCCCACAGCCTCCGCTCAGGGGAAGCAGCCCCTGTGCCAAGACCTGCAGGAGGCGCGGGGCGTCCCTGCCTGGAAGCCAAGTGCACAGTCCGCTTGGAAGCGAGCCTCCTTGGGAAGAGTCGAGGGAGCCAAGCCGCGTGCAGCTGCAATCCCTGCTTGGGCCGAGCCGAGTGTGCCTCCAGTACGGCAGAGCTCCAGCTCTGCTCAGAGGCCGGATCTAGTCAAGTGCCTTGCGCGAGGCTGCTCTGCCCTGGGCGAGACTTGCCCAGGCTTGCCTCGCTGCTAGGCTTGCTGCCCAGGAAGGAGCAGGCTGTGCGATGCTGGGAGAGGCCACTGGCGCCTTCCTGGCCTCAGCTCCACTCCTGCCTTGCCTTTGCATCTAGGCCCCAGCCGTCCGTGGGGAAGGCTTAGGAGCCGGTGGCTTGCACACTGCCAAGCCCTCCAGCAGTGAGGCCTCTCTTAGAGGGGAGGGGAGGGCAAGTGCAGGGCTCCTCCAGCGGGTGCTTGGCCGCCCAGACTCAGCGCCGCATGGAGAGCACAAGGCTCCCAGGGCCCCTGGCTGTGGTCTGCAGCCCCACACTCCCGGAGGCTGACTCCGTGGGCGCCCAGAAGGTGCCTGACAGACGTCATGTCCCTAGCGCTCTCCTCCCCAGCAGAGACGTGTGCAGGTGGTGGGGCCTGCCCCTGCGTGTCTGGGCTCCCGCCGGCAGCCCCAGCTCAAGGGAAGCAGCCCCTGAGCCAAGACCTGTAGGAGGCGCGGGGCGCCCCCGCCTGGAAGCCTAGTGCACAGCAGGCGGGAAGCGAGCCTCCTCGGGAGAAGAGGAGGCAGCCCAGCTGCGTGCGTCTGCACTCACTCCTTGGGCGGAGCCCAGTGAGCCTCCAGTACGGCAGAGCTCCAGCTCTGCTCAGAGGCCCGATCTGGCAGAGTTGCTGGCGTGAGGCTGCTCTGCCCTGAGCGAGCCTTGCCCAGACTTGCCTCGCTGCTGGGCTTCCTGCCCGGGAAGGAGCAGGCTGCGCCAGACAGGCAGACGCTCCTGGCGCCACCCTGGCCTCAGCTCCACTCCTGCCTTGCCTTTGCACCTAGTCCCCAGGCGTCCTTGCGGAGGGCTTAGGGGCCGGTGGGTTGCACGCTGCCAAGCCCTCCAGCCGTGAGAGCTCTGTCATAGGGAAGGGAATGGCAAGTGCAGGGCTCCTCCAGCGCTCGCTTGGCCGCCCAGACTCAGCACAGCACGGAGAGCCCCAGGCTCGCAGGGCCCCTGGCTGCGGTCTGCAGCCCCACACACCCGGAGGCTGACTCCGTGAGCGCCCAGAAGGTGCCTGACAGACGTCATTTCCCGAGTGCTCTCCCCACCAGCAGAGACGTGTGCAGGTGGTTGGGGCCTGCCCCTGCGTGTCTGGGCTGCCGCCCACAGCCTCTGCTCAGGGGAAGCAGCCCCTGTGCCAAGACCTGCAGGAGGCGCGGGGCGTCCCTGCCTGGAAGCCAAGTGCACTGTCCGCTTGGAAGCGAGCCTCCTTGGGAAGAGTCGAGGGAGCCAAGCCACGTGCAGCTGCAATCCCTGCTTGGGCCGAGCCGAGTGTGCCTCCAGTACGGCAGAGCTCCAGCTCTGCTCAGAGGCTGGATCTAGTCAAGTGCCTTGCGCGAGGCTGCTCTGCCCTGGGCGAGACTTGCCCAGGCTTGCCTCGCTGCTAGGCTTGCTGCCCAGGAAGGAGCAGGCTGTGCGATGCTGGGAGAGGCCACTGGCGCCTTCCTGGCCTCAGCTCCACTCCTGCCTTGCCTTTGCATCTAGGCCCCAGCCGTCCGTGGGGAAGGCTTAGGAGCCGGTGGCTTGCACACTGCCAAGCCCTCCAGCAGTGAGGCCTCTCTTAGAGGGGAGGGGAGGGCAAGTGCAGGGCTCCTCCAGCGGGTGCTTGGCCGCCCAGACTCAGCGCCGCACGGAGAGCACAAGGCTCCCAGGGCCCCTGGCTGTGGTCTGCAGCCCCACACACCCGGAGGCTGACTCCGTGAGCGCCCAGAAGGTGCCTGACAGACGTCATTTCCCGAGTGCTCTCCCCACCAGCAGAGACGTGTGCAGGTGGTTGGGGCCTGCCCCTGCGTGTCTGGGCAGCCGCCCACAGCCTCCGCTCAGGGGAAGCAGCCCCTGTGCCAAGACCTGCAGGAGGCGTGGGGCGTCCCTGCCTGGAAGCCAAGTGCACAGTACGCTTGGAAGCGAGCCTCCTTGGGAAGAGTCGAGGGAGCCAAGCCACGTGCAGCTGCAATCCCTGCTTGGGCCGAGCCGAGTGTGCCTCCAGTACGGCAGAGCTCCAGCTCTGCTCAGAGGCTGGATCTAGTCAAGTGCCTTGCGCGAGGCTGCTCTGCCCTGGGCGAGACTTGCCCAGGCTTGCCTCGCTGCTAGGCTTGCTGCCCAGGAAGGAGCAGGCTGTGCGATGCTGGGAGAGGCCACTGGCGCCTTCCTGGCCTCAGCTCCACTCCTGCCTTGCCTTTGCATCTAGGCCCCAGCCGTCCGTGGGGAAGGCTTAGGAGCCGGTGGCTTGCACACTGCCAAGCCCTCCAGCAGTGAGGCCTCTCTTAGAGGGGAGGGGAGGGCAAGTGCAGGGCTCCTCCAGCGGGTGCTTGGCCGCCCAGACTCAGCGCCGCACGGAGAGCACAAGGCTCCCAGGGCCCCTGGCTGTGGTCTGCAGCCCCACACTCCCGGAGGCTGACTCCGTGGGCGCCCAGAAGGTGCCTGACAGACGTCATGTCCCTACTCTGCTCCCCAGCAGAGACGTGTGCAGGTGGTGGGGCCTGCCCCTGCGTGTCTGGGCTCCCGCCGGCAGCCCCAGCTCCAGGGAAGCAGCCCCTGAGCCAAGACCTGTAGGGGGCGCGGGGCGCCCCCGCCTGGAAGCCTAGTGCACAGCATGCGGGAAGCGAGCCTCCTCGGGAGAAGAGGAGGCAGCCCAGCTGCGTGCGTCTGCACTCACTCCTTGGGCGGAGCCCAGTGAGCCTCCAGTACGGCAGAGCTCCAGCTCTGCTCAGAGGCCCGATCTGGCAGAGTTGCTGGCGTGAGGCTGCTCTGCCCTGGGCGAGCCTTGCCCAGACTTGCCTCGCTGCTAGGCTTCCTGCCCGGGAAGGAGCAGGCTGCGCCAGACAGGCAGACGCTCCTGGCGCCTTCCTGGCCTCAGCTCCACTCCTGCCTTGCCTTTGCACCTAGTCCCCAGGCGTCCTTGCGGAGGGCTTAGGGGCCGGTGGGGTGCACGCTGCCAAGCCCTCCAGCCGTGAGAGCTCTGTCATAGGGAAGGGAATGGCAAGTGCAGGGCTCCTCCAGCGGTCGCTTGGCCGCCCAGACTCAGCACAGCACGGAGAGCACCAGGCTTCCCAGGGCCCCTGGCTGTGGTCTGCAGCCCCACACACCCGGAGGCTGACTCCGTGAGCGCCCAGAAGGTGCCTGACAGACGTCATTTCCCTAGTGCTCTCCCCACCAGCAGAGACGTGTGCAGGTGGTTGGGGCCTGCCCCTGCGTGTCTGGGTTGCCGCCCACAGCCTCCGCTCAGGGGAAGCAGCCCCTGTGCCAAGACCTGCAGGAGGCGCGGGGCGTCCCTGCCTGGAAGCCAAGTGCACGGTCCGCTTGGAAGCGAGCCTCCTTGGGAAGAGTCGAGGGAGCCAAGCCGCGTGCAGCTGCAATCCCGGCTTGGGCCGAGCCGAGTGTGCCTCCAGGACGGCAGAGCTCCAGCTCTGCTCAGAGGCCGGATCTAGTCAAGTGCCTTGCGCGAGGCTGCTCTGCCCTGGGCGAGACTTGCCCAGGCTTGCCTCGCTGCTAGGCTTGCTGCCCGGGAAGGAGCAGGCTGTGCGATGCTGGGAGAGGCCACTGGCGCCTTCCTGGCCTCAGCTCCACTCCTGCCTTGCCTTTGCATCTAGGCCCCGGGCGTCCTTGGGGAAGGCTTAGGAGCCGGTGGCTTGCACACTGCCAAGCCCTCCAGCAGTGAGGCCTCTCGTAGAGGGGAGGGGAGGGCAAGTGCAGGGCTCCACCAGCGGTTGCTTGGCCGCCCAGACTCAGCGCCGCACGGGGAGCACAAGGCTCCCAGGTCCCCTGGCTGTGGTCTGCAGCCCCACACTCCCGGAGGCTGACTCCGTGAGCGCCCAGAAGGTGCCTGACAGACGTCATGTCCCTAGCGCTCTGCTCCCCAGCAGAGACGTGTGCAGGTGGTGGGGCCTGCCCCTGCGTGTCTGGGCTCCCGCCGGCAGCCCCAGCTCCAGGGAAGCAGCCCCTGAGCCAAGACCTGTAGGGGGCGCGGGGCGCCCCCGCCTGGAAGCCTAGTGCACAGCATGCGGGAAGCGAGCCTCCACGGGAGAAGAGGAGGCAGCCCAGCTGCGTGCATCTGCACTCACTCCTTGGGCGGAGCCCAGTGAGCCTCCAGTACGGCAGAGCTCCAGCTCTGCTCAGAGGCCCGATCTGGCAGAGTTGCTGGCGTGAGGCTGCTCTGCCCTGGGCGAGCCTTGCCCAGACTTGCCTCGCTGCTAGGCTTCCTGCCCGGGAAGGAGCAGGCTGCGCCAGACAGGCAGACGCTCCTGGCGCCTTCCTGGCCTCAGCTCCACTCCTGCCTTGCCTTTGCACCTAGTCCCCAGGCGTCCTTGCAGAGGGCTTAGGGGCCGGTGGGGTGCACGCTGCCAAGCCCTCCAGCCGTGAGAGCTCTGTCATAGGGAAGGGAATGGCAAGTGCAGGGCTCCTCCAGCGGTCGCTTGGCCGCCCAGACTCAGCACAGCACGGAGAGCACCAGGCTTCCCAGGGCCCCTGGCTGTGGTCTGCAGCCCCACACACCCGGAGGCTGACTCCGTGAGCGCCCAGAAGGTGCCTGACAGACGTCATTTCCCTAGTGCTCTCCCCACCAGCAGAGACGTGTGCAGGTGGTTGGGGCCTGCCCCTGCGTGTCTGGGCTGCCGCCCACAGCCTCCGCTCAGGGGAAGCAGCCCCTGTGCCAAGACCTGCAGGAGGCGCGGGGCGTCCCTGCCTGGAAGCCAAGTGCACGGTCCGCTTGGAAGCGAGCCTCCTTGGGAAGAGTCGAGGGAGCCAAGCCGCGTGCAGCTGCAATCCCTGCTTGGGCCGAGCCGAGTGTGCCTCCAGGACGGCAGAGCTCCAGCTCTGCTCAGAGGCCGGATCTAGTCAAGTGCCTTGCGCGAGGCTGCTCTGCCCTGGGCGAGACTTGCCCAGGCTTGCCTCGCTGCTAGGCTTGCTGCCCGGGAAGGAGCAGGCTGTGCGATGCTGGGAGAGGCCACTGGCGCCTTCCTGGCCTCAGCTCCACTCCTGCCTTGCCTTTGCATCTAGGCCCCGGGCGTCCTTGGGGAAGGCTTAGGAGCCGGTGGCTTGCACACTGCCAAGCCCTCCAGCAGTGAGGCCTCTTGTAGAGGGGAGGGGAGGGCAAGTGCAGGGCTCCACCAGCGGTTGCTTGGCCGCCCAGACTCAGCGCCGCACGGGGAGCACAAGGCTCCCAGGTCCCCTGGCTGTGGTCTGCAGCCCCACACTCCCGGAGGCTGACTCCGTGGGCGCCCAGAAGGTGCCTGACAGACGTCATGTCCCTAGCGCTCTGCTCCCCAGCAGAGACGTGTGCAGGTGGTGGGGCCTGCCCCTGCGTGTCTGGGCTCCCGCCGGCAGCCCCAGCTCCAGGGAAGCAGCCCCTGAGCCAAGACCTGTAGGGGGCGCGGGGCGCCCCCGCCTGGAAGCCTAGTGCACAGCATGCGGGAAGCGAGCCTCCTCGGGAGAAGAGGAGGCAGCCCAGCTGCGTGCGTCTGCACTCACTCCTTGGGCGGAGCCCAGTGAGCCTCCAGTACGGCAGAGCTCCAGCTCTGCTCAGAGGCCCGATCTGGCAGAGTTGCTGGCGTGAGGCTGCTCTGCCCTGGGCGAGCCTTGCCCAGACTTGCCTCGCTGCTAGGCTTCCTGCCCGGGAAGGAGCAGGCTGTGCCAGACAGGCAGACGCTCCTGGCGCCTTCCTGGCCTCAGCTCCACTCCTGCCTTGCCTTTGCACCTAGTCCCCAGGCGTCCTTGCGGAGGGCTTAGGGGCCGGTGGGGTGCACGCTGCCAAGCCCTCCAGCCGTGAGAGCTCTGTCATAGGGAAGGGAATGGCAAGTGCAGGGCTCCTCCAGCGGTCGCTTGGCCGCCCAGACTCAGCACAGCACGGAGAGCACCAGGCTTCCCAGGGCCCCTGGCTGTGGTCTGCAGCCCCACACACCCGGAGGCTGACTCCGTGAGCGCCCAGAAGGTGCCTGACAGACGTCATTTCCCTAGTGCTCTCCCCACCAGCAGAGACGTGTGCAGGTGGTTGGGGCCTGCCCCTGCGTGTCTGGGCTGCCGCCCACAGCCTCCGCTCAGGGGAAGCAGCCCCTGTGCCAAGACCTGCAGGAGGCGCGGGGCGTCCCTGCCTGGAAGCCAAGTGCACGGTCCACTTGGAAGCGAGCCTCCTTGGGAAGAGTCGAGGGAGCCAAGCCGCGTGCAGCTGCAAGCCCTGCTTGGGCCGAGCCGAGTGTGCCTCCAGGACGGCAGAGCTCCAGCTCTGCTCAGAGGCCGGATCTAGTCAAGTGCCTTGCGCGAGGCTGCTCTGCCCTGGGCGAGACTTGCCCAGGCTTGCCTCGCTGCTAGGCTTGCTGCCCGGGAAGGAGCAGGCTGTGCGATGCTGGGAGAGGCCACTGGCGCCTTCCTGGCCTCAGCTCCACTCCTGCCTTGCCTTTGCATCTAGGCCCCGGGCGTCCTTGGGGAAGGCTTAGGAGCCGGTGGCTTGCACACTGCCAAGCCCTCCAGCAGTGAGGCCTCTTGTAGAGGGGAGGGGAGGGCAAGTGCAGGGCTCCACCAGCGGTTGCTTGGCCGCCCAGACTCAGCGCCGCACGGGGAGCACAAGGCTCCCAGGTCCCCTGGCTGTGGTCTGCAGCCCCACACTCCCGGAGGCTGACTCCGTGGGCGCCCAGAAGGTGCCTGACAGACGTCATGTCCCTAGCGCTCTGCTCCCCAGCAGAGACGTGTGCAGGAGGTGGGGCCTGCCCCTGCGTGTCTGGGCTCCCGCCGGCAGCCCCAGCTCCAGGGAAGCAGCCCCTGAGCCAAGACCTGTAGGGGGCGCGGGGCGCCCCCGCCTGGAAGCCTAGTGCACAGCATGCGGGAAGCGAGCCTCCTCGGGAGAAGAGGAGGCAGCCCAGCTGCGTGCGTCTGCACTCACTCCTTGGGCGGAGCCCAGTGAGCCTCCAGTACGGCAGAGCTCCAGCTCTGCTCAGAGGCCCTATCTGGCAGAGTTGCTGGCGTGAGGCTGCTCTGCCCTGGGCGAGCCTTGCCCAGACTTGCCTCGCTGCTAGGCTTCCTGCCCGGGAAGGAGCAGGCTGCGCCAGACAGGCAGACGCTCCTGGCGCCTTCCTGGCCTCAGCTCCACTCCTGCCTTGCCTTTGCACCTAGTCCCCAGGCGTCCTTGCGGAGGGCTTAGGGGCCGGTGGGGTGCACGCTGCCAAGCCCTCCAGCCGTGAGAGCTCTGTCATAGGGAAGGGAATGGCAAGTGCAGGGCTCCTCCAGCGGTCGCTTGGCCGCCCAGACTCAGCACAGCACGGAGAGCACCAGGCTTCCCAGGGCCCCTGGCTGTGGTCTGCAGCCCCACACACCCGGAGGCTGACTCCGTGAGCGCCCAGAAGGTGCCTGACAGACGTCATTTCCCTAGTGCTCTCCCCACCAGCAGAGACGTGTGCAGGTGGTTGGGGCCTGCCCCTGCGTGTCTGGGTTGCCGCCCACAGCCTCCGCTCAGGGGAAGCAGCCCCTGTGCCAAGACCTGCAGGAGGCGCGGGGCGTCCCTGCCTGGAAGCCAAGTGCACGGTCCGCTTGGAAGCGAGCCTCCTTGGGAAGAGTCGAGGGAGCCAAGCCGCGTGCAGCTGCAATCCCGGCTTGGGCCGAGCCGAGTGTGCCTCCAGGACGGCAGAGCTCCAGCTCTGCTCAGAGGCCGGATCTAGTCAAGTGCCTTGCGCGAGGCTGCTCTGCCCTGGGCGAGACTTGCCCAGGCTTGCCTCGCTGCTAGGCTTGCTGCCCGGGAAGGAGCAGGCTGTGCGATGCTGGGAGAGGCCACTGGCGCCTTCCTGGCCTCAGCTCCACTCCTGCCTTGCCTTTGCATCTAGGCCCCGGGCGTCCTTGGGGAAGGCTTAGGAGCCGGTGGCTTGCACACTGCCAAGCCCTCCAGCAGTGAGGCCTCTCGTAGAGGGGAGGGGAGGGCAAGTGCAGGGCTCCACCAGCGGTTGCTTGGCCGCCCAGACTCAGCGCCGCACGGGGAGCACAAGGCTCCCAGGTCCCCTGGCTGTGGTCTGCAGCCCCACACTCCCGGAGGCTGACTCCGTGAGCGCCCAGAAGGTGCCTGACAGACGTCATGTCCCTAGCGCTCTGCTCCCCAGCAGAGACGTGTGCAGGTGGTGGGGCCTGCCCCTGCGTGTCTGGGCTCCCGCCGGCAGCCCCAGCTCCAGGGAAGCAGCCCCTGAGCCAAGACCTGTAGGGGGCGCGGGGCGCCCCCGCCTGGAAGCCTAGTGCACAGCATGCGGGAAGCGAGCCTCCGCGGGAGAAGAGGAGGCAGCCCAGCTGCGTGCATCTGCACTCACTCCTTGGGCGGAGCCCAGTGAGCCTCCAGTACGGCAGAGCTCCAGCTCTGCTCAGAGGCCCGATCTGGCAGAGTTGCTGGCGTGAGGCTGCTCTGCCCTGGGCGAGCCTTGCCCAGACTTGCCTCGCTGCTAGGCTTCCTGCCCGGGAAGGAGCAGGCTGCGCCAGACAGGCAGACGCTCCTGGCGCCTTCCTGGCCTCAGCTCCACTCCTGCCTTGCCTTTGCACCTAGTCCCCAGGCGTCCTTGCAGAGGGCTTAGGGGCCGGTGGGGTGCACGCTGCCAAGCCCTCCAGCCGTGAGAGCTCTGTCATAGGGAAGGGAATGGCAAGTGCAGGGCTCCTCCAGCGGTCGCTTGGCCGCCCAGACTCAGCACAGCACGGAGAGCACCAGGCTTCCCAGGGCCCCTGGCTGTGGTCTGCAGCCCCACACACCCGGAGGCTGACTCCGTGAGCACCCAGAAGGTGCCTGACAGACGTCATTTCCCTAGTGCTCTCCCCACCAGCAGAGACGTGTGCAGGTGGTTGGGGCCTGCCCCTGCGTGTCTGGGCTGCCGCCCACAGCCTCCGCTCAGGGGAAGCAGCCCCTGTGCCAAGACCTGCAGGAGGCGCGGGGCGTCCCTGCCTGGAAGCCAAGTGCACGGTCCGCTTGGAAGCGAGCCTCCTTGGGAAGAGTCGAGGGAGCCAAGCCGCGTGCAGCTGCAAGCCCTGCTTGGGCCGAGCCGAGTGTGCCTCCAGGACGGCAGAGCTCCAGCTCTGCTCAGAGGCCGGATCTAGTCAAGTGCCTTGCGCGAGGCTGCTCTGCCCTGGGCGAGACTTGCCCAGGCTTGCCTCGCTGCTAGGCTTGCTGCCCGGGAAGGAGCAGGCTGTGCGATGCTGGGAGAGGCCACTGGCGCCTTCCTGGCCTCAGCTCCACTCCTGCCTTGCCTTTGCATCTAGGCCCCGGGCGTCCTTGGGGAAGGCTTAGGAGCCGGTGGCTTGCACACTGCCAAGCCCTCCAGCAGTGAGGCCTCTTGTAGAGGGGAGGGGAGGGCAAGTGCAGGGCTCCACCAGCGGTTGCTTGGCCGCCCAGACTCAGCGCCGCACGGGGAGCACAAGGCTCCCAGGTCCCCTGGCTGTGGTCTGCAGCCCCACACTCCCGGAGGCTGACTCCGTGGGCGCCCAGAAGGTGCCTGACAGACGTCATGTCCCTAGCGCTCTGCTCCCCAGCAGAGACGTGTGCAGGAGGTGGGGCCTGCCCCTGCGTGTCTGGGCTCCCGCCGGCAGCCCCAGCTCCAGGGAAGCAGCCCCTGAGCCAAGACCTGTAGGGGGCGCGGGGCGCCCCCGCCTGGAACCCTAGTGCACAGCATGCGGGAAGCGAGCCTCCTCGGGAGAAGAGGAGGCAGCCCAGCTGCGTGCGTCTGCACTCACTCCTTGGGCGGAGCCCAGTGAGCCTCCAGTACGGCAGAGCTCCAGCTCTGCTCAGAGGCCCGATCTGGCAGAGTTGCTGGCGTGAGGCTGCTCTGCCCTGGGCGAGCCTTGCCCAGACTTGCCTCGCTGCTAGGCTTTCTGCCCGGGAAGGAGCAGGCTGCGCCAGACAGGCAGACGCTCCTGGCGCCTTCCTGGCCTCAGCTCCACTCCTGCCTTGCCTTTGCACCTAGTCCCCAGGCGTCCTTGCGGAGGGCTTAGGGGCCGGTGGGGTGCACGCTGCCAAGCCCTGCAGCCGTGAGAGCTCTGTCATAGGGAAGGGAATGGCAAGTGCAGGGCTCCTCCAGCGGTCGCTTGGCCGCCCAGACTCAGCACAGCACGGAGAGCACCAGGCTTCCCAGGGCCCCTGGCTGTGGTCTGCAGCCCCACACACCCGGAGGCTGACTCCGTGAGCGCCCAGAAGGTGCCTGACAGACGTCATTTCCCTAGTGCTCTCCCCACCAGCAGAGACGTGTGCAGGTGGTTGGGGCCTGCCCCTGCGTGTCTGGGCTGCCGCCCACAGCCTCCGCTCAGGGGAAGCAGCCCCTGTGCCAAGACCTGCAAGAGGCGCGGGGCGTCCCTGCCTGGAAGCCAAGTGCACGGTCCGCTTGGAAGCAGGCCTCCTTGGGAAGAGTCGAGGGAGCCAAGCCGCGTGCAGCTGCAATCCCGGCTTGGGCCGAGCCGAGTGTGCCTCCAGGACGGCAGAGCTCCAGCTCTGCTCAGAGGCCGGATCTAGTCAAGTGCCTTGCGCGAGGCTGCTCTGCCCTGGGCGAGACTTGCCCAGGCTTGCCTCGCTGCTAGGCTTGCTGCCCGGGAAGGAGCAGGCTGTGCGATGCTGGGAGAGGCCACTGGCGCCTTCCTGGCCTCAGCGCCACTCCTGCCTTGCCTTTGCATCTAGGCCCCGGGCGTCCTTGGGGAAGGCTTAGGAGCCGGTGGCTTGCACACTGCCAAGCCCTCCAGCAGTGAGGCCTCTCGTAGAGGGGAGGGGAGGGCAAGTGCAGGGCTCCACCAGCGGTTGCTTGGCCGCCCAGACTCAGCGCCGCACGGGGAGCACAAGGCTCCCAGGTCCCCTGGCTGTGGTCTGCAGCCCCACACTCCCGGAGGCTGACTCCGTGGGTGCCCAGAAGGTGCCTGACAGACGTCATGTCCCTAGCGCTCTGCTCCCCAGCAGAGACGTGTGCAGGTGGTGGGGCCTGCCCCTGCGTGTCTGGGCTCCCGCCGGCAGCCCCAGCTCCAGGGAAGCAGCCCCTGAGCCAAGACCTGTAGGGGGCGCGGGGCGCCCCCGCCTGGAAGCCTAGTGCACAGCATGCGGGAAGCGAGCCTCCTCGGGAGAAGAGGAGGCAGCCCAGCTGCGTGCGTCTGCACTCACTCCTTGGGCGGAGCCCAGTGAGCCTCCAGTACGGCAGAGCTCCAGCTCTGCTCAGAGGCCCGATCTGGCAGAGTTGCTGGCGTGAGGCTGCTCTGCCCTGGGCGAGCCTTGCCCAGACTTGCCTCGCTGCTAGGCTTCCTGCCCGGGAAGGAGCAGGCTGCGCCAGACAGGCAGACGCTCCTGGCGCCTTCCTGGCCTCAGCTCCACTCCTGCCTTGCCTTTGCACCTAGTCCCCAGGCGTCCTTGCGGAGGGCTTAGGGGCCGGTGGGGTGCACGCTGCCAAGCCCTCCAGCCGTGAGAGCTCTGTCATAGGGAAGGGAATGGCAAGTGCAGGGCTCCTCCAGCGGTCGCTTGGCCGCCCAGACTCAGCACAGCACGGAGAGCACCAGGCTTCCCAGGGCCCCTGGCTGTGGTCTGCAGCCCCACACACCCGGAGGCTGACTCCGTGAGCGCCCAGAAGGTGCCTGACAGACGTCATTTCCCTAGTGCTCTCCCCACCAGCAGAGACGTGTGCAGGTGGTTGGGGCCTGCCCCTGCGTGTCTGGGCTGCCGCCCACAGCCTCCGCTCAGGGGAAGCAGCCCCTGTGCCAAGACCTGCAGGAGGCGCGGGGCGTCCCTGCCTGGAAGCCAAGTGCACGGTCCGCTTGGAAGCGAGCCTCCTTGGGAAGAGTCGAGGGAGCCAAGCCGCGTGCAGCTGCAATCCCGGCTTGGGCCGAGCCGAGTGTGCCTCCAGGACGGCAGAGCTCCAGCTCTGCTCAGAGGCCGGATCTAGTCAAGTGCCTTGCGCGAGGCTGCTCTGCCCTGGGCGAGACTTGCCCAGGCTTGCCTCGCTGCTAGGCTTGCTGCCCGGGAAGGAGCAGGCTGTGCGATGCTGGGAGAGGCCACTGGCGCCTTCCTGGCCTCAGCTCCACTCCTGCCTTGCCTTTGCATCTAGGCCCCGGGCGTCCTTGGGGAAGGCTTAGGAGCCGGTGGCTTGCACACTGCCAAGCCCTCCAGCAGTGAGGCCTCTCGTAGAGGGGAGGGGAGGGCAAGTGCAGGGCTCCACCAGCGGTTGCTTGGCCGCCCAGACTCAGCGCCGCACGGGGAGCACAAGGCTCCCAGGTCCCCTGGCTGTGGTCTGCAGCCCCACACTCCCGGAGGCTGACTCCGTGGGCGCCCAGAAGGTGCCTGACAGACGTCATGTCCCTAGCGCTCTGCTCCCCAGCAGAGACGTGTGCAGGTGGTGGGGCCTGCCCCTGCGTGTCTGGGCTCCCGCCGGCAGCCCCAGCTCCAGGGAAGCAGCCCCTGAGCCAAGACCTGTAGGGGGCGCGGGGCGCCCCCGCCTGGAAGCCTAGTGCACAGCATGCGGGAAGCGAGCCTCCTCGGGAGAAGAGGAGGCAGCCCAGCTGCGTGCGTCTGCACTCACTCCTTGGGCGGAGCCCAGTGAGCCTCCAGTACGGCAGAGCTCCAGCTCTGCTCAGAGGCCCGATCTGGCAGAGTTGCTGGCGTGAGGCTGCTCTGCCCTGGGCGAGCCTTGCCCAGACTTGCCTCGCTGCTAGGCTTCCTGCCCGGGAAGGAGCAGGCTGCGCCAGACAGGCAGACGCTCCTGGCGCCTTCCTGGCCTCAGCTCCACTCCTGCCTTGCCTTTGCACCTAGTCCCCAGGCGTCCTTGCGGAGGGCTTAGGGGCCGGTGGGGTGCACGCTGCCAAGCCCTCCAGCCGTGAGAGCTCTGTCATAGGGAAGGGAATGGCAAGTGCAGGGCTCCTCCAGCGGTCGCTTGGCCGCCCAGACTCAGCACAGCACGGAGAGCACCAGGCTTCCCAGGGCCCCTGGCTGTGGTCTGCAGCCCCACACACCCGGAGGCTGACTCCGTGAGCGCCCAGAAGGTGCCTGACAGACGTCATTTCCCTAGTGCTCTCCCCACCAGCAGAGACGTGTGCAGGTGGTTGGGGCCTGCCCCTGCGTGTCTGGGCTGCCGCCCACAGCCTCCGCTCAGGGGAAGCAGCCCCTGTGCCAAGACCTGCAGGAGGCGCGGGGCGTCCCTGCCTGGAAGCCAAGTGCACGGTCCGCTTGGAAGCGAGCCTCCTTGGGAAGAGTCGAGGGAGCCAAGCCGCGTGCAGCTGCAAGCCCTGCTTGGGCCGAGCCGAGTGTGCCTCCAGGACGGCAGAGCTCCAGCTCTGCTCAGAGGCCGGATCTAGTCAAGTGCCTTGCGCGAGGCTGCTCTGCCCTGGGCGAGACTTGCCCAGGCTTGCCTCGCTGCTAGGCTTGCTGCCCGGGAAGGAGCAGGCTGTGCGATGCTGGGAGAGGCCACTGGCGCCTTCCTGGCCTCAGCTCCACTCCTGCCTTGCCTTTGCATCTAGGCCCCGGGCGTCCTTGGGGAAGGCTTAGGAGCCGGTGGCTTGCACACTGCCGAGCCCTCCAGCAGTGAGGCCTCTCGTAGAGGGGAGGGGAGGGCAAGTGCAGGGCTCCACCAGCGGTTGCTTGGCCGCCCAGACTCAGCGCCGCACGGGGAGCACAAGGCTCCCAGGTCCCCTGGCTGTGGTCTGCAGCCCCACTCTCCCGGAGGCTGACTCCGTGAGCGCCCAGAAGGTGCCTGACAGACGTCATGTCCCTAGCGCTCTGCTCCCCAGCAGAGACGTGTGCAGGTGGTGGGGCCTGCCCCTGCGTGTCTGGGCTCCCGCCGGCAGCCCCAGCTCCAGGGAAGCAGCCCCTGAGCCAAGACCTGTAGGGGGCGCGGGGCGCCCCCGCCTGGAAGCCTAGTGCACAGCATGCGGGAAGCGAGCCTCCTCGGGAGAAGAGGAGGCAGCCCAGCTGCGTGCGTCTGCACTCACTCCTTGGGCGGAGCCCAGTGAGCCTCCAGTACGGCAGAGCTCCAGCTCTGCTCAGAGGCCCGATCTGGCAGAGTTGCTGGCGTGAGGCTGCTCTGCCCTGGGCGAGCCTTGCCCAGACTTGCCTCGCTGCTAGGCTTCCTGCCCGGGAAGGAGCAGGCTGCGCCAGACAGGCAGACGCTCCTGGCGCCTTCCTGGCCTCAGCTCCACTCCTGCCTTGCCTTTGCACCTAGTCCCCAGGCGTCCTTGCGGAGGGCTTAGGGGCCGGTGGGGTGCACGCTGCCAAGCCCTCCAGCCGTGAGAGCTCTGTCATAGGGAAGGGAATGGCAAGTGCAGGGCTCCTCCAGCGGTCGCTTGGCCGCCCAGACTCAGCACAGCACGGAGAGCACCAGGCTTCCCAGGGCCCCTGGCTGTGGTCTGCAGCCCCACACACCCGGAGGCTGACTCCGTGAGCGCCCAGAAGGTGCCTGACAGACGTCATTTCCCTAGTGCTCTCCCCACCAGCAGAGACGTGTGCAGGTGGTTGGGGCCTGCCCCTGCGTGTCTGGGCTGCCACCCACAGCCTCCGCTCAGGGGAAGCAGCCCCTGTGCCAAGACCTGCAGGAGGCGCGGGGCGTCCCTGCCTGGAAGCCAAGTGCACGGTCCGCTTGGAAGCGAGCCTCCTTGGGAAGAGTCGAGGGAGCCAAGCCGCGTGCAGCTGCAATCCCGGCTTGGGCCGAGCCGAGTGTGCCTCCAGGACGGCAGAGCTCCAGCTCTGCTCAGAGGCCGGATCTAGTCAAGTGCCTTGCGCGAGGCTGCTCTGCCCTGGGCGAGACTTGCCCAGGCTTGCCTCGCTGCTAGGCTTGCTGCCCGGGAAGGAGCAGGCTGTGCGATGCTGGGAGAGGCCACTGGCGCCTTCCTGGCCTCAGCTCCACTCCTGCCTTGCCTTTGCATCTAGGCCCCGGGCGTCCTTGGGGAAGGCTTAGGAGCCGGTGGCTTGCACACTGCCAAGCCCTCCAGCAGGGAGGCCTCTCGTAGAGGGGAGGGGAGGGCAAGTGCAGGGCTCCACCAGCGGTTGCTTGGCCGCCCAGACTCAGCGCCGCACGGGGAGCACAAGGCTCCCAGGTCCCCTGGCTGTGGTCTGCAGCCCCACACTCCCGGAGGCTGACTCCGTGGGTGCCCAGAAGGTGCCTGACAGACGTCATGTCCCTAGCGCTCTGCTCCCCAGCAGAGACGTGTGCAGGTGGTGGGGCCTGCCCCTGCGTGTCTGGGCTCCCGCCGGCAGCCCCAGCTCCAGGGAAGCAGCCCCTGAGCCAAGACCTGTAGGGGGCGCGGGGCGCCCCCGCCTGGAAGCCTAGTGCACAGCATGCGGGAAGCGAGCCTCCTCGGGAGAAGAGGAGGCAGCCCAGCTGCGTGCGTCTGCACTCACTCCTTGGGCGGAGCCCAGTGAGCCTCCAGTACGGCAGAGCTCCAGCTCTGCTCAGAGGCCCGATCTGGCAGAGTTGCTGGCGTGAGGTTGCTCTGCCCTGGGCTAGCCTTTCTCAGACTTGCCTCGCTGCTAGGCTTCCTGCCCGGGAAGGAGCAGGCTGCGCCAGACAGGCAGACGCTCCTGGCGCCTTCCTGGCCTCAGCTCCACTCCTGCCTTGCCTTTGCACCTAGTCCCCAGGCGTCCTTGCGGAGGGCTTAGGGGCCGGTGGGGTGCACGCTGCCAAGCCCTCCAGCCGTGAGAGCTCTGTCATAGGGAAGGGAATGGCAAGTGCAGGGCTCCTCCAGCGGTCGCTTGGCCGCCCAGACTCAGCACAGCACGGAGAGCACCAGGCTTCCCAGGGCCCCTGGCTGTGGTCTGCAGCCCCACACACCCGGAGGCTGACTCCGTGAGCGCCCAGAAGGTGCCTGACAGACGTCATTTCCCTAGTGCTCTCCCCACCAGCAGAGACGTGTGCAGGTGGTTGGGGCCTGCCCCTGCGTGTCTGGGCTGCCGCCCACAGCCTCCGCTCAGGGGAAGCAGCCCCTGTGCCAAGACCTGCAGGAGGCGCGGGGCGTCCCTGCCTGGAAGCCAAGTGCACGGTCCGCTTGGAAGCGAGCCTCCTTGGGAAGAGTCGAGGGAGCCAAGCTGCGTGCAGCTGCAATCCCGGCTTGGGCCGAGCCGAGTGTGCCTCCAGGACGGCAGAGCTCCAGCTCTGCTCAGAGGCCGGATCTAGTCAAGTGCCTTGCGCGAGGCTGCTCTGCCCTGGGCGAGACTTGCCCAGGCTTGCCTCGCTGCTAGGCTTGCTGCCCGGGAAGGAGCAGGCTGTGCGATGCTGGGAGAGGCCACTGGCGCCTTCCTGGCCTCAGCGCCACTCCTGCCTTGCCTTTGCATCTAGGCCCCGGGCGTCCTTGGGGAAGGCTTAGGAGCCGGTGGCTTGCACACTGCCAAGCCCTCCAGCAGTGAGGCCTCTCGTAGAGGGGAGGGGAGGGCAAGTGCAGGGCTCCACCAGCGGTTGCTTGGCCGCCCAGACTCAGCGCCGCACGGGGAGCACAAGGCTCCCAGGTCCCCTGGCTGTGGTCTGCAGCCCCACACTCCCGGAGGCTGACTCCGTGGGCGCCCAGAAGGTGCCTGACAGACGTCATGTCCCTAGCGCTCTGCTCCCCGGCAGAGACGTGTGCAGGTGGTGGGGCCTGCCCCTGCGTGTCTGGGCTCCCGCCGGCAGCCCCAGCTCCAGGGAAGCAGCCCCTGAGCCAAGACCTGTAGGGGGCGCGGGGCGCCCCCGCCTGGAAGCCTAGTGCACAGCATGCGGGAAGCGAGCCTCCTCGGGAGAAGAGGAGGCAGCCCAGCTGCGTGCGTCTGCACTCACTCCTTGGGCGGAGCCCAGTGAGCCTCCAGTACGGCAGAGCTCCAGCTCTGCTCAGAGGCCCGATCTGGCAGAGTTGCTGGCGTGAGGCTGCTCTGCCCTGGGCGAGCCTTGCCCAGACTTGCCTCGCTGCTAGGCTTCCTGCCCGGGAAGGAGCAGGCTGCGCCAGACAGGCAGACGCTCCTGGCGCCTTCCTGGCCTCAGCTCCACTCCTGCCTTGCCTTTGCACCTAGTCCCCAGGCTTCCTTGCGGAGGGCTTAGGGGCCGGTGGGGTGCACGCTGCCAAGCCCTCCAGCCGTGAGAGCTCTGTCATAGGGAAGGGAATGGCAAGTGCAGGGCTCCTCCAGCGGTCGCTTGGCCGCCCAGACTCAGCATAGCACGGAGAGCACCAGGCTTCCCAGGGCCCCTGGCTGTGGTCTGCAGCCCCACACACCCGGAGGCTGACTCCGTGAGCGCCCAGAAGGTGCCTGACAGACGTCATTTCCCTAGTGCTCTCCCCACCAGCAGAGACGTGTGCAGGTGGTTGGGGCCTGCCCCTGCGTGTCTGGGCTGCCGCCCACAGCCTCCGCTCAGGGGAAGCAGCCCCTGTGCCAAGACCTGCAGGAGGCGCGGGGCGTCCCTGCCTGGAAGCCAAGTGCACGGTCCGCTTGGAAGCGAGCCTCCTTGGGAAGAGTCGAGGGAGCCAAGCCGCGTGCAGCTGCAATCCCGGCTTGGGCCGAGCCGAGTGTGCCTCCAGGACGGCAGAGCTCCAGCTCTGCTCAGAGGCCGGATCTAGTCAAGTGCCTTGCGCGAGGCTGCTCTGCCCTGGGCGAGACTTGCCCAGGCTTGCCTCGCTGCTAGGCTTGCTGCCCGGGAAGGAGCAGGCTGTGCGATGCTGGGAGAGGCCACTGGCGCCTTCCTGGCCTCAGCTCCACTCCTGCCTTGCCTTTGCATCTAGGCCCCGGGCGTCCTTGGGGAAGGCTTAGGAGCCGGTGGCTTGCACACTGCCAAGCCCTCCAGCAGTGAGGCCTCTCGTAGAGGGGAGGGGAGGGCAAGTGCAGGGCTCCACCAGCGGTTGCTTGGCCGCCCAGACTCAGCGCCGCACGGGGAGCACAAGGCTCCCAGGTCCCCTGGCTGTGGTCTGCAGCCCCACACTCCCGGAGGCTGACTCCGTGGGCGCCCAGAAGGTGCCTGACAGACGTCATGTCCCTAGCGCTCTGCTCCCCGGCAGAGACGTGTGCAGGTGGTGGGGCCTGCCCCTGCGTGTCTGGGCTCCCGCCGGCAGCCCCAGCTCCAGGGAAGCAGCCCCTGAGCCAAGACCTGTAGGGGGCGCGGGGCGCCCCCGCCTGGAAGCCTAGTGCACAGCATGCGGGAAGCGAGCCTCCTCGGGAGAAGAGGAGGCAGCCCAGCTGCGTGCGTCTGCACTCACTCCTTGGGCGGAGCCCAGTGAGCCTCCAGTACGGCAGAGCTCCAGCTCTGCTCAGAGGCCCGATCTGGCAGAGTTGCTGGCGTGAGGCTGCTCTGCCCTGGGCGAGCCTTGCCCAGACTTGCCTCGCTGCTAGGCTTCCTGCCCGGGAAGGAGCAGGCTGCGCCAGACAGGCAGACGCTCCTGGCGCCTTCCTGGCCTCAGCTCCACTCCTGCCTTGCCTTTGCACCTAGTCCCCAGGCGTCCTTGCGGAGGGCTTAGGGGCCGGTGGGGTGCACGCTGCCAAGCCCTCCAGCCGTGAGAGCTCTGTCTTAGGGAAGGGAATGGCAAGTGCAGGGCTCCTCCAGCGGTCGCTTGGCCGCCCAGACTCAGCACAGCACGGAGAGCACCAGGCTTCCCAGGGCCCCTGGCTGTGGTCTGCAGCCCCACACACCCGGAGGCTGACTCCGTGAGCGCCCAGAAGGTGCCTGACAGACGTCATTTCCCTAGTGCTCTCCCCACCAGCAGAGACGTGTGCAGGTGGTTGGGGCCTGCCCCTGCGTGTCTGGGCTGCCGCCCACAGCCTCCGCTCAGGGGAAGCAGCCCCTGTGCCAAGACCTGCAGGAGGCGCGGGGCGTCCCTGCCTGGAAGCCAAGTGCACGGTCCGCTTGGAAGCGAGCCTCCTTGGGAAGAGTCGAGGGAGCCAAGCCGCCTGCAGCTGCAATCCCGGCTTGGGCCGAGCCGAGTGTGCCTCCAGGACGGCAGAGCTCCAGCTCTGCTCAGAGGCTGGATCTAGTCAAGTGCCTTGCGCGAGGCTGCTCTGCCCTGGGCGAGACTTGCCCAGGCTTGCCTCGCTGCTAGGCTTGCTGCCCGGGAAGGAGCAGGCTGTGCGATGCTGGGAGAGGCCACTGGCGCCTTCCTGGCCTCAGCGCCACTCCTGCCTTGCCTTTGCATCTAGGCCCCGGGCGTCCTTGGGGAAGGCTTAGGAGCCGGTGGCTTGCACACTGCCAAGCCCTCCAGCAGTGAGGCCTCTCGTAGAGGGGAGGGGAGGGCAAGTGCAGGGCTCCACCAGCGGTTGCTTGGCCGCCCAGACTCAGCGCCGCACGGGGAGCACAAGGCTCCCAGGTCCCCTGGCTGTGGTCTGCAGCCCCACACTCCCGGAGGCTGACTCCGTGGGCGCCCAGAAGGTGCCTGACAGACGTCATGTCCCTAGCGCTCTGCTCCCCGGCAGAGACGTGTGCAGGTGGTGGGGCCTGCCCCTGCGTGTCTGGGCTCCCGCCGGCAGCCCCAGCTCCAGGGAAGCAGCCCCTGAGCCAAGACCTGTAGGGGGCGCGGGGCGCCCCCGCCTGGAAGCCTAGCGCACAGCATGCGGGAAGCGAGCCTCCTCGGGAGAAGAGGAGGCAGCCCAGCTGCGTGCGTCTGCACTCACTCCTTGGGCGGAGCCCAGTGAGCCTCCAGTACGGCAGAGCTCCAGCTCTGCTCAGAGGCCCGATCTGGCAGAGTTGCTGGCGTGAGGCTGCTCTGCCCTGGGCGAGCCTTGCCCAGACTTGCCTCGCTGCTAGGCTTCCTGCCCGGGAAGGAGCAGGCTGCGCCAGACAGGCAGACGCTCCTGGCGCCTTCCTGGCCTCAGCTCCACTCCTGCCTTGCCTTTGCACCTAGTCCCCAGGCGTCCTTGCGGAGGGCTTAGGGGCCGGTGGGGTGCACGCTGCCAAGCCCTGCAGCCGTGAGAGCTCTGTCATAGGGAAGGGAATGGCAAGTGCAGGGCTCCTCCAGCGGTCGCTTGGCCGCCCAGACTCAGCACAGCACGGAGAGCACCAGGCTTCCCAGGGCCCCTGGCTGTGGTCTGCAGCCCCACACACCCGGAGGCTGACTCCGTGAGCGCCCAGAAGGTGCCTGACAGACGTCATTTCCCTAGTGCTCTCCCCACCAGCAGAGACGTGTGCAGGTGGTTGGGGCCTGCCCCTGCGTGTCTGGGCTGCCGCCCACAGCCTCCGCTCAGGGGAAGCAGCCCCTGTGCCAAGACCTGCAGGAGGCGCGGGGCGTCCCTGCCTGGAAGCCAAGTGCACGGTCCGCTTGGAAGCGAGCCTCCTTGGGAAGAGTCGAGGGAGCCAAGCCGCGTGCAGCTGCAAGCCCTGCTTGGGCCGAGCCGAGTGTGCCTCCAGGACGGCAGAGCTCCAGCTCTGCTCAGAGGCCGGATCTAGTCAAGTGCCTTGCGCGAGGCTGGTCTGCCCTGGGCGAGACTTGCCCAGGCTTGCCTCGCTGCTAGGCTTGCTGCCCGGGAAGGAGCAGGCTGTGCGATGCTGGGAGAGGCCACTGGCGCCTTCCTGGCCTCAGCTCCACTCCTGCCTTGCCTTTGCATCTAGGCCCCGGGCGTCCTTGGGGAAGGCTTAGGAGCCGGTGGCTTGCACACTGCCGAGCCCTCCAGCAGTGAGGCCTCTCATAGAGGGGAGGGGAGGGCAAGTGCAGGGCTCCACCAGCGGTTGCTTGGCCGCCCAGACTCAGCGCCGCACGGAGAGCACAAGGCTCCCAGGTCCCCTGGCTGTGGTCTGCAGCCCCACACTCCCGGAGGCTGACTCCGTGGGCGCCCAGAAGGTGCCTGACAGACGTCATGTCCCTAGCGCTCTGCTCCCCAGCAGAGACGTGTGCAGGTGGTGGGGCCTGCCCCTGCGTGCCTGTGCTCCCGCCGGCAGCCCCAGCTCCAGGGAAGCAGCCCCTGAGCCAAGACCTGTAGGGGGCGCGGGGCGCCCCCGCCTGGAAGCCTAGCGCACAGCATGCGGGAAGCGAGCCTCCTCGGGAGAAGAGGAGGCAGCCCAGCTGCGTGCGTCTGCACTCACTCCTTGGGCGGAGCCCAGTGAGCCTCCAGTACGGCAGAGCTCCAGCTCTGCTCAGAGGCCCGATCTGGCAGAGTTGCTGGCGTGAGGCTGCTCTGCCCTGGGCGAGCCTTGCCCAGACTTGCCTCGCTGCTAGGCTTCCTGCCCGGGAAGGAGCAGGCTGCGCCAGACAGGCAGACGCTCCTGGCGCCTTCCTGGCCTCAGCTCCACTCCTGCCTTGCCTTTGCACCTAGTCCCCATGCGTCCTTGCGGAGGGCTTAGGGGCCGGTGGGGTGCACGCTGCCAAGCCCTCCAGCCGTGAGAGCTCTGTCATAGGGAAGGGAATGGCAAGTGCAGGGCTCCTCCAGCGGTCGCTTGGCCGCCCAGACTCAGCACAGCACGGAGAGCACCAGGCTTCCCAGGGCCCCTGGCTGTGGTCTGCAGCCCCACACACCCGGAGGCTGACTCCGTGAGCGCCCAGAAGCTGCCTGACAGACGTCATTTCCCTAGTGCTCTCCCCACCAGCAGAGACGTGTGCAGGTGGTTGGGGCCTGCCCCTGCGTGTCTGGGCTGCCGCCCACAGCCTCCGCTCAGGGGAAGCAGCCCCTGTGCCAAGACCTGCAGGAGGCGCGGGGCGTCCCTGCCTGGAAGCCAAGTGCACGGTCCGCTTGGAAGCGAGCCTCCTTGGGAAGAGTCGAGGGAGCCAAGCCGCGTGCAGCTGCAAGCCCTGCTTGGGCCGAGCCGAGTGTGCCTCCAGGACGGCAGAGCTCCAGCTCTGCTCAGAGGCCGGATCTAGTCAAGTGCCTTGCGCGAGGCTGCTCTGCCCTGGGCGAGACTTGCCCAGGCTTGCCTCGCTGCTAGGCTTGCTGCCCGGGAAGGAGCAGGCTGTGCGATGCTGGGAGAGGCCACTGGCGCCTTCCTGGCCTCAGCGCCACTCCTGCCTTGCCTTTGCATCTAGGCCCCGGGCGTCCTTGGGGAAGGCTTAGGAGCCGGTGGCTTGCACACTGCCAAGCCCTCCAGCAGTGAGGCCTCTCGTAGAGGGGAGGGGAGGGCAAGTGCAGGGCTCCACCAGCGGTTGCTTGGCCGCCCAGACTCAGCGCCGCACGGGGAGCACAAGGCTCCCAGGTCCCCTGGCTGTGGTCTGCAGCCCCACACTCCCGGAGGCTGACTCCGTGGGCGCCCAGAAGGTGCCTGACAGACGTCATGTCCCTAGCGCTCTGCTCCCCGGCAGAGACGTGTGCAGGTGGTGGGGCCTGCCCCTGCGTGTCTGGGCTCCCGCCGGCAGCCCCAGCTCCAGGGAAGCAGCCCCTGAGCCAAGACCTGTAGGGGGCGCGGGGCGCCCCCGCCTGGAAGCCTAGTGCACAGCATGCGGGAAGCGAGCCTCCTCGGGAGAAGAGGAGGCAGCCCAGCTGCGTGCGTCTGCACTCACTCCTTGGGCGGAGCCCAGTGAGCCTCCAGTACGGCAGAGCTCCAGCTCTGCTCAGAGGCCCGATCTGGCAGAGTTGCTGGCGTGAGGCTGCTCTGCCCTGGGCGAGCCTTGCCCAGACTTGCCTCGCTGCTAGGCTTCCTGCCCGGGAAGGAGCAGGCTGCGCCAGACAGGCAGACGCTCCTGGCGCCTTCCTGGCCTCAGCTCCACTCCTGCCTTGCCTTTGCACCAAGTCCCCAGGCGTCCTTGCGGAGGGCTTAGGGGCCGGTGGGGTGCACGCTGCCAAGCCCTCCAGCCGTGAGAGCTCTGTCATAGGGAAGGGAATGGCAAGTGCAGGGCTCCTCCAGCGGTCGCTTGGCCGCCCAGACTCAGCACAGCACGGAGAGCACCAGGCTTCCCAGGGCCCCTGGCTGTGGTCTGCAGCCCCACACACCCGGAGGCTGACTCCGTGAGCGCCCAGAAGGTGCCTGACAGACGTCATTTCCCTAGTGCTCTCCCCACCAGCAGAGACGTGTGCAGGTGGTTGGGGCCTGCCCCTGCGTGTCTGGGCTGCCGCCCACAGCCTCCGCTCAGGGGAAGCAGCCCCTGTGCCAAGACCTGCAGGAGGCGCGGGGCGTCCCTGCCTGGAAGCCAAGTGCATGGTCCGCTTGGAAGCGAGCCTCCTTGGGAAGAGTCGAGGGAGCCAAGCCGCGTGCAGCTGCAATCCCGGCTTGGGCCGAGCCGAGTGTGCCTCCAGGACGGCAGAGCTCCAGCTCTGCTCAGAGGCCGGATCTAGTCAAGTGCCTTGCGCGAGGCTGCTCTGCCCTGGGCGAGACTTGCCCAGGCTTGCCTCGCTGCTAGGCTTGCTGCCCGGGAAGGAGCAGGCTGTGCGATGCTGGGAGAGGCCACTGGCGCCTTCCTGGCCTCAGCGCCACTCCTGCCTTGCCTTTGCATCTAGGCCCCGGGCGTCCTTGGGGAAGGCTTAGGAGCCGGTGGCTTGCACACTGCCAAGCCCTCCAGCAGTGAGGCCTCTCGTAGAGGGGAGGGGAGGGCAAGTGCAGGGCTCCACCAGCGGTTGCTTGGCCGCCCAGACTCAGCGCCGCACGGGGAGCACAAGGCTCCCAGGTCCCCTGGCTGTGGTCTGCAGCCCCACACTCCCGGAGGCTGACTCCGTGGGCGCCCAGAAGGTGCCTGACAGACGTCATGTCCCTAGCGCTCTGCTCCCCAGCAGAGACGTGTGCAGGTGGTGGGGCCTGCCCCTGCGTGTCTGGGCTCCCGCCGGCAGCCCCAGCTCCAGGGAAGCAGCCCCTGAGCCAAGACCTGTAGGGGGCGCGGGGCGCCCCCGCCTGGAAGCCTAGTGCACAGCATGCGGGAAGCGAGCCTCCTCGGGAGAAGAGGAGGCAGCCCAGCTGCGTGCGTCTGCACTCACTCCTTGGGCGGAGCCCAGTGAGCCTCCAGTACGGCAGAGCTCCAGCTCTGCTCAGAGGCCCGATCTGGCAGAGTTGCTGGCGTGAGGCTGCTCTGCCCTGGGCGAGCCTTGCCCAGACTTGCCTCGCTGCTAGGCTTCCTGCCCGGGAAGGAGCAGGCTGCGCCAGACAGGCAGACGCTCCTGGCGCCTTCCTGGCCTCAGCTCCACTCCTGCCTTGCCTTTGCACCTAGTCCCCAGGCGTCCTTGCGGAGGGCTTAGGGGCCGGTGGGGTGCACGCTGCCAAGCCCTCCAGCCGTGAGAGCTCTGTCTTAGGGAAGGGAATGGCAAGTGCAGGGCTCCTCCAGCGGTCGCTTGGCCGCCCAGACTCAGCACAGCACGGAGAGCACCAGGCTTCCCAGGGCCCCTGGCTGTGGTCTGCAGCCCCACACACCCGGAGGCTGACTCCGTGAGCACCCAGAAGGTGCCTGACAGACGTCATTTCCCTAGTGCTCTCCCCACCAGCAGAGACGTGTGCAGGTGGTTGGGGCCTGCCCCTGCGTGTCTGGGCTGCCGCCCACAGCCTCCGCTCAGGGGAAGCAGCCCCTGTGCCAAGACCTGCAGGAGGCGCGGGGCGTCCCTGCCTGGAAGCCAAGTGCACGGTCCGCTTGGAAGCGAGCCTCCTTGGGAAGAGTCGAGGGAGCCAAGCCGCCTGCAGCTGCAATCCCGGCTTGGGCCGAGCCGAGTGTGCCTCCAGGACGGCAGAGCTCCAGCTCTGCTCAGAGGCCGGATCTAGTCAAGTGCCTTGCGCGAGGCTGCTCTGCCCTGGGCGAGACTTGCCCAGGCTTGCCTCGCTGCTAGGCTTGCTGCCCGGGAAGGAGCAGGCTGTGCGATGCTGGGAGAGGCCACTGGCGCCTTCCTGGCCTCAGCGCCACTCCTGCCTTGCCTTTGCATCTAGGCCCCGGGCGTCCTTGGGGAAGGCTTAGGAGCCGGTGGCTTGCACACTGCCAAGCCCTCCAGCAGTGAGGCCTCTCGTAGAGGGGAGGGGAGGGCAAGTGCAGGGCTCCACCAGCGGTTGCTTGGCCGCCCAGACTCAGCGCCGCACGGGGAGCACAAGGCTCCCAGGTCCCCTGGCTGTGGTCTGCAGCCCCACACTCCCGGAGGCTGACTCCGTGGGCGCCCAGAAGGTGCCTGACAGACGTCATGTCCCTAGCGCTCTGCTCCCCGGCAGAGACGTGTGCAGGTGGTGGGGCCTGCCCCTGCGTGTCTGGGCTCCCGCCGGCAGCCCCAGCTCCAGGGAAGCAGCCCCTGAGCCAAGACCTGTAGGGGGCGCGGGGCGCCCCCGCCTGGAAGCCTAGTGCACAGCATGCGGGAAGCGAGCCTCCTCGGGAGAAGAGGAGGCAGCCCAGCTGCGTGCGTCTGCACTCACTCCTTGGGCGGAGCCCAGTGAGCCTCCAGTACGGCAGAGCTCCAGCTCTGCTCAGAGGCCCGATCTGGCAGAGTTGCTGGCGTGAGGCTGCTCTGCCCTGGGCGAGCCTTGCCCAGACTTGCCTCGCTGCTAGGCTTCCTGCCCGGGAAGGAGCAGGCTGCGCCAGACAGGCAGACGCTCCTGGCGCCTTCCTGGCCTCAGCTCCACTCCTGCCTTGCCTTTGCACCAAGTCCCCAGGCGTCCTTGCGGAGGGCTTAGGGGCCGGTGGGGTGCACGCTGCCAAGCCCTCCAGCCGTGAGAGCTCTGTCATAGGGAAGGGAATGGCAAGTGCAGGGCTCCTCCAGCGGTCGCTTGGCCGCCCAGACTCAGCACAGCACGGAGAGCACCAGGCTTCCCAGGGCCCCTGGCTGTGGTCTGCAGCCCCACACACCCGGAGGCTGACTCCGTGAGCGCCCAGAAGGTGCCTGACAGACGTCATTTCCCTAGTGCTCTCCCCACCAGCAGAGACGTGTGCAGGTGGTTGGGGCCTGCCCCTGCGTGTCTGGGCTGCCGCCCACAGCCTCCGCTCAGGGGAAGCAGCCCCTGTGCCAAGACCTGCAGGAGGCGCGGGGCGTCCCTGCCTGGAAGCCAAGTGCACGGTCCGCTTGGAAGCGAGCCTCCTTGGGAAGAGTCGAGGGAGCCAAGCCGCGTGCAGCTGCAATCCCGGCTTGGGCCGAGCCGAGTGTGCCTCCAGGACGGCAGAGCTCCAGCTCTGCTCAGAGGCCGGATCTAGTCAAGTGCCTTGCGCGAGGCTGCTCTGCCCTGGGCGAGACTTGCCCAGGCTTGCCTCGCTGCTAGGCTTGCTGCCCGGGAAGGAGCAGGCTGTGCGATGCTGGGAGAGGCCACTGGCGCCTTCCTGGCCTCAGCGCCACTCCTGCCTTGCCTTTGCATCTAGGCCCCGGGCGTCCTTGGGGAAGGCTTAGGAGCCGGTGGCTTGCACACTGCCAAGCCCTCCAGCAGTGAGGCCTCTCGTAGAGGGGAGGGGAGGGCAAGTGCAGGGCTCCACCAGCGGTTGCTTGGCCGCCCAGACTCAGCGCCGCACGGGGAGCACAAGGCTCCCAGGTCCCCTGGCTGTGGTCTGCAGCCCCACACTCCCGGAGGCTGACTCCGTGGGCGCCCAGAAGGTGCCTGACAGACGTCATGTCCCTAGCGCTCTGCTCCCCAGCAGAGACGTGTGCAGGTGGTGGGGCCTGCCCCTGCGTGTCTGGGCTCCCGCCGGCAGCCCCAGCTCCAGGGAAGCAGCCCCTGAGCCAAGACCTGTAGGGGGCGCGGGGCGCCCCCGCCTGGAAGCCTAGTGCACAGCATGCGGGAAGCGAGCCTCCTCGGGAGAAGAGGAGGCAGCCCAGCTGCGTGCGTCTGCACTCACTCCTTGGGCGGAGCCCAGTGAGCCTCCAGTACGGCAGAGCTCCAGCTCTGCTCAGAGGCCCGATCTGGCAGAGTTGCTGGCGTGAGGCTGCTCTGCCCTGGGCGAGCCTTGCCCAGACTTGCCTCGCTGCTAGGCTTCCTGCCCGGGAAGGAGCAGGCTGCGCCAGACAGGCAGACGCTCCTGGCGCCTTCCTGGCCTCAGCTCCACTCCTGCCTTGCCTTTGCACCTAGTCCCCAGGCGTCCTTGCGGAGGGCTTAGGGGCCGGTGGGGTGCACGCTGCCAAGCCCTCCAGCCGTGAGAGCTCTGTCTTAGGGAAGGGAATGGCAAGTGCAGGGCTCCTCCAGCGGTCGCTTGGCCGCCCAGACTCAGCACAGCACGGAGAGCACCAGGCTTCCCAGGGCCCCTGGCTGTGGTCTGCAGCCCCACACACCCGGAGGCTGACTCCGTGAGCGCCCAGAAGGTGCCTGACAGACGTCATTTCCCTAGTGCTCTCCCCACCAGCAGAGACGTGTGCAGGTGGTTGGGGCCTGCCCCTGCGTGTCTGGGCTGCCGCCCACAGCCTCCGCTCAGGGGAAGCAGCCCCTGTGCCAAGACCTGCAGGAGGCGCGGGGCGTCCCTGCCTGGAAGCCAAGTGCACGGTCCGCTTGGAAGCGAGCCTCCTTGGGAAGAGTCGAGGGAGCCAAGCCGCGTGCAGCTGCAATCCCGGCTTGGGCCGAGCCGAGTGTGCCTCCAGGACGGCAGAGCTCCAGCTCTGCTCAGAGGCCGGATCTAGTCAAGTGCCTTGCGCGAGGCTGCTCTGCCCTGGGCGAGACTTGCCCAGGCTTGCCTCGCTGCTAGGCTTGCTGCCCGGGAAGGAGCAGGCTGTGCGATGCTGGGAGAGGCCACTGGCGCCTTCCTGGCCTCAGCGCCACTCCTGCCTTGCCTTTGCATCTAGGCCCCGGGCGTCCTTGGGGAAGGCTTAGGAGCCGGTGGCTTGCACACTGCCAAGCCCTCCAGCAGTGAGGCCTCTCGTAGAGGGGAGGGGAGGGCAAGTGCAGGGCTCCACCAGCGGTTGCTTGGCCGCCCAGACTCAGCGCCGCACGGGGAGCACAAGGCTCCCAGGTCCCCTGGCTGTGGTCTGCAGCCCCACACTCCCGGAGGCTGACTCCGTGGGCGCCCAGAAGGTGCCTGACAGACGTCATGTCCCTAGCGCTCTGCTCCCCGGCAGAGACGTGTGCAGGTGGTGGGGCCTGCCCCTGCGTGTCTGGGCTCCCGCCGGCAGCCCCAGCTCCAGGGAAGCAGCCCCTGAGCCAAGACCTGTAGGGGGCGCGGGGCGCCCCCGCCTGGAAGCCTAGTGCACAGCATGCGGGAAGCGAGCCTCCTCGGGAGAAGAGGAGGCAGCCCAGCTGCGTGCGTCTGCACTCACTCCTTGGGCGGAGCCCAGTGAGCCTCCAGTACGGCAGAGCTCCAGCTCTGCTCAGAGGCCCGATCTGGCAGAGTTGCTGGCGTGAGGCTGCTCTGCCCTGGGCGAGCCTTGCCCAGACTTGCCTCGCTGCTAGGCTTCCTGCCCGGGAAGGAGCAGGCTGCGCCAGACAGGCAGACGCTCCTGGCGCCTTCCTGGCCTCAGCTCCACTCCTGCCTTGCCTTTGCACCAAGTCCCCAGGCGTCCTTGCGGAGGGCTTAGGGGCCGGTGGGGTGCACGCTGCCAAGCCCTCCAGCCGTGAGAGCTCTGTCATAGGGAAGGGAATGGCAAGTGCAGGGCTCCTCCAGCGGTCGCTTGGCCGCCCAGACTCAGCACAGCACGGAGAGCACCAGGCTTCCCAGGGCCCCTGGCTGTGGTCTGCAGCCCCACACACCCGGAGGCTGACTCCGTGAGCGCCCAGAAGGTGCCTGACAGACGTCATTTCCCTAGTGCTCTCCCCACCAGCAGAGACGTGTGCAGGTGGTTGGGGCCTGCCCCTGCGTGTCTGGGCTGCCGCCCACAGCCTCCGCTCAGGGGAAGCAGCCCCTGTGCCAAGACCTGCAGGAGGCGCGGGGCGTCCCTGCCTGGAAGCCAAGTGCACGGTCCGCTTGGAAGCGAGCCTCCTTGGGAAGAGTCGAGGGAGCCAAGCCGCGTGCAGCTGCAATCCCGGCTTGGGCCGAGCCGAGTGTGCCTCCAGGACGGCAGAGCTCCAGCTCTGCTCAGAGGCCGGATCTAGTCAAGTGCCTTGCGCGAGGCTGCTCTGCCCTGGGCGAGACTTGCCCAGGCTTGCCTCGCTGCTAGGCTTGCTGCCCGGGAAGGAGCAGGCTGTGCGATGCTGGGAGAGGCCACTGGCGCCTTCCTGGCCTCAGCGCCACTCCTGCCTTGCCTTTGCATCTAGGCCCCGGGCGTCCTTGGGGAAGGCTTAGGAGCCGGTGGCTTGCACACTGCCAAGCCCTCCAGCAGTGAGGCCTCTCGTAGAGGGGAGGGGAGGGCAAGTGCAGGGCTCCACCAGCGGTTGCTTGGCCGCCCAGACTCAGCGCCGCACGGGGAGCACAAGGCTCCCAGGTCCCCTGGCTGTGGTCTGCAGCCCCACACTCCCGGAGGCTGACTCCGTGGGCGCCCAGAAGGTGCCTGACAGACGTCATGTCCCTAGCGCTCTGCTCCCCAGCAGAGACGTGTGCAGGTGGTGGGGCCTGCCCCTGCGTGTCTGGGCTCCCGCCGGCAGCCCCAGCTCCAGGGAAGCAGCCCCTGAGCCAAGACCTGTAGGGGGCGCGGGGCGCCCCCGCCTGGAAGCCTAGTGCACAGCATGCGGGAAGCGAGCCTCCTCGGGAGAAGAGGAGGCAGCCCAGCTGCGTGCGTCTGCACTCACTCCTTGGGCGGAGCCCAGTGAGCCTCCAGTACGGCAGAGCTCCAGCTCTGCTCAGAGGCCCGATCTGGCAGAGTTGCTGGCGTGAGGCTGCTCTGCCCTGGGCGAGCCTTGCCCAGACTTGCCTCGCTGCTAGGCTTCCTGCCCGGGAAGGAGCAGGCTGCGCCAGACAGGCAGACGCTCCTGGCGCCTTCCTGGCCTCAGCTCCACTCCTGCCTTGCCTTTGCACCTAGTCCCCAGGCGTCCTTGCGGAGGGCTTAGGGGCCGGTGGGGTGCACGCTGCCAAGCCCTCCAGCCGTGAGAGCTCTGTCTTAGGGAAGGGAATGGCAAGTGCAGGGCTCCTCCAGCGGTCGCTTGGCCGCCCAGACTCAGCACAGCACGGAGAGCACCAGGCTTCCCAGGGCCCCTGGCTGTGGTCTGCAGCCCCACACACCCGGAGGCTGACTCCGTGAGCGCCCAGAAGGTGCCTGACAGACGTCATTTCCCTAGTGCTCTCCCCACCAGCAGAGACGTGTGCAGGTGGTTGGGGCCTGCCCCTGCGTGTCTGGGCTGCCGCCCACAGCCTCCGCTCAGGGGAAGCAGCCCCTGTGCCAAGACCTGCAGGAGGCGCGGGGCGTCCCTGCCTGGAAGCCAAGTGCACGGTCCGCTTGGAAGCGAGCCTCCTTGGGAAGAGTCGAGGGAGCCAAGCCGCGTGCAGCTGCAATCCCGGCTTGGGCCGAGCCGAGTGTGCCTCCAGGACGGCAGAGCTCCAGCTCTGCTCAGAGGCCGGATCTAGTCAAGTGCCTTGCGCGAGGCTGCTCTGCCCTGGGCGAGACTTGCCCAGGCTTGCCTCGCTGCTAGGCTTGCTGCCCGGGAAGGAGCAGGCTGTGCGATGCTGGGAGAGGCCACTGGCGCCTTCCTGGCCTCAGCGCCACTCCTGCCTTGCCTTTGCATCTAGGCCCCGGGCGTCCTTGGGGAAGGCTTAGGAGCCGGTGGCTTGCACACTGCCAAGCCCTCCAGCAGTGAGGCCTCTCGTAGAGGGGAGGGGAGGGCAAGTGCAGGGCTCCACCAGCGGTTGCTTGGCTGCCCAGACTCAGCGCCGCACGGGGAGCACAAGGCTCCCAGGTCCCCTGGCTGTGGTCTGCAGCCCCACACTCCCGGAGGCTGACTCCGTGGGCGCCCAGAAGGTGCCTGACAGACGTCATGTCCCTAGCGCTCTGCTCCCCAGCAGAGACGTGTGCAGGTGGTGGGGCCTGCCCCTGCGTGTCTGGGCTCCCGCCGGCAGCCCCAGCTCCAGGGAAGCAGCCCCTGAGCCAAGACCTGTAGGGGGCGCGGGGCGCCCCCGCCTGGAAGCCTAGTGCACAGCATGCGGGAAGCGAGCCTCCTCGGGAGAAGAGGAGGCAGCCCAGCTGCGTGCGTCTGCACTCACTCCTTGGGCGGAGCCCAGTGAGCCTCCAGTACGGCAGAGCTCCAGCTCTGCTCAGAGGCCCGATCTGGCAGAGTTGCTGGCGTGAGGCTGCTCTGCCCTGGGCGAGCCTTGCCCAGACTTGCCTCGCTGCTAGGCTTCCTGCCCGGGAAGGAGCAGGCTGCGCCAGACAGGCAGACGCTCCTGGCGCCTTCCTGGCCTCAGCTCCACTCCTGCCTTGCCTTTGCACCTAGTCCCCAGGCGTCCTTGCGGAGGGCTTAGGGGCCGGTGGGGTGCACGCTGCCAAGCCCTCCAGCCGTGAGAGCTCTGTCATAGGGAAGGGAATGGCAAGTGCAGGGCTCCTCCAGCGGTCGCTTGGCCGCCCAGACTCAGCACAGCACGGAGAGCACCAGGCTTCCCAGGGCCCCTGGCTGTGGTCTGCAGCCCCACACACCCGGAGGCTGACTCCGTGAGCGCCCAGAAGGTGCCTGACAGACGTCATTTCCCTAGTGCTCTCCCCACCAGCAGAGACGTGTGCAGGTGGTTGGGGCCTGCCCCTGCGTGTCTGGGCTGCCGCCCACAGCCTCCGCTCAGGGGAAGCAGCCCCTGTGCCAAGACCTGCAGGAGGCGCGGGGCGTCCCTGCCTGGAAGCCAAGTGCACGGTCCGCTTGGAAGCGAGCCTCCTTGGGAAGAGTCGAGGGAGCCAAGCCGCGTGCAGCTGCAATCCCGGCTTGGGCCGAGCCGAGTGTGCCTCCAGGACGGCAGAGCTCCAGCTCTGCTCAGAGGCCGGATCTAGTCAAGTGCCTTGCGCGAGGCTGCTCTGCCCTGGGCGAGACTTGCCCAGGCTTGCCTCGCTGCTAGGCTTGCTGCCCGGGAAGGAGCAGGCTGTGCGATGCTGGGAGAGGCCACTGGCGCCTTCCTGGCCTCAGCGCCACTCCTGCCTTGCCTTTGCATCTAGGCCCCGGGCGTCCTTGGGGAAGGCTTAGGAGCCGGTGGCTTGCACACTGCCAAGCCCTCCAGCAGTGAGGCCTCTCGTAGAGGGGAGGGGAGGGCAAGTGCAGGGCTCCACCAGCGGTTGCTTGGCCGCCCAGACTCAGCGCCGCACGGGGAGCACAAGGCTCCCAGGTCCCCTGGCTGTGGTCTGCAGCCCCACACTCCCGGAGGCTGACTCCGTGGGCGCCCAGAAGGTGCCTGACAGACGTCATGTCCCTAGCGCTCTGCTCCCCAGCAGAGACGTGTGCAGGTGGTGGGGCCTGCCCCTGCGTGTCTGGGCTCCCGCCGGCAGCCCCAGCTCCAGGGAAGCAGCCCCTGAGCCAAGACCTGTAGGGGGCGCGGGGCGCCCCCGCCTGGAAGCCTAGTGCACAGCATGCGGGAAGCGAGCCTCCTCGGGAGAAGAGGAGGCAGCCCAGCTGCGTGCGTCTGCACTCACTCCTTGGGCGGAGCCCAGTGAGCCTCCAGTACGGCAGAGCTCCAGCTCTGCTCAGAGGCCCGATCTGGCAGAGTTGCTGGCGTGAGGCTGCTCTGCCCTGGGCGAGCCTTGCCCAGACTTGCCTCGCTGCTAGGCTTCCTGCCCGGGAAGGAGCAGGCTGCGCCAGACAGGCAGACGCTCCTGGCGCCTTCCTGGCCTCAGCTCCACTCCTGCCTTGCCTTTGCACCTAGTCCCCAGGCGTCCTTGCGGAGGGCTTAGGGGCCGGTGGGGTGCACGCTGCCAAGCCCTCCAGCCGTGAGAGCTCTGTCATAGGGAAGGGAATGGCAAGTGCAGGGCTCCTCCAGCGGTCGCTTGGCCGCCCAGACTCAGCACAGCACGGAGAGCACCAGGCTTCCCAGGGCCCCTAGCTGTGGTCTGCAGCCCCACACACCCGGAGGCTGACTCCGTGAGCGCCCAGAAGGTGCCTGACAGACGTCATTTCCCTAGTGCTCTCCCCACCAGCAGAGACGTGGGCAGGTGGTTGGGGCCTGCCCCTGCGTGTCTGGGCTGCCGCCCACAGCCTCCGCTCAGGGGAAGCAGCCCCTGTGCCAAGACCTGCAGGAGGCGCGGGGCGTCCCTGCCTGGAAGCCAAGTGCACGGTCCGCTTGGAAGCGAGCCTCCTTGGGAAGAGTCGAGGGAGCCAAGCCGCGTGCAGCTGCAATCCCGGCTTGGGCCGAGCCGAGTGTGCCTCCAGGACGGCAGAGCTCCAGCTCTGCTCAGAGGCCGGATCTAGTCAAGTGCCTTGCGCGAGGCTGCTCTGCCCTGGGCGAGACTTGCCCAGGCTTGCCTCGCTGCTAGGCTTGCTGCCCGGGAAGGAGCAGGCTGTGCGATGCTGGGAGAGGCCACTGGCGCCTTCCTGGCCTCAGCTCCACTCCTGCCTTGCCTTTGCATCTAGGCCCCGGGCGTCCTTGGGGAAGGCTTAGGAGCCGGTGGCTTGCACACTGCCAAGCCCTCCAGCAGTGAGGCCTCTCGTAGAGGGGAGGGGAGGGCAAGTGCAGGGCTCCACCAGCGGTTGCTTGGCCGCCCAGACTCAGCGCCGCACGGGGAGCACAAGGCTCCCAGGTCCCCTGGCTGTGGTCTGCAGCCCCACACTCCCGGAGGCTGACTCCGTGGGCGCCCAGAAGGTGCCTGACAGACGTCATGTCCCTAGCGCTCTGCTCCCCAGCAGAGACGTGTGCAGGTGGTGGGGCCTGCCCCTGCGTGTCTGGGCTCCCGCCGGCAGCCCCAGCTCCAGGGAAGCAGCCCCTGAGCCAAGACCTGTAGGGGGCGCGGGGCGCCCCCGCCTGGAAGCCTAGTGCACAGCATGCGGGAAGCGAGCCTCCTCGGGAGAAGAGGAGGCAGCCCAGCTGCGTGCGTCTGCACTCACTCCTTGGGCGGAGCCCAGTGAGCCTCCAGTACGGCAGAGCTCCAGCTCTGCTCAGAGGCCCGATCTGGCAGAGTTGCTGGCGTGAGGCTGCTCTGCCCTGGGCGAGCCTTGCCCAGACTTGCCTCGCTGCTAGGCTTCCTGCCCGGGAAGGAGCAGGCTGCGCCAGACAGGCAGACGCTCCTGGCGCCTTCCTGGCCTCAGCTCCACTCCTGCCTTGCCTTTGCACCTAGTCCCCAGGCGTCCTTGCGGAGGGCTTAGGGGCCGGTGGGGTGCACGCTGCCAAGCCCTCCAGCCGTGAGAGCTCTGTCTTAGGGAAGGGAATGGCAAGTGCAGGGCTCCTCCAGCGGTCGCTTGGCCGCCCAGACTCAGCACAGCACGGAGAGCACCAGGCTTCCCAGGGCCCCTGGCTGTGGTCTGCAGCCCCACACACCCGGAGGCTGACTCCGTGAGCGCCCAGAAGGTGCCTGACAGACGTCATTTCCCTAGTGCTCTCCCCACCAGCAGAGACGTGGGCAGGTGGTTGGGGCCTGCCCCTGCGTGTCTGGGCTGCCGCCCACAGCCTCCGCTCAGGGGAAGCAGCCCCTGTGCCAAGACCTGCAGGAGGCGCGGGGCGTCCCTGCCTGGAAGCCAAGTGCACGGTCCGCTTGGAAGCGAGCCTCCTTGGGAAGAGTCGAGGGAGCCAAGCCGCGTGCAGCTGCAATCCCGGCTTGGGCCGAGCCGAGTGTGCCTCCAGGACGGCAGAGCTCCAGCTCTGCTCAGAGGCCGGATCTAGTCAAGTGCCTTGCGCGAGGCTGCTCTGCCCTGGGCGAGACTTGCCCAGGCTTGCCTCGCTGCTAGGCTTGCTGCCCGGGAAGGAGCAGGCTGTGCGATGCTGGGAGAGGCCACTGGCGCCTTCCTGGCCTCAGCGCCACTCCTGCCTTGCCTTTGCATCTAGGCCCCGGGCGTCCTTGGGGAAGGCTTAGGAGCCGGTGGCTTGCACACTGCCAAGCCCTCCAGCAGTGAGGCCTCTCGTAGAGGGGAGGGGAGGGCAAGTGCAGGGCTCCACCAGCGGTTGCTTGGCCGCCCAGACTCAGCGCCGCACGGGGAGCACAAGGCTCCCAGGTCCCCTGGCTGTGGTCTGCAGCCCCACACTCCCGGAGGCTGACTCCGTGGGCGCCCAGAAGGTGCCTGACAGACGTCATGTCCCTAGCGCTCTGCTCCCCAGCAGAGACGTGTGCAGGTGGTGGGGCCTGCCCCTGCGTGTCTGGGCTCCCGCCGGCAGCCCCAGCTCCAGGGAAGCAGCCCCTGAGCCAAGACCTGTAGGGGGCGCGGGGCGCCCCCGCCTGGAAGCCTAGTGCACAGCATGCGGGAAGCGAGCCTCCTCGGGAGAAGAGGAGGCAGCCCAGCTGCGTGCGTCTGCACTCACTCCTTGGGCGGAGCCCAGTGAGCCTCCAGTACGGCAGAGCTCCAGCTCTGCTCAGAGGCCCGATCTGGCAGAGTTGCTGGCGTGAGGCTGCTCTGCCCTGGGCGAGCCTTGCCCAGACTTGCCTCGCTGCTAGGCTTCCTGCCCGGGAAGGAGCAGGCTGCGCCAGACAGGCAGACGCTCCTGGCGCCTTCCTGGCCTCAGCTCCACTCCTGCCTTGCCTTTGCACCTAGTCCCCAGGCGTCCTTGCGGAGGGCTTAGGGGCCGGTGGGGTGCACGCTGCCAAGCCCTCCAGCCGTGAGAGCTGTCATAGGGAAGGGAATGGCAAGTGCAGGGCTCCTCCAGCGGTCGCTTGGCCGCCCAGACTCAGCACAGCACGGAGAGCACCAGGCTTCCCAGGGCCCCTGGCTGTGGTCTGCAGCCCCACACACCCGGAGGCTGACTCCGTGAGCGCCCAGAAGGTGCCTGACAGACGTCATTTCCCTAGTGCTCTCCCCACCAGCAGAGACGTGTGCAGGTGGTTGGGGCCTGCCCCTGCGTGTCTGGGCTGCCGCCCACAGCCTCCGCTCAGGGGAAGCAGCCCCTGTGCCAAGACCTGCAGGAGGCGCGGGGCGTCCCTGCCTGGAAGCCAAGTGCACGGTCCGCTTGGAAGCGAGCCTCCTTGGGAAGAGTCGAGGGAGCCAAGCCGCGTGCAGCTGCAATCCCGGCTTGGGCCGAGCCGAGTGTGCCTCCAGGACGGCAGAGCTCCAGCTCTGCTCAGAGGCCGGATCTAGTCAAGTGCCTTGCGCGAGGCTGCTCTGCCCTGGGCGAGACTTGCCCAGGCTTGCCTCGCTGCTAGGCTTGCTGCCCGGGAAGGAGCAGGCTGTGCGATGCTGGGAGAGGCCACTGGCGCCTTCCTGGCCTCAGCGCCACTCCTGCCTTGCCTTTGCATCTAGGCCCCGGGCGTCCTTGGGGAAGGCTTAGGAGCCGGTGGCTTGCACACTGCCAAGCCCTCCAGCAGTGAGGCCTCTCGTAGAGGGGAGGGGAGGGCAAGTGCAGGGCTCCACCAGCGGTTGCTTGGCCGCCCAGACTCAGCGCCGCACGGGGAGCACAAGGCTCCCAGGTCCCCTGGCTGTGGTCTGCAGCCCCACACTCCCGGAGGCTGACTCCGTGGGCGCCCAGAAGGTGCCTGACAGACGTCATGTCCCTAGCGCTCTGCTCCCCAGCAGAGACGTGTGCAGGTGGTGGGGCCTGCCCCTGCGTGTCTGGGCTCCCGCCGGCAGCCCCAGCTCCAGGGAAGCAGCCCCTGAGCCAAGACCTGTAGGGGGCGCGGGGCGCCCCCGCCTGGAAGCCTAGTGCACAGCATGCGGGAAGCGAGCCTCCTCGGGAGAAGAGGAGGCAGCCCAGCTGCGTGCGTCTGCACTCACTCCTTGGGCGGAGCCCAGTGAGCCTCCAGTACGGCAGAGCTCCAGCTCTGCTCAGAGGCCCGATCTGGCAGAGTTGCTGGCGTGAGGCTGCTCTGCCCTGGGCGAGCCTTGCCCAGACTTGCCTCGCTGCTAGGCTTCCTGCCCGGGAAGGAGCAGGCTGCGCCAGACAGGCAGACGCTCCTGGCGCCTTCCTGGCCTCAGCTCCACTCCTGCCTTGCCTTTGCACCTAGTCCCCAGGCGTCCTTGCGGAGGGCTTAGGGGCCGGTGGGGTGCAGGCTGCCAAGCCCTCCAGCCGTGAGAGCTCTGTCATAGGGAAGGGAATGGCAAGTGCAGGGCTCCTCCAGCGGTCGCTTGGCCGCCCAGACTCAGCACAGCACGGAGAGCACCAGGCTTCCCAGGGCCCCTGGCTGTGGTCTGCAGCCCCACACACCCGGAGGCTGACTCCGTGAGCGCCCAGAAGGTGCCTGACAGACGTCATTTCCCTAGTGCTCTCCCCACCAGCAGAGACGTGTGCAGGTGGTTGGGGCCTGCCCCTGCGTGTCTGGGCTGCCGCCCACAGCCTCCGCTCAGGGGAAGCAGCCCCTGTGCCAAGACCTGCAGGAGGCGCGGGGCGTCCCTGCCTGGAAGCCAAGTGCACGGTCCGCTTGGAAGCGAGCCTCCTTGGGAAGAGTCGAGGGAGCCAAGCCGCGTGCAGCTGCAATCCCGGCTTGGGCCGAGCCGAGTGTGCCTCCAGGACGGCAGAGCTCCAGCTCTGCTCAGAGGCCGGATCTAGTCAAGTGCCTTGCGCGAGGCTGCTCTGCCCTGGGCGAGACTTGCCCAGGCTTGCCTCGCTGCTAGGCTTGCTGCCCGGGAAGGAGCAGGCTGTGCGATGCTGGGAGAGGCCACTGGCGCCTTCCTGGCCTCAGCGCCACTCCTGCCTTGCCTTTGCATCTAGGCCCCGGGCGTCCTTGGGGAAGGCTTAGGAGCCGGTGGCTTGCACACTGCCAAGCCCTCCAGCAGTGAGGCCTCTCGTAGAGGGGAGGGGAGGGCAAGTGCAGGGCTCCACCAGCGGTTGCTTGGCCGCCCAGACTCAGCGCCGCACGGGGAGCACAAGGCTCCCAGGTCCCCTGGCTGTGGTCTGCAGCCCCACACTCCCGGAGGCTGACTCCGTGGGCGCCCAGAAGGTGCCTGACAGACGTCATGTCCCTAGCGCTCTGCTCCCCAGCAGAGACGTGTGCAGGTGGTGGGGCCTGCCCCTGCGTGTCTGGGCTCCCGCCGGCAGCCCCAGCTCCAGGGAAGCAGCCCCTGAGCCAAGACCTGTAGGGGGCGCGGGGCGCCCCCGCCTGGAAGCCTAGTGCACAGCATGCGGGAAGCGAGCCTCCTCGGGAGAAGAGGAGGCAGCCCAGCTGCGTGCGTCTGCACTCACTCCTTGGGCGGAGCCCAGTGAGCCTCCAGTACGGCAGAGCTCCAGCTCTGCTCAGAGGCCCGATCTGGCAGAGTTGCTGGCGTGAGGCTGCTCTGCCCTGGGCGAGCCTTGCCCAGACTTGCCTCGCTGCTAGGCTTCCTGCCCGGGAAGGAGCAGGCTGCGCCAGACAGGCAGACGCTCCTGGCGCCTTCCTGGCCTCAGCTCCACTCCTGCCTTGCCTTTGCACCTAGTCCCCAGGCGTCCTTGCGGAGGGCTTAGGGGCCGGTGGGGTGCACGCTGCCAAGCCCTGCAGCCGTGAGAGCTCTGTCATAGGGAAGGGAATGGCAAGTGCAGGGCTCCTCCAGCGGTCGCTTGGCCGCCCAGACTCAGCACAGCACGGAGAGCACCAGGCTTCCCAGGGCCCCTGGCTGTGGTCTGCAGCCCCACACACCCGGAGGCTGACTCCGTGAGCGCCCAGAAGGTGCCTGACAGACGTCATTTCCCTAGTGCTCTCCCCACCAGCAGAGACGTGTGCAGGTGGTTGGGGCCTGCCCCTGCGTGTCTGGGCTGCCGCCCACAGCCTCCGCTCAGGGGAAGCAGCCCCTGTGCCAAGACCTGCAGGAGGCGCGGGGCGTCCCTGCCTGGAAGCCAAGTGCACGGTCCGCTTGGAAGCGAGCCTCCTTGGGAAGAGTCGAGGGAGCCAAGCCGCGTGCAGCTGCAATCCCGGCTTGGGCCGAGCCGAGTGTGCCTCCAGGACGGCAGAGCTCCAGCTCTGCTCAGAGGCCGGATCTAGTCAAGTGCCTTGCGCGAGGCTGCTCTGCCCTGGGCGAGACTTGCCCAGGCTTGCCTCGCTGCTAGGCTTGCTGCCCGGGAAGGAGCAGGCTGTGCGATGCTGGGAGAGGCCACTGGCGCCTTCCTGGCCTCAGCGCCACTCCTGCCTTGCCTTTGCATCTAGGCCCCGGGCGTCCTTGGGGAAGGCTTAGGAGCCGGTGGCTTGCACACTGCCAAGCCCTCCAGCAGTGAGGCCTCTCGTAGAGGGGAGGGGAGGGCAAGTGCAGGGCTCCACCAGCGGTTGCTTGGCCGCCCAGACTCAGCGCCGCACGGGGAGCACAAGGCTCCCAGGTCCCCTGGCTGTGGTCTGCAGCCCCACACTCCCGGAGGCTGACTCCGTGGGCGCCCAGAAGGTGCCTGACAGACGTCATGTCCCTAGCGCTCTGCTCCCCAGCAGAGACGTGTGCAGGTGGTGGGGCCTGCCCCTGCGTGTCTGGGCTCCCGCCGGCAGCCCCAGCTCCAGGGAAGCAGCCCCTGAGCCAAGACCTGTAGGGGGCGCGGGGCGCCCCCGCCTGGAAGCCTAGTGCACAGCATGCGGGAAGCGAGCCTCCTCGGGAGAAGAGGAGGCAGCCCAGCTGCGTGCGACTGCACTCACTCCTTGGGCGGAGCCCAGTGAGCCTCCAGTACGGCAGAGCTCCAGCTCTGCTCAGAGGCCCGATCTGGCAGAGTTGCTGGCGTGAGGCTGCTCTGCCCTGGGCGAGCCTTGCCCAGACTTGCCTCGCTGCTAGGCTTCCTGCCCGGGAAGGAGCAGGCTGCGCCAGACAGGCAGACGCTCCTGGCGCCTTCCTGGCCTCAGCTCCACTCCTGCCTTGCCTTTGCACCTAGTCCCCAGGCGTCCTTGCGGAGGGCTTAGGGGCCGGTGGGGTGCACGCTGCCAAGCCCTCCAGCCGTGAGAGCTCTGTCATAGGGAAGGGAATGGCAAGTGCAGGGCTCCTCCAGCGGTCGCTTGGCCGCCCAGACTCAGCACAGCACGGAGAGCACCAGGCTTCCCAGGGCCCCTGGCTGTGGTCTGCAGCCCCACACACCCGGAGGCTGACTCCGTGAGCGCCCAGAAGGTGCCTGACAGACGTCATTTCCCTAGTGCTCTCCCCACCAGCAGAGACGTGTGCAGGTGGTTGGGGCCTGCCCCTGCGTGTCTGGGCTGCCGCCCACAGCCTCCGCTCAGGGGAAGCAGTCCCTGTGCCAAGACCTGCAGGAGGCGCGGGGCGTCCCTGCCTGGAAGCCAAGTGCACGGTCCGCTTGGAAGCGAGCCTCCTTGGGAAGAGTCGAGGGAGCCAAGCCGCGTGCAGCTGCAATCCCGGCTTGGGCCGAGCCGAGTGTGCCTCCAGGACGGCAGAGCTCCAGCTCTGCTCAGAGGCCGGATCTAGTCAAGTGCCTTGCGCGAGGCTGCTCTGCCCTGGGCGAGACTTGCCCAGGCTTGCCTCGCTGCTAGGCTTGCTGCCCGGGAAGGAGCAGGCTGTGCGATGCTGGGAGAGGCCACTGGCGCCTTCCTGGCCTCAGCGCCACTCCTGCCTTGCCTTTGCATCTAGGCCCCGGGCGTCCTTGGGGAAGGCTTAGGAGCCGGTGGCTTGCACACTGCCAAGCCCTCCAGCAGTGAGGCCTCTCGTAGAGGGGAGGGGAGGGCAAGTGCAGGGCTCCACCAGCGGTTGCTTGGCCGCCCAGACTCAGCGCCGCACGGGGAGCACAAGGCTCCCAGGTCCCCTGGCTGTGGTCTGCAGCCCCACACTCCCGGAGGCTGACTCCGTGGGCGCCCAGAAGGTGCCTGACAGACGTCATGTCCCTAGCGCTCTGCTCCCCAGCAGAGACGTGTGCAGGTGGTGGGGCCTGCCCCTGCGTGTCTGGGCTCCCGCCGGCAGCCCCAGCTCCAGGGAAGCAGCCCCTGAGCCAAGACCTGTAGGGGGCGCGGGGCGCCCCCGCCTGGAAGCCTAGTGCACAGCATGCGGGAAGCGAGCCTCCTCGGGAGAAGAGGAGGCAGCCCAGCTGCGTGCGTCTGCACTCACTCCTTGGGCGGAGCCCAGTGAGCCTCCAGTACGGCAGAGCTCCAGCTCTGCTCAGAGGCCCAATCTGGCAGAGTTGCTGGCGTGAGGCTGCTCTGCCCTGGGCGAGCCTTGCCCAGACTTGCCTCGCTGCTAGGCTTCCTGCCCGGGAAGGAGCAGGCTGCGCCAGACAGGCAGACGCTCCTGGCGCCTTCCTGGCCTCAGCTCCACTCCTGCCTTGCCTTTGCACCTAGTCCCCAGGCGTCCTTGCGGAGGGCTTAGGGGCCGGTGGGGTGCACGCTGCCAAGCCCTCCAGCCGTGAGAGCTCTGTCATAGGGAAGGGAATGGCAAGTGCAGGGCTCCTCCAGCGGTCGCTTGGCCGCCCAGACTCAGCACAGCACGGAGAGCACCAGGCTTCCCAGGGCCACTGGCTGTGGTCTGCAGCCCCACACACCCGGAGGCTGACTCCGTGAGCGCCCAGAAGGTGCCTGACAGACGTCATTTCCCTAGTGCTCTCCCCACCAGCAGAGACGTGTGCAGGTGGTTGGGGCCTGCCCCTGCGTGTCTGGGTTGCCGCCCGCAGCCTCCGCTCAGGGGAAGCAGCCCCTGTGCCAAGACCTGCAGGAGGCGCGGGGCGTCCCTGCCTGGAAGCCAAGTGCACGGTCCGCTTGGAAGCGAGCCTCCTTGGGAAGAGTCGAGGGAGCCAAGCCGCGTGCAGCTGCAATCCCGGCTTGGGCCGAGCCGAGTGTGCCTCCAGGACGGCAGAGCTCCAGCTCTGCTCAGAGGCCGGATCTAGTCAAGTGCCTTGCGCGAGGCTGCTCTGCCCTGGGCGAGACTTGCCCAGGCTTGCCTCGCTGCTAGGCTTGCTGCCCGGGAAGGAGCAGGCTGTGCGATGCTGGGAGAGGCCACTGGCGCCTTCCTGGCCTCAGCTCCACTCCTGCCTTGCCTTTGCATCTAGGCCCCGGGCGTCCTTGGGGAAGGCTTAGGAGCCGGTGGCTTGCACACTGCCAAGCCCTCCAGCAGTGAGGCCTCTCGTAGAGGGGAGGGGAGGGCAAGTGCAGGGCTCCACCAGCGGTTGCTTGGCCGCCCAGACTCAGCGCCGCACGGGGAGCACAAGGCTCCCAGGTCCCCTGGCTGTGGTCTGCAGCCCCACACTCCCGGAGGCTGACTCCGTGGGCGCCCAGAAGGTGCCTGACAGACGTCATGTCCCTAGCGCTCTGCTCCCCAGCAGAGACGTGTGCAGGTGGTGGGGCCTGCCCCTGCGTGTCTGGGCTCCCGCCGGCAGCCCCAGCTCCAGGGAAGCAGCCCCTGAGCCAAGACCTGTAGGGGGCGCGGGGCGCCCCCGCCTGGAAGCCTAGTGCACAGCATGCGGGAAGCGAGCCTCCTCGGGAGAAGAGGAGGCAGCCCAGCTGCGTGCGTCTGCACTCACTCCTTGGGCGGAGCCCAGTGAGCCTCCAGTACGGCAGAGCTCCAGCTCTGCTCAGAGGCCCGATCTGGCAGAGTTGCTGGCGTGAGGCTGCTCTGCCCTGGGCGAGCCTTGCCCAGACTTGCCTCGCTGCTAGGCTTCCTGCCCGGGAAGGAGCAGGCTGCGCCAGACAGGCAGACGCTCCTGGCGCCTTCCTGGCCTCAGCTCCACTCCTGCCTTGCCTTTGCACCTAGTCCCCAGGCGTCCTTGCGGAGGGCTTAGGGGCCGGTGGGGTGCACGCTGCCAAGCCCTCCAGCCGTGAGAGCTCTGTCTTAGGGAAGGGAATGGCAAGTGCAGGGCTCCTCCAGCGGTCGCTTGGCCGCCCAGACTCAGCACAGCACGGAGAGCACCAGGCTTCCCAGGGCCCCTGGCTGTGGTCTGCAGCCCCACACACCCGGAGGCTGACTCCGTGAGCGCCCAGAAGGTGCCTGACAGACGTCATTTCCCTAGTGCTCTCCCCACCAGCAGAGACGTGTGCAGGTGGTTGGGGCCTGCCCCTGCGTGTCTGGGCTGCCGCCCACAGCCTCCGCTCAGGGGAAGCAGCCCCTGTGCCAAGACCTGCAGGAGGCGCGGGGCGTCCCTGCCTGGAAGCCAAGTGCACGGTCCGCTTGGAAGCGAGCCTCCTTGGGAAGAGTCGAGGGAGCCAAGCCGCGTGCAGCTGCAATCCCGGCTTGGGCCGAGCCGAGTGTGCCTCCAGGACGGCAGAGCTCCAGCTCTGCTCAGAGGCCGGATCTAGTCAAGTGCCTTGCGCGAGGCTGCTCTGCCCTGGGCGAGACTTGCCCAGGCTTGCCTCGCTGCTAGGCTTGCTGCCCGGGAAGGAGCAGGCTGTGCGATGCTGGGAGAGGCCACTGGCGCCTTCCTGGCCTCAGCGCCACTCCTGCCTTGCCTTTGCATCTAGGCCCCGGGCGTCCTTGGGGAAGGCTTAGGAGCCGGTGGCTTGCACACTGCCAAGCCCTCCAGCAGTGAGGCCTCTCGTAGAGGGGAGGGGAGGGCAAGTGCAGGGCTCCACCAGCGGTTGCTTGGCCGCCCAGACTCAGCGCCGCACGGGGAGCACAAGGCTCCCAGGTCCCCTGGCTGTGGTCTGCAGCCCCACACTCCCGGAGGCTGACTCCGTGGGCGCCCAGAAGGTGCCTGACAGACGTCATGTCCCTAGCGCTCTGCTCCCCAGCAGAGACGTGTGCAGGTGGTGGGGCCTGCCCCTGCGTGTCTGGGCTCCCGCCGGCAGCCCCAGCTCCAGGGAAGCAGCCCCTGAGCCAAGACCTGTAGGGGGCGCGGGGCGCCCCCGCCTGGAAGCCTAGTGCACAGCATGCGGGAAGCGAGCCTCCTCGGGAGAAGAGGAGGCAGCCCAGCTGCGTGCGTCTGCACTCACTCCTTGGGCGGAGCCCAGTGAGCCTCCAGTACGGCAGAGCTCCAGCTCTGCTCAGAGGCCCGATCTGGCAGAGTTGCTGGCGTGAGGCTGCTCTGCCCTGGGCGAGCCTTGCCCAGACTTGCCTCGCTGCTAGGCTTCCTGCCCGGGAAGGAGCAGGCTGCGCCAGACAGGCAGACGCTCCTGGCGCCTTCCTGGCCTCAGCTCCACTCCTGCCTTGCCTTTGCACCTAGTCCCCAGGCGTCCTTGCGGAGGGCTTAGGGGCCGGTGGGGTGCACGCTGCCAAGCCCTGCAGCCGTGAGAGCTCTGTCATAGGGAAGGGAATGGCAAGTGCAGGGCTCCTCCAGCGGTCGCTTGGCCGCCCAGACTCAGCACAGCACGGAGAGCACCAGGCTTCCCAGGGCCCCTGGCTGTGGTCTGCAGCCCCACACACCCGGAGGCTGACTCCGTGAGCGCCCAGAAGTTGCCTGACAGACGTCATTTCCCTAGTGCTCTCCCCACCAGCAGAGACGTGTGCAGGTGGTTGGGGCCTGCCCCTGCGTGTCTGGGCTGCCGCCCACAGCCTCCGCTCAGGGGAAGCAGCCCCTGTGCCAAGACCTGCAGGAGGCGCGGGGCGTCCCTGCCTGGAAGCCAAGTGCACGGTCCGCTTGGAAGCGAGCCTCCTTGGGAAGAGTCGAGGGAGCCAAGCCGCGTGCAGCTGCAATCCCGGCTTGGGCCGAGCCGAGTGTGCCTCCAGGACGGCAGAGCTCCAGCTCTGCTCAGAGGCCGGATCTAGTCAAGTGCCTTGCGCGAGGCTGCTCTGCCCTGGGCGAGACTTGCCCAGGCTTGCCTCGCTGCTAGGCTTGCTGCCCGGGAAGGAGCAGGCTGTGCGATGCTGGGAGAGGCCACTGGCGCCTTCCTGGCCTCAGCGCCACTCCTGCCTTGCCTTTGCATCTAGGCCCCGGGCGTCCTTGGGGAAGGCTTAGGAGCCGGTGGCTTGCACACTGCCAAGCCCTCCAGCAGTGAGGCCTCTCGTAGAGGGGAGGGGAGGGCAAGTGCAGGGCTCCACCAGCGGTTGCTTGGCCGCCCAGACTCAGCGCCGCACGGGGAGCACAAGGCTCCCAGGTCCCCTGGCTGTGGTCTGCAGCCCCACACTCCCGGAGGCTGACTCCGTGGGCGCCCAGAAGGTGCCTGACAGACGTCATGTCCCTAGCGCTCTGCTCCCCAGCAGAGACGTGTGCAGGTGGTGGGGCCTGCCCCTGCGTGTCTGGGCTCCCGCCGGCAGCCCCAGCTCCAGGGAAGCAGCCCCTGAGCCAAGACCTGTAGGGGGCGCGGGGCGCCCCCGCCTGGAAGCCTAGTGCACAGCATGCGGGAAGCGAGCCTCCTCGGGAGAAGAGGAGGCAGCCCAGCTGCGTGCGTCTGCACTCACTCCTTGGGCGGAGCCCAGTGAGCCTCCAGTACGGCAGAGCTCCAGCTCTGCTCAGAGGCCCGATCTGGCAGAGTTGCTGGCGTGAGGCTGCTCTGCCCTGGGCGAGCCTTGCCCAGACTTGCCTCGCTGCTAGGCTTCCTGCCCGGGAAGGAGCAGGCTGCGCCAGACAGGCAGACGCTCCTGGCGCCTTCCTGGCCTCAGCTCCACTCCTGCCTTGCCTTTGCACCTAGTCCCCAGGCGTCCTTGCGGAGGGCTTAGGGGCCGGTGGGGTGCAGGCTGCCAAGCCCTCCAGCCGTGAGAGCTCTGTCATAGGGAAGGGAATGGCAAGTGCAGGGCTCCTCCAGCGGTCGCTTGGCCGCCCAGACTCAGCACAGCACGGAGAGCACCAGGCTTCCCAGGGCCCCTGGCTGTGGTCTGCAGCCCCACACACCCGGAGGCTGACTCCGTGAGCGCCCAGAAGGTGCCTGACAGACGTCATTTCCCTAGTGCTCTCCCCACCAGCAGAGACGTGTGCAGGTGGTTGGGGCCTGCCCCTGCGTGTCTGGGCTGCCGCCCACAGCCTCCGCTCAGGGGAAGCAGCCCCTGTGCCAAGACCTGCAGGAGGCGCGGGGCGTCCCTGCCTGGAAGCCAAGTGCACGGTCCGCTTGGAAGCGAGCCTCCTTGGGAAGAGTCGAGGGAGCCAAGCCGCGTGCAGCTGCAATCCCGGCTTGGGCCGAGCCGAGTGTGCCTCCAGGACGGCAGAGCTCCAGCTCTGCTCAGAGGCCGGATCTAGTCAAGTGCCTTGCGCGAGGCTGCTCTGCCCTGGGCGAGACTTGCCCAGGCTTGCCTCGCTGCTAGGCTTGCTGCCCGGGAAGGAGCAGGCTGTGCGATGCTGGGAGAGGCCACTGGCGCCTTCCTGGCCTCAGCGCCACTCCTGCCTTGCCTTTGCATCTAGGCCCCGGGCGTCCTTGGGGAAGGCTTAGGAGCCGGTGGCTTGCACACTGCCAAGCCCTCCAGCAGTGAGGCCTCTCGTAGAGGGGAGGGGAGGGCAAGTGCAGGGCTCCACCAGCGGTTGCTTGGCCGCCCAGACTCAGCGCCGCACGGGGAGCACAAGGCTCCCAGGTCCCCTGGCTGTGGTCTGCAGCCCCACACTCCCGGAGGCTGACTCCGTGGGCGCCCAGAAGGTGCCTGACAGACGTCATGTCCCTAGCGCTCTGCTCCCCAGCAGAGACGTGTGCAGGTGGTGGGGCCTGCCCCTGCGTGTCTGGGCTCCCGCCGGCAGCCCCAGCTCCAGGGAAGCAGCCCCTGAGCCAAGACCTGTAGGGGGCGCGGGGCGCCCCCGCCTGGAAGCCTAGTGCACAGCATGCGGGAAGCGAGCCTCCTCGGGAGAAGAGGAGGCAGCCCAGCTGCGTGCGTCTGCACTCACTCCTTGGGCGGAGCCCAGTGAGCCTCCAGTACGGCAGAGCTCCAGCTCTGCTCAGAGGCCCGATCTGGCAGAGTTGCTGGCGTGAGGCTGCTCTGCCCTGGGCGAGCCTTGCCCAGACTTGCCTCGCTGCTAGGCTTCCTGCCCGGGAAGGAGCAGGCTGCGCCAGACAGGCAGACGCTCCTGGCGCCTTCCTGGCCTCAGCTCCACTCCTGCCTTGCCTTTGCACCTAGTCCCCAGGCGTCCTTGCGGAGGGCTTAGGGGCCGGTGGGGTGCAGGCTGCCAAGCCCTCCAGCCGTGAGAGCTCTGTCATAGGGAAGGGAATGGCAAGTGCAGGGCTCCTCCAGCGGTCGCTTGGCCGCCCAGACTCAGCACAGCACGGAGAGCACCAGGCTTCCCAGGGCCCCTGGCTGTGGTCTGCAGCCCCACACACCCGGAGGCTGACTCCGTGAGCGCCCAGAAGGTGCCTGACAGACGTCATTTCCCTAGTGCTCTCCCCACCAGCAGAGACGTGTGCAGGTGGTTGGGGCCTGCCCCTGCGTGTCTGGGCTGCCGCCCACAGCCTCCGCTCAGGGGAAGCAGCCCCTGTGCCAAGACCTGCAGGAGGCGCGGGGCGTCCCTGCCTGGAAGCCAAGTGCACGGTCCGCTTGGAAGCGAGCCTCCTTGGGAAGAGTCGAGGGAGCCAAGCCGCGTGCAGCTGCAATCCCGGCTTGGGCCGAGCCGAGTGTGCCTCCAGGACGGCAGAGCTCCAGCTCTGCTCAGAGGCCGGATCTAGTCAAGTGCCTTGCGCGAGGCTGCTCTGCCCTGGGCGAGACTTGCCCAGGCTTGCCTCGCTGCTAGGCTTGCTGCCCGGGAAGGAGCAGGCTGTGCGATGCTGGGAGAGGCCACTGGCGCCTTCCTGGCCTCAGCGCCACTCCTGCCTTGCCTTTGCATCTAGGCCCCGGGCGTCCTTGGGGAAGGCTTAGGAGCCGGTGGCTTGCACACTGCCAAGCCCTCCAGCAGTGAGGCCTCTCGTAGAGGGGAGGGGAGGGCAAGTGCAGGGCTCCACCAGCGGTTGCTTGGCCGCCCAGACTCAGCGCCGCACGGGGAGCACAAGGCTCCCAGGTCCCCTGGCTGTGGTCTGCAGCCCCACACTCCCGGAGGCTGACTCCGTGGGCGCCCAGAAGGTGCCTGACAGACGTCATGTCCCTAGCGCTCTGCTCCCCAGCAGAGACGTGTGCAGGTGGTGGGGCCTGCCCCTGCGTGTCTGGGCTCCCGCCGGCAGCCCCAGCTCCAGGGAAGCAGCCCCTGAGCCAAGACCTGTAGGGGGCGCGGGGCGCCCCCGCCTGGAAGCCTAGTGCACAGCATGCGGGAAGCGAGCCTCCTCGGGAGAAGAGGAGGCAGCCCAGCTGCGTGCGTCTGCACTCACTCCTTGGGCGGAGCCCAGTGAGCCTCCAGTACGGCAGAGCTCCAGCTCTGCTCAGAGGCCCGATCTGGCAGAGTTGCTGGCGTGAGGCTGCTCTGCCCTGGGCGAGCCTTGCCCAGACTTGCCTCGCTGCTAGGCTTCCTGCCCGGGAAGGAGCAGGCTGCGCCAGACAGGCAGACGCTCCTGGCGCCTTCCTGGCCTCAGCTCCACTCCTGCCTTGCCTTTGCACCTAGTCCCCAGGCGTCCTTGCGGAGGGCTTAGGGGCCGGTGGGGTGCACGCTGCCAAGCCCTGCAGCCGTGAGAGCTCTGTCCTAGGGAAGGGAATGGCAAGTGCAGGGCTCCTCCAGCGGTCGCTTGGCCGCCCAGACTCAGCACAGCACGGAGAGCACCAGGCTTCCCAGGGCCCCTGGCTGTGGTCTGCAGCCCCACACACCCGGAGGCTGACTCCGTGAGCGCCCAGAAGGTGCCTGACAGACGTCATTTCCCTAGTGCTCTCCCCACCAGCAGAGACGTGTGCAGGTGGTTGGGGCCTGCCCCTGCGTGTCTGGGCTGCCGCCCACAGCCTCCGCTCAGGGGAAGCAGCCCCTGTGCCAAGACCTGCAGGAGGCGCGGGGCGTCCCTGCCTGGAAGCCAAGTGCACGGTCCGCTTGGAAGCGAGCCTCCTTGGGAAGAGTCGAGGGAGCCAAGCCGCGTGCAGCTGCAATCCCGGCTTGGGCCGAGCCGAGTGTGCCTCCAGGACGGCAGAGCTCCAGCTCTGCTCAGAGGCCGGATCTAGTCAAGTGCCTTGCGCGAGGCTGCTCTGCCCTGGGCGAGACTTGCCCAGGCTTGCCTCGCTGCTAGGCTTGCTGCCCGGGAAGGAGCAGGCTGTGCGATGCTGGGAGAGGCCACTGGCGCCTTCCTGGCCTCAGCGCCACTCCTGCCTTGCCTTTGCATCTAGGCCCCGGGCGTCCTTGGGGAAGGCTTAGGAGCCGGTGGCTTGCACACTGCCAAGCCCTCCAGCAGTGAGGCCTCTCGTAGAGGGGAGGGGAGGGCAAGTGCAGGGCTCCACCAGCGGTTGCTTGGCCGCCCAGACTCAGCGCCGCACGGGGAGCACAAGGCTCCCAGGTCCCCTGGCTGTGGTCTGCAGCCCCACACTCCCGGAGGCTGACTCCGTGGGCGCCCAGAAGGTGCCTGACAGACGTCATGTCCCTAGCGCTCTGCTCCCCAGCAGAGACGTGTGCAGGTGGTGGGGCCTGCCCCTGCGTGTCTGGGCTCCCGCCGGCAGCCCCAGCTCCAGGGAAGCAGCCCCTGAGCCAAGACCTGTAGGGGGCGCGGGGCGCCCCCGCCTGGAAGCCTAGTGCACAGCATGCGGGAAGCGAGCCTCCTCGGGAGAAGAGGAGGCAGCCCAGCTGCGTGCGACTGCACTCACTCCTTGGGCGGAGCCCAGTGAGCCTCCAGTACGGCAGAGCTCCAGCTCTGCTCAGAGGCCCGATCTGGCAGAGTTGCTGGCGTGAGGCTGCTCTGCCCTGGGCGAGCCTTGCCCAGACTTGCCTCGCTGCTAGGCTTCCTGCCCGGGAAGGAGCAGGCTGCGCCAGACAGGCAGACGCTCCTGGCGCCTTCCTGGCCTCAGCTCCACTCCTGCCTTGCCTTTGCACCTAGTCCCCAGGCGTCCTTGCGGAGGGCTTAGGGGCCGGTGGGGTGCACGCTGCCAAGCCCTCCAGCCGTGAGAGCTCTGTCATAGGGAAGGGAATGGCAAGTGCAGGGCTCCTCCAGCGGTCGCTTGGCCGCCCAGACTCAGCACAGCACGGAGAGCACCAGGCTTCCCAGGGCCCCTGGCTGTGGTCTGCAGCCCCACACACCCGGAGGCTGACTCCGTGAGCGCCCAGAAGGTGCCTGACAGACGTCATTTCCCTAGTGCTCTCCCCACCAGCAGAGACGTGTGCAGGTGGTTGGGGCCTGCCCCTGCGTGTCTGGGCTGCCGCCCACAGCCTCCGCTCAGGGGAAGCAGTCCCTGTGCCAAGACCTGCAGGAGGCGCGGGGCGTCCCTGCCTGGAAGCCAAGTGCACGGTCCGCTTGGAAGCGAGCCTCCTTGGGAAGAGTCGAGGGAGCCAAGCCGCGTGCAGCTGCAATCCCGGCTTGGGCCGAGCCGAGTGTGCCTCCAGGACGGCAGAGCTCCAGCTCTGCTCAGAGGCCGGATCTAGTCAAGTGCCTTGCGCGAGGCTGCTCTGCCCTGGGCGAGACTTGCCCAGGCTTGCCTCGCTGCTAGGCTTGCTGCCCGGGAAGGAGCAGGCTGTGCGATGCTGGGAGAGGCCACTGGCGCCTTCCTGGCCTCAGCGCCACTCCTGCCTTGCCTTTGCATCTAGGCCCCGGGCGTCCTTGGGGAAGGCTTAGGAGCCGGTGGCTTGCACACTGCCAAGCCCTCCAGCAGTGAGGCCTCTCGTAGAGGGGAGGGGAGGGCAAGTGCAGGGCTCCACCAGCGGTTGCTTGGCCGCCCAGACTCAGCGCCGCACGGGGAGCACAAGGCTCCCAGGTCCCCTGGCTGTGGTCTGCAGCCCCACACTCCCGGAGGCTGACTCCGTGGGCGCCCAGAAGGTGCCTGACAGACGTCATGTCCCTAGCGCTCTGCTCCCCAGCAGAGACGTGTGCAGGTGGTGGGGCCTGCCCCTGCGTGTCTGGGCTCCCGCCGGCAGCCCCAGCTCCAGGGAAGCAGCCCCTGAGCCAAGACCTGTAGGGGGCGCGGGGCGCCCCCGCCTGGAAGCCTAGTGCACAGCATGCGGGAAGCGAGCCTCCTCGGGAGAAGAGGAGGCAGCCCAGCTGCGTGCGTCTGCACTCACTCCTTGGGCGGAGCCCAGTGAGCCTCCAGTACGGCAGAGCTCCAGCTCTGCTCAGAGGCCCGATCTGGCAGAGTTGCTGGCGTGAGGCTGCTCTGCCCTGGGCGAGCCTTGCCCAGACTTGCCTCGCTGCTAGGCTTCCTGCCCGGGAAGGAGCAGGCTGCGCCAGACAGGCAGACGCTCCTGGCGCCTTCCTGGCCTCAGCTCCACTCCTGCCTTGCCTTTGCACCTAGTCCCCAGGCGTCCTTGCGGAGGGCTTAGGGGCCGGTGGGGTGCACGCTGCCAAGCCCTCCAGCCGTGAGAGCTCTGTCATAGGGAAGGGAATGGCAAGTGCAGGGCTCCTCCAGCGGTCGCTTGGCCGCCCAGACTCAGCACAGCACGGAGAGCACCAGGCTTCCCAGGGCCCCTGGCTGTGGTCTGCAGCCCCACACACCCGGAGGCTGACTCCGTGAGCGCCCAGAAGGTGCCTGACAGACGTCATTTCCCTAGTGCTCTCCCCACCAGCAGAGACGTGTGCAGGTGGTTGGGGCCTGCCCCTGCGTGTCTGGGTTGCCGCCCACAGCCTCCGCTCAGGGGAAGCAGCCCCTGTGCCAAGACCTGCAGGAGGCGCGGGGCGTCCCTGCCTGGAAGCCAAGTGCACGGTCCGCTTGGAAGCGAGCCTCCTTGGGAAGAGTCGAGGGAGCCAAGCCGCGTGCAGCTGCAATCCCGGCTTGGGCCGAGCCGAGTGTGCCTCCAGGACGGCAGAGCTCCAGCTCTGCTCAGAGGCCGGATCTAGTCAAGTGCCTTGCGCGAGGCTGCTCTGCCCTGGGCGAGACTTGCCCAGGCTTGCCTCGCTGCTAGGCTTGCTGCCCGGGAAGGAGCAGGCTGTGCGATGCTGGGAGAGGCCACTGGCGCCTTCCTGGCCTCAGCTCCACTCCTGCCTTGCCTTTGCATCTAGGCCCCGGGCGTCCTTGGGGAAGGCTTAGGAGCCGGTGGCTTGCACACTGCCAAGCCCTCCAGCAGTGAGGCCTCTCGTAGAGGGGAGGGGAGGGCAAGTGCAGGGCTCCACCAGCGGTTGCTTGGCCGCCCAGACTCAGCGCCGCACGGGGAGCACAAGGCTCCCAGGTCCCCTGGCTGTGGTCTGCAGCCCCACACTCCCGGAGGCTGACTCCGTGGGCGCCCAGAAGGTGCCTGACAGACGTCATGTCCCTAGCGCTCTGCTCCCCAGCAGAGACGTGTGCAGGTGGTGGGGCCTGCCCCTGCGTGTCTGGGCTCCCGCCGGCAGCCCCAGCTCCAGGGAAGCAGCCCCTGAGCCAAGACCTGTAGGGGGCGCGGGGCGCCCCCGCCTGGAAGCCTAGTGCACAGCATGCGGGAAGCGAGCCTCCTCGGGAGAAGAGGAGGCAGCCCAGCTGCGTGCGTCTGCACTCACTCCTTGGGCGGAGCCCAGTGAGCCTCCAGTACGGCAGAGCTCCAGCTCTGCTCAGAGGCCCGATCTGGCAGAGTTGCTGGCGTGAGGCTGCTCTGCCCTGGGCGAGCCTTGCCCAGACTTGCCTCGCTGCTAGGCTTCCTGCCCGGGAAGGAGCAGGCTGCGCCAGACAGGCAGACGCTCCTGGCGCCTTCCTGGCCTCAGCTCCACTCCTGCCTTGCCTTTGCACCTAGTCCCCAGGCGTCCTTGCGGAGGGCTTAGGGGCCGGTGGGGTGCACGCTGCCAAGCCCTCCAGCCGTGAGAGCTCTGTCATAGGGAAGGGAATGGCAAGTGCAGGGCTCCTCCAGCGGTCGCTTGGCCGCCCAGACTCAGCACAGCACGGAGAGCACCAGGCTTCCCAGGGCCCCTGGCTGTGGTCTGCAGCCCCACACACCCGGAGGCTGACTCCGTGAGCGCCCAGAAGGTGCCTGACAGACGTCATTTCCCTAGTGCTCTCCCCACCAGCAGAGACGTGTGCAGGTGGTTGGGGCCTGCCCCTGCGTGTCTGGGCTGCCGCCCACAGCCTCCGCTCAGGGGAAGCAGCCCCTGTGCCAAGACCTGCAGGAGGCGCGGGGCGTCCCTGCCTGGAAGCCAAGTGCACGGTCCGCTTGGAAGCGAGCCTCCTTGGGAAGAGTCGAGGGAGCCAAGCCGCGTGCAGCTGCAATCCCGGCTTGGGCCGAGCCGAGTGTGCCTCCAGGACGGCAGAGCTCCAGCTCTGCTCAGAGGCCGGATCTAGTCAAGTGCCTTGCGCGAGGCTGCTCTGCCCTGGGCGAGACTTGCCCAGGCTTGCCTCGCTGCTAGGCTTGCTGCCCGGGAAGGAGCAGGCTGTGCGATGCTGGGAGAGGCCACTGGCGCCTTCCTGGCCTCAGCTCCACTCCTGCCTTGCCTTTGCATCTAGGCCCCGGGCGTCCTTGGGGAAGGCTTAGGAGCCGGTGGCTTGCACACTGCCAAGCCCTCCAGCAGTGAGGCCTCTCGTAGAGGGGAGGGGAGGGCAAGTGCAGGGCTCCACCAGCGGTTGCTTGGCCGCCCAGACTCAGCGCCGCACGGGGAGCACAAGGCTCCCAGGTCCCCTGGCTGTGGTCTGCAGCCCCACACTCCCGGAGGCTGACTCCGTGGGCGCCCAGAAGGTGCCTGACAGACGTCATGTCCCTAGCGCTCTGCTCCCCAGCAGAGACGTGTGCAGGTGGTGGGGCCTGCCCCTGCGTGTCTGGGCTCCCGCCGGCAGCCCCAGCTCCAGGGAAGCAGCCCCTGAGCCAAGACCTGTAGGGGGCGCGGGGCGCCCCCGCCTGGAAGCCTAGTGCACAGCATGCGGGAAGCGAGCCTCCTCGGGAGAAGAGGAGGCAGCCCAGCTGCGTGCGTCTGCACTCACTCCTTGGGCGGAGCCCAGTGAGCCTCCAGTACGGCAGAGCTCCAGCTCTGCTCAGAGGCCCGATCTGGCAGAGTTGCTGGCGTGAGGCTGCTCTGCCCTGGGCGAGCCTTGCCCAGACTTGCCTCGCTGCTAGGCTTCCTGCCCGGGAAGGAGCAGGCTGCGCCAGACAGGCAGACGCTCCTGGCGCCTTCCTGGCCTCAGCTCCACTCCTGCCTTGCCTTTGCACCTAGTCCCCAGGCGTCCTTGCGGAGGGCTTAGGGGCCGGTGGGGTGCACGCTGCCAAGCCCTCCAGCCGTGAGAGCTCTGTCATAGGGAAGGGAATGGCAAGTGCAGGGCTCCTCCAGCGGTCGCTTGGCCGCCCAGACTCAGCACAGCACGGAGAGCACCAGGCTTCCCAGGGCCCCTGGCTGTGGTCTGCAGCCCCACACACCCGGAGGCTGACTCCGTGAGCGCCCAGAAGGTGCCTGACAGACGTCATTTCCCTAGTGCTCTCCCCACCAGCAGAGACGTGTGCAGGTGGTTGGGGCCTGCCCCTGCGTGTCTGGGTTGCCGCCCACAGCCTCCGCTCAGGGGAAGCAGCCCCTGTGCCAAGACCTGCAGGAGGCGCGGGGCGTCCCTGCCTGGAAGCCAAGTGCACGGTCCGCTTGGAAGCGAGCCTCCTTGGGAAGAGTCGAGGGAGCCAAGCCGCGTGCAGCTGCAATCCCGGCTTGGGCCGAGCCGAGTGTGCCTCCAGGACGGCAGAGCTCCAGCTCTGCTCAGAGGCCGGATCTAGTCAAGTGCCTTGCGCGAGGCTGCTCTGCCCTGGGCGAGACTTGCCCAGGCTTGCCTCGCTGCTAGGCTTGCTGCCCGGGAAGGAGCAGGCTGTGCGATGCTGGGAGAGGCCACTGGCGCCTTCCTGGCCTCAGCTCCACTCCTGCCTTGCCTTTGCATCTAGGCCCCGGGCGTCCTTGGGGAAGGCTTAGGAGCCGGTGGCTTGCACACTGCCAAGCCCTCCAGCAGTGAGGCCTCTCGTAGAGGGGAGGGGAGGGCAAGTGCAGGGCTCCACCAGCGGTTGCTTGGCCGCCCAGACTCAGCGCCGCACGGGGAGCACAAGGCTCCCAGGTCCCCTGGCTGTGGTCTGCAGCCCCACACTCCCGGAGGCTGACTCCGTGAGCGCCCAGAAGGTGCCTGACAGACGTCATGTCCCTAGCGCTCTGCTCCCCAGCAGAGACGTGTGCAGGTGGTGGGGCCTGCCCCTGCGTGTCTGGGCTCCCGCCGGCAGCCCCAGCTCCAGGGAAGCAGCCCCTGAGCCAAGACCTGTAGGGGGCGCGGGGCGCCCCCGCCTGGAAGCCTAGTGCACAGCATGCGGGAAGCGAGCCTCCGCGGGAGAAGAGGAGGCAGCCCAGCTGCGTGCATCTGCACTCACTCCTTGGGCGGAGCCCAGTGAGCCTCCAGTACGGCAGAGCTCCAGCTCTGCTCAGAGGCCCGATCTGGCAGAGTTGCTGGCGTGAGGCTGCTCTGCCCTGGGCGAGCCTTGCCCAGACTTGCCTCGCTGCTAGGCTTCCTGCCCGGGAAGGAGCAGGCTGCGCCAGACAGGCAGACGCTCCTGGCGCCTTCCTGGCCTCAGCTCCACTCCTGCCTTGCCTTTGCACCTAGTCCCCAGGCGTCCTTGCGGAGGGCTTAGGGGCCGGTGGGGTGCACGCTGCCAAGCCCTCCAGCCGTGAGAGCTCTGTCATAGGGAAGGGAATGGCAAGTGCAGGGCTCCTCCAGCGGTCGCTTGGCCGCCCAGACTCAGCACAGCACGGAGAGCACCAGGCTTCCCAGGGCCCCTGGCTGTGGTCTGCAGCCCCACACACCCGGAGGCTGACTCCGTGAGCGCCCAGAAGGTGCCTGACAGACGTCATTTCCCTAGTGCTCTCCCCACCAGCAGAGACGTGTGCAGGTGGTTGGGGCCTGCCCCTGCGTGTCTGGGCTGCCGCCCACAGCCTCCGCTCAGGGGAAGCAGCCCCTGTGCCAAGACCTGCAGGAGGCGCGGGGCGTCCCTGCCTGGAAGCCAAGTGCACGGTCCGCTTGGAAGCGAGCCTCCTTGGGAAGAGTCGAGGGAGCCAAGCCGCGTGCAGCTGCAAGCCCTGCTTGGGCCGAGCCGAGTGTGCCTCCAGGACGGCAGAGCTCCAGCTCTGCTCAGAGGCCGGATCTAGTCAAGTGCCTTGCGCGAGGCTGCTCTGCCCTGTGCGAGACTTGCCCAGGCTTGCCTCGCTGCTAGGCTTGCTGCCCGGGAAGGAGCAGGCTGTGCGATGCTGGGAGAGGCCACTGGCGCCTTCCTGGCCTCAGCTCCACTCCTGCCTTGCCTTTGCATCTAGGCCCCGGGCGTCCTTGGGGAAGGCTTAGGAGCCGGTGGCTTGCACACTGCCAAGCCCTCCAGCAGTGAGGCCTCTTGTAGAGGGGAGGGGAGGGCAAGTGCAGGGCTCCACCAGCGGTTGCTTGGCCGCCCAGACTCAGCGCCGCACGGGGAGCACAAGGCTCCCAGGTCCCCTGGCTGTGGTCTGCAGCCCCACACTCCCGGAGGCTGACTCCGTGGGCGCCCAGAAGGTGCCTGACAGACGTCATGTCCCTAGCGCTCTGCTCCCCAGCAGAGACGTGTGCAGGTGGTGGGGCCTGCCCCTGCGTGTCTGGGCTCCCGCCGGCAGCCCCAGCTCCAGGGAAGCAGCCCCTGAGCCAAGACCTGTAGGGGGCGCGGGGTGCCCCCGCCTGGAAGCCTAGTGCACAGCATGCGGGAAGCGAGCCTCCTCGGGAGAAGAGGAGGCAGCCCAGCTGCGTGCGTCTGCACTCACTCCTTGGGCGGAGCCCAGTGAGCCTCCAGTACGGCAGAGCTCCAGCTCTGCTCAGAGGCCCGATCTGGCAGAGTTGCTGGCGTGAGGCTGCTCTGCCCTGGGCGAGCCTTGCCCAGACTTGCCTCGCTGCTAGGCTTCCTGCCCGGGAAGGAGCAGGCTGTGCCAGACAGGCAGACGCTCCTGGCGCCTTCCTGGCCTCAGCTCCACTCCTGCCTTGCCTTTGCACCTAGTCCCCAGGCGTCCTTGCGGAGGGCTTAGGGGCCGGTGGGGTGCACGCTGCCAAGCCCTCCAGCCGTGAGAGCTCTGTCATAGGGAAGGGAATGGCAAGTGCAGGGCTCCTCCAGCGGTCGCTTGGCCGCCCAGACTCAGCACAGCACGGAGAGCACCAGGCTTCCCAGGGCCCCTGGCTGTGGTCTGCAGCCCCACACACCCGGAGGCTGACTCCGTGAGCGCCCAGAAGGTGCCTGACAGACGTCATTTCCCTAGTGCTCTCCCCACCAGCAGAGACGTGTGCAGGTGGTTGGGGCCTGCCCCTGCGTGTCTGGGCTGCCGCCCACAGCCTCCGCTCAGGGGAAGCAGCCCCTGTGCCAAGACCTGCAGGAGGCGCGGGGCGTCCCTGCCTGGAAGCCAAGTGCACGGTCCGCTTGGAAGCGAGCCTCCTTGGGAAGAGTCGAGGGAGCCAAGCCGCGTGCAGCTGCAAGCCCTGCTTGGGCCGAGCCGAGTGTGCCTCCAGGACGGCAGAGCTCCAGCTCTGCTCAGAGGCCGGATCTAGTCAAGTGCCTTGCGCGAGGCTGCTCTGCCCTGGGCGAGACTTGCCCAGGCTTGCCTCGCTGCTAGGCTTGCTGCCCGGGAAGGAGCAGGCTGTGCGATGCTGGGAGAGGCCACTGGCGCCTTCCTGGCCTCAGCTCCACTCCTGCCTTGCCTTTGCATCTAGGCCCCGGGCGTCCTTGGGGAAGGCTTAGGAGCCGGTGGCTTGCACACTGCCAAGCCCTCCAGCAGTGAGGCCTCTTGTAGAGGGGAGGGGAGGGCAAGTGCAGGGCTCCACCAGCGGTTGCTTGGCCGCCCAGACTCAGCGCCGCACGGGGAGCACAAGGCTCCCAGGTCCCCTGGCTGTGGTCTGCAGCCCCACACTCCCGGAGGCTGACTCCGTGGGCGCCCAGAAGGTGCCTGACAGACGTCATGTCCCTAGCGCTCTGCTCCCCAGCAGAGACGTGTGCAGGAGGTGGGGCCTGCCCCTGCGTGTCTGGGCTCCCGCCGGCAGCCCCAGCTCCAGGGAAGCAGCCCCTGAGCCAAGACCTGTAGGGGGCGCGGGGCGCCCCCGCCTGGAAGCCTAGTGCACAGCATGCGGGAAGCGAGCCTCCTCGGGAGAAGAGGAGGCAGCCCAGCTGCGTGCGTCTGCACTCACTCCTTGGGCGGAGCCCAGTGAGCCTCCAGTACGGCAGAGCTCCAGCTCTGCTCAGAGGCCCGATCTGGCAGAGTTGCTGGCGTGAGGCTGCTCTGCCCTGGGCGAGCCTTGCCCAGACTTGCCTCGCTGCTAGGCTTCCTGCCCGGGAAGGAGCAGGCTGCGCCAGACAGGCAGACGCTCCTGGCGCCTTCCTGGCCTCAGCTCCACTCCTGCCTTGCCTTTGCACCTAGTCCCCAGGCGTCCTTGCGGAGGGCTTAGGGGCCGGTGGGGTGCACGCTGCCAAGCCCTCCAGCCGTGAGAGCTCTGTCATAGGGAAGGGAATGGCAAGTGCAGGGCTCCTCCAGCGGTCGCTTGGCCGCCCAGACTCAGCACAGCACGGAGAGCACCAGGCTTCCCAGGGCCCCTGGCTGTGGTCTGCAGCCCCACACACCCGGAGGCTGACTCCGTGAGCGCCCAGAAGGTGCCTGACAGACGTCATTTCCCTAGTGCTCTCCCCACCAGCAGAGACGTGTGCAGGTGGTTGGGGCCTGCCCCTGCGTGTCTGGGCTGCCGCCCACAGCCTCCGCTCAGGGGAAGCAGCCCCTGTGCCAAGACCTGCAGGAGGCGCGGGGCGTCCCTGCCTGGAAGCCAAGTGCACGGTCCGCTTGGAAGCGAGCCTCCTTGGGAAGAGTCGAGGGAGCCAAGCCGCGTGCAGCTGCAAGCCCTGCTTGGGCCGAGCCGAGTGTGCCTCCAGGACGGCAGAGCTCCAGCTCTGCTCAGAGGCCGGATCTAGTCAAGTGCCTTGCGCGAGGCTGCTCTGCCCTGGGCGAGACTTGCCCAGGCTTGCCTCGCTGCTAGGCTTGCTGCCCGGGAAGGAGCAGGCTGTGCGATGCTGGGAGAGGCCACTGGCGCCTTCCTGGCCTCAGCTCCACTCCTGCCTTGCCTTTGCATCTAGGACCCGGGCGTCCTTGGGGAAGGCTTAGGAGCCGGTGGCTTGCACACTGCCAAGCCCTCCAGCAGTGAGGCCTCTTGTAGAGGGGAGGGGAGGGCAAGTGCAGGGCTCCACCAGCGGTTGCTTGGCCGCCCAGACTCAGCGCCGCACGGGGAGCACAAGGCTCCCAGGTCCCCTGGCTGTGGTCTGCAGCCCCACACTCCCGGAGGCTGACTCCGTGGGCGCCCAGAAGGTGCCTGACAGACGTCATGTCCCTAGCGCTCTGCTCCCCAGCAGAGACGTGTGCAGGAGGTGGGGCCTGCCCCTGCGTGTCTGGGCTCCCGCCGGCAGCCCCAGCTCCAGGGAAGCAGCCCCTGAGCCAAGACCTGTAGGGGGCGCGGGGCGCCCCCGCCTGGAAGCCTAGTGCACAGCATGCGGGAAGCGAGCCTCCTCGGGAGAAGAGGAGGCAGCCCAGCTGCGTGCGTCTGCACTCACTCCTTGGGCGGAGCCCAGTGAGCCTCCAGTACGGCAGAGCTCCAGCTCTGCTCAGAGGCCCGATCTGGCAGAGTTGCTGGCGTGAGGCTGCTCTGCCCTGGGCGAGCCTTGCCCAGACTTGCCTCGCTGCTAGGCTTCCTGCCCGGGAAGGAGCAGGCTGCGCCAGACAGGCAGACGCTCCTGGCGCCTTCCTGGCCTCAGCTCCACTCCTGCCTTGCCTTTGCACCTAGTCCCCAGGCGTCCTTGCGGAGGGCTTAGGGGCCGGTGGGGTGCACGCTGCCAAGCCCTCCAGCCGTGAGAGCTCTGTCATAGGGAAGGGAATGGCAAGTGCAGGGCTCCTCCAGCGGTCGCTTGGCCGCCCAGACTCAGCACAGCACGGAGAGCACCAGGCTTCCCAGGGCCCCTGGCTGTGGTCTGCAGCCCCACACACCCGGAGGCTGACTCCGTGAGCGCCCAGAAGGTGCCTGACAGACGTCATTTCCCTAGTGCTCTCCCCACCAGCAGAGACGTGTGCAGGTGGTTGGGGCCTGCCCCTGCGTGTCTGGGTTGCCGCCCACAGCCTCCGCTCAGGGGAAGCAGCCCCTGTGCCAAGACCTGCAGGAGGCGCGGGGCGTCCCTGCCTGGAAGCCAAGTGCACGGTCCGCTTGGAAGCGAGCCTCCTTGGGAAGAGTCGAGGGAGCCAAGCCGCGTGCAGCTGCAATCCCGGCTTGGGCCGAGCCGAGTGTGCCTCCAGGACGGCAGAGCTCCAGCTCTGCTCAGAGGCCGGATCTAGTCAAGTGCCTTGCGCGAGGCTGCTCTGCCCTGGGCGAGACTTGCCCAGGCTTGCCTCGCTGCTAGGCTTGCTGCCCGGGAAGGAGCAGGCTGTGCGATGCTGGGAGAGGCCACTGGCGCCTTCCTGGCCTCAGCGCCACTCCTGCCTTGCCTTTGCATCTAGGCCCCGGGCGTCCTTGGGGAAGGCTTAGGAGCCGGTGGCTTGCACACTGCCAAGCCCTCCAGCAGTGAGGCCTCTCGTAGAGGGGAGGGGAGGGCAAGTGCAGGGCTCCACCAGCGGTTGCTTGGCCGCCCAGACTCAGCGCCGCACGGGGAGCACAAGGCTCCCAGGTCCCCTGGCTGTGGTCTGCAGCCCCACACTCCCGGAGGCTGACTCCGTGAGCGCCCAGAAGGTGCCTGACAGACGTCATGTCCCTAGCGCTCTGCTCCCCAGCAGAGACGTGTGCAGGTGGTGGGGCCTGCCCCTGCGTGTCTGGGCTCCCGCCGGCAGCCCCAGCTCCAGGGAAGCAGCCCCTGAGCCAAGACCTGTAGGGGGCGCGGGGCGCCCCCGCCTGGAAGCCTAGTGCACAGCATGCGGGAAGCGAGCCTCCGCGGGAGAAGAGGAGGCAGCCCAGCTGCGTGCATCTGCACTCACTCCTTGGGCGGAGCCCAGTGAGCCTCCAGTACGGCAGAGCTCCAGCTCTGCTCAGAGGCCCGATCTGGCAGAGTTGCTGGCGTGAGGCTGCTCTGCCCTGGGCGAGCCTTGCCCAGACTTGCCTCGCTGCTAGGCTTCCTGCCCGGGAAGGAGCAGGCTGCGCCAGACAGGCAGACGCTCCTGGCGCCTTCCTGGCCTCAGCTCCACTCCTGCCTTGCCTTTGCACCTAGTCCCCAGGCGTCCTTGCGGAGGGCTTAGGGGCCGGTGGGGTGCACGCTGCCAAGCCCTGCAGCCGTGAGAGCTCTGTCATAGGGAAGGGAATGGCAAGTGCAGGGCTCCTCCAGCGGTCGCTTGGCCGCCCAGACTCAGCACAGCACGGAGAGCACCAGGCTTCCCAGGGCCCCTGGCTGTGGTCTGCAGCCCCACACACCCGGAGGCTGACTCCGTGAGCGCCCAGAAGGTGCCTGACAGACGTCATTTCCCTAGTGCTCTCCCCACCAGCAGAGACGTGTGCAGGTGGTTGGGGCCTGCCCCTGCGTGTCTGGGCTGCCGCCCACAGCCTCCGCTCAGGGGAAGCAGCCCCTGTGCCAAGACCTGCAGGAGGCGCGGGGCGTCCCTGCCTGGAAGCCAAGTGCACGGTCCGCTTGGAAGCGAGCCTCCTTGGGAAGAGTCGAGGGAGCCAAGCCGCGTGCAGCTGCAATCCCGGCTTGGGCCGAGCCGAGTGTGCCTCCAGGACGGCAGAGCTCCAGCTCTGCTCAGAGGCCGGATCTAGTCAAGTGCCTTGCGCGAGGCTGCTCTGCCCTGGGCGAGACTTGCCCAGGCTTGCCTCGCTGCTAGGCTTGCTGCCCGGGAAGGAGCAGGCTGTGCGATGCTGGGAGAGGCCACTGGCGCCTTCCTGGCCTCAGCTCCACTCCTGCCTTGCCTTTGCATCTAGGCCCCGGGCGTCCTTGGGGAAGGCTTAGGAGCCGGTGGCTTGCACACTGCCAAGCCCTCCAGCAGTGAGGCCTCTCGTAGAGGGGAGGGGAGGGCAAGTGCAGGGCTCCACCAGCGGTTGCTTGGCCGCCCAGACTCAGCGCCGCACGGGGAGCACAAGGCTCCCAGGTCCCCTGGCTGTGGTCTGCAGCCCCACTCTCCCGGAGGCTGACTCCGTGAGCGCCCAGAAGGTGCCTGACAGACGTCATGTCCCTAGCGCTCTGCTCCCCAGCAGAGACGTGTGCAGGTGGTGGGGCCTGCCCCTGCGTGTCTGGGCTCCCGCCGGCAGCCCCAGCTCCAGGGAAGCAGCCCCTGAGCCAAGACCTGTAGGGGGCGCGGGGCGCCCCCGCCTGGAAGCCTAGTGCACAGCATGCGGGAAGCGAGCCTCCTCGGGAGAAGAGGAGGCAGCCCAGCTGCGTGCGACTGCACTCACTCCTTGGGTGGAGCCCAGTGAGCCTCCAGTACGGCAGAGCTCCAGCTCTGCTCAGAGGCCCGATCTGGCAGAGTTGCTGGCGTGAGGCTGCTCTGCCCTGGGCGAGCCTTGCCCAGACTTGCCTCGCTGCTAGGCTTCCTGCCCGGGAAGGAGCAGGCTGCGCCAGACAGGCAGACGCTCCTGGCGCCTTCCTGGCCTCAGCTCCACTCCTGCCTTGCCTTTGCACCTAGTCCCCAGGCGTCCTTGCGGAGGGCTTAGGGGCCGGTGGGGTGCACGCTGCCAAGCCCTCCAGCCGTGAGAGCTCTGTCATAGGGAAGGGAATGGCAAGTGCAGGGCTCCTCCAGCGGTCGCTTGGCCGCCCAGACTCAGCACAGCACGGAGAGCACCAGGCTTCCCAGGGCCCCTGGCTGTGGTCTGCAGCCCCACACACCCGGAGGCTGACTCCGTGAGCGCCCAGAAGGTGCCTGACAGACGTCATTTCCCTAGTGCTCTCCCCACCAGCAGAGACGTGTGCAGGTGGTTGGGGCCTGCCCCTGCGTGTCTGGGCTGCCGCCCACAGCCTCCGCTCAGGGGAAGCAGCCCCTGTGCCAAGACCTGCAGGAGGCGCGGGGCGTCCCTGCCTGGAAGCCAAGTGCACGGTCCGCTTGGAAGCGAGCCTCCTTGGGAAGAGTCGAGGGAGCCAAGCCGCGTGCAGCTGCAATCCCGGCTTGGGCCGAGCCGAGTGTGCCTCCAGGACGGCAGAGCTCCAGCTCTGCTCAGAGGCCGGATCTAGTCAAGTGCCTTGCGCGAGGCTGCTCTGCCCTGGGCGAGACTTGCCCAGGCTTGCCTCGCTGCTAGGCTTGCTGCCCGGGAAGGAGCAGGCTGTGCGATGCTGGGAGAGGCCACTGGCGCCTTCCTGGCCTCAGCGCCACTCCTGCCTTGCCTTTGCATCTAGGCCCCGGGCGTCCTTGGGGAAGGCTTAGGAGCCGGTGGCTTGCACACTGCCAAGCCCTCCAGCAGTGAGGCCTCTCGTAGAGGGGAGGGGAGGGCAAGTGCAGGGCTCCACCAGCGGTTGCTTGGCCGCCCAGACTCAGCGCCGCACGGGGAGCACAAGGCTCCCAGGTCCCCTGGCTGTGGTCTGCAGCCCCACACTCCCGGAGGCTGACTCCGTGGGCGCCCAGAAGGTGCCTGACAGACGTCATGTCCCTAGCGCTCTGCTCCCCAGCAGAGACGTGTGCAGGTGGTGGGGCCTGCCCCTGCGTGTCTGGGCTCCCGCCGGCAGCCCCAGCTCCAGGGAAGCAGCCCCTGAGCCAAGACCTGTAGGGGGCGCGGGGCGCCCCCGCCTGGAAGCCTAGTGCACAGCATGCGGGAAGCGAGCCTCCTCGGGAGAAGAGGAGGCAGCCCAGCTGCGTGCGTCTGCACTCACTCCTTGGGCGGAGCCCAGTGAGCCTCCAGTACGGCAGAGCTCCAGCTCTGCTCAGAGGCCCGATCTGGCAGAGTTGCTGGCGTGAGGCTGCTCTGCCCTGGGCGAGCCTTGCCCAGACTTGCCTCGCTGCTAGGCTTCCTGCCCGGGAAGGAGCAGGCTGCGCCAGACAGGCAGACGCTCCTGGCGCCTTCCTGGCCTCAGCTCCACTCCTGCCTTGCCTTTGCACCTAGTCCCCAGGCGTCCTTGCGGAGGGCTTAGGGGCCGGTGGGGTGCACGCTGCCAAGCCCTCCAGCCGTGAGAGCTCTGTCATAGGGAAGGGAATGGCAAGTGCAGGGCTCCTCCAGCGGTCGCTTGGCCGCCCAGACTCAGCACAGCACGGAGAGCACCAGGCTTCCCAGGGCCCCTGGCTGTGGTCTGCAGCCCCACACACCCGGAGGCTGACTCCGTGAGCGCCCAGAAGGTGCCTGACAGACGTCATTTCCCTAGTGCTCTCCCCACCAGCAGAGACGTGTGCAGGTGGTTGGGGCCTGCCCCTGCGTGTCTGGGCTGCCGCCCACAGCCTCCGCTCAGGGGAAGCAGCCCCTGTGCCAAGACCTGCAGGAGGCGCGGGGCGTCCCTGCCTGGAAGCCAAGTGCACGGTCCGCTTGGAAGCGAGCCTCCTTGGGAAGAGTCGAGGGAGCCAAGCCGCGTGCAGCTGCAATCCCGGCTTGGGCCGAGCCGAGTGTGCCTCCAGGACGGCAGAGCTCCAGCTCTGCTCAGAGGCCGGATCTAGTCAAGTGCCTTGCGCGAGGCTGCTCTGCCCTGGGCGAGACTTGCCCAGGCTTGCCTCGCTGCTAGGCTTGCTGCCCGGGAAGGAGCAGGCTGTGCGATGCTGGGAGAGGCCACTGGCGCCTTCCTGGCCTCAGCGCCACTCCTGCCTTGCCTTTGCATCTAGGCCCCGGGCGTCCTTGGGGAAGGCTTAGGAGCCGGTGGCTTGCACACTGCCAAGCCCTCCAGCAGTGAGGCCTCTCGTAGAGGGGAGGGGAGGGCAAGTGCAGGGCTCCACCAGCGGTTGCTTGGCCGCCCAGACTCAGCGCCGCACGGGGAGCACAAGGCTCCCAGGTCCCCTGGCTGTGGTCTGCAGCCCCACACTCCCGGAGGCTGACTCCGTGGGCGCCCAGAAGGTGCCTGACAGACGTCATGTCCCTAGCGCTCTGCTCCCCAGCAGAGACGTGTGCAGGTGGTGGGGCCTGCCCCTGCGTGTCTGGGCTCCCGCCGGCAGCCCCAGCTCCAGGGAAGCAGCCCCTGAGCCAAGACCTGTAGGGGGCGCGGGGCGCCCCCGCCTGGAAGCCTAGTGCACAGCATGCGGGAAGCGAGCCTCCTCGGGAGAAGAGGAGGCAGCCCAGCTGCGTGCGTCTGCACTCACTCCTTGGGCGGAGCCCAGTGAGCCTCCAGTACGGCAGAGCTCCAGCTCTGCTCAGAGGCCCGATCTGGCAGAGTTGCTGGCGTGAGGCTGCTCTGCCCTGGGCGAGCCTTGCCCAGACTTGCCTCGCTGCTAGGCTTCCTGCCCGGGAAGGAGCAGGCTGCGCCAGACAGGCAGACGCTCCTGGCGCCTTCCTGGCCTCAGCTCCACTCCTGCCTTGCCTTTGCACCTAGTCCCCAGGCGTCCTTGCGGAGGGCTTAGGGGCCGGTGGGGTGCACGCTGCCAAGCCCTCCAGCCGTGAGAGCTCTGTCATAGGGAAGGGAATGGCAAGTGCAGGGCTCCTCCAGCGGTCGCTTGGCCGCCCAGACTCAGCACAGCACGGAGAGCACCAGGCTTCCCAGGGCCCCTGGCTGTGGTCTGCAGCCCCACACACCCGGAGGCTGACTCCGTGAGCGCCCAGAAGGTGCCTGACAGACGTCATTTCCCTAGTGCTCTCCCCACCAGCAGAGACGTGTGCAGGTGGTTGGGGCCTGCCCCTGCGTGTCTGGGTTGCCGCCCACAGCCTCCGCTCAGGGGAAGCAGCCCCTGTGCCAAGACCTGCAGGAGGCGCGGGGCGTCCCTGCCTGGAAGCCAAGTGCACGGTCCGCTTGGAAGCGAGCCTCCTTGGGAAGAGTCGAGGGAGCCAAGCCGCGTGCAGCTGCAATCCCGGCTTGGGCCGAGCCGAGTGTGCCTCCAGGACGGCAGAGCTCCAGCTCTGCTCAGAGGCCGGATCTAGTCAAGTGCCTTGCGCGAGGCTGCTCTGCCCTGGGCGAGACTTGCCCAGGCTTGCCTCGCTGCTAGGCTTGCTGCCCGGGAAGGAGCAGGCTGTGCGATGCTGGGAGAGGCCACTGGCGCCTTCCTGGCCTCAGCGCCACTCCTGCCTTGCCTTTGCATCTAGGCCCCGGGCGTCCTTGGGGAAGGCTTAGGAGCCGGTGGCTTGCACACTGCCAAGCCCTCCAGCAGTGAGGCCTCTCGTAGAGGGGAGGGGAGGGCAAGTGCAGGGCTCCACCAGCGGTTGCTTGGCCGCCCAGACTCAGCGCCGCACGGGGAGCACAAGGCTCCCAGGTCCCCTGGCTGTGGTCTGCAGCCCCACACTCCCGGAGGCTGACTCCGTGAGCGCCCAGAAGGTGCCTGACAGACGTCATGTCCCTAGCGCTCTGCTCCCCAGCAGAGACGTGTGCAGGTGGTGGGGCCTGCCCCTGCGTGTCTGGGCTCCCGCCGGCAGCCCCAGCTCCAGGGAAGCAGCCCCTGAGCCAAGACCTGTAGGGGGCGCGGGGCGCCCCCGCCTGGAAGCCTAGTGCACAGCATGCGGGAAGCGAGCCTCCGCGGGAGAAGAGGAGGCAGCCCAGCTGCGTGCATCTGCACTCACTCCTTGGGCGGAGCCCAGTGAGCCTCCAGTACGGCAGAGCTCCAGCTCTGCTCAGAGGCCCGATCTGGCAGAGTTGCTGGCGTGAGGCTGCTCTGCCCTGGGCGAGCCTTGCCCAGACTTGCCTCGCTGCTAGGCTTCCTGCCCGGGAAGGAGCAGGCTGCGCCAGACAGGCAGACGCTCCTGGCGCCTTCCTGGCCTCAGCTCCACTCCTGCCTTGCCTTTGCACCTAGTCCCCAGGCGTCCTTGCGGAGGGCTTAGGGGCCGGTGGGGTGCACGCTGCCAAGCCCTCCAGCCGTGAGAGCTCTGTCATAGGGAAGGGAATGGCAAGTGCAGGGCTCCTCCAGCGGTCGCTTGGCCGCCCAGACTCAGCACAGCACGGAGAGCACCAGGCTTCCCAGGGCCCCTGGCTGTGGTCTGCAGCCCCACACACCCGGAGGCTGACTCCGTGAGCGCCCAGAAGGTGCCTGACAGACGTCATTTCCCTAGTGCTCTCCCCACCAGCAGAGACGTGTGCAGGTGGTTGGGGCCTGCCCCTGCGTGTCTGGGCTGCCGCCCACAGCCTCCGCTCAGGGGAAGCAGCCCCTGTGCCAAGACCTGCAGGAGGCGCGGGGCGTCCCTGCCTGGAAGCCAAGTGCACGGTCCGCTTGGAAGCGAGCCTCCTTGGGAAGAGTCGAGGGAGCCAAGCCGCGTGCAGCTGCAATCCCGGCTTGGGCCGAGCCGAGTGTGCCTCCAGGACGGCAGAGCTCCAGCTCTGCTCAGAGGCCGGATCTAGTCAAGTGCCTTGCGCGAGGCTGCTCTGCCCTGGGCGAGACTTGCCCAGGCTTGCCTCGCTGCTAGGCTTGCTGCCCGGGAAGGAGCAGGCTGTGCGATGCTGGGAGAGGCCACTGGCGCCTTCCTGGCCTCAGCGCCACTCCTGCCTTGCCTTTGCATCTAGGCCCCGGGCGTCCTTGGGGAAGGCTTAGGAGCCGGTGGCTTGCACACTGCCAAGCCCTCCAGCAGTGAGGCCTCTCGTAGAGGGGAGGGGAGGGCAAGTGCAGGGCTCCACCAGCGGTTGCTTGGCCGCCCAGACTCAGCGCCGCACGGGGAGCACAAGGCTCCCAGGTCCCCTGGCTGTGGTCTGCAGCCCCACACTCCCGGAGGCTGACTCCGTGGGCGCCCAGAAGGTGCCTGACAGACGTCATGTCCCTAGCGCTCTGCTCCCCAGCAGAGACGTGTGCAGGTGGTGGGGCCTGCCCCTGCGTGTCTGGGCTCCCGCCGGCAGCCCCAGCTCCAGGGAAGCAGCCCCTGAGCCAAGACCTGTAGGGGGCGCGGGGCGCCCCCGCCTGGAAGCCTAGTGCACAGCATGCGGGAAGCGAGCCTCCTCGGGAGAAGAGGAGGCAGCCCAGCTGCGTGCGTCTGCACTCACTCCTTGGGCGGAGCCCAGTGAGCCTCCAGTACGGCAGAGCTCCAGCTCTGCTCAGAGGCCCGATCTGGCAGAGTTGCTGGCGTGAGGCTGCTCTGCCCTGGGCGAGCCTTGCCCAGACTTGCCTCGCTGCTAGGCTTCCTGCCCGGGAAGGAGCAGGCTGCGCCAGACAGGCAGACGCTCCTGGCGCCTTCCTGGCCTCAGCTCCACTCCTGCCTTGCCTTTGCACCTAGTCCCCAGGCGTCCTTGCGGAGGGCTTAGGGGCCGGTGGGGTGCACGCTGCCAAGCCCTCCAGCCGTGAGAGCTCTGTCATAGGGAAGGGAATGGCAAGTGCAGGGCTCCTCCAGCGGTCGCTTGGCCGCCCAGACTCAGCACAGCACGGAGAGCACCAGGCTTCCCAGGGCCCCTGGCTGTGGTCTGCAGCCCCACACACCCGGAGGCTGACTCCGTGAGCGCCCAGAAGGTGCCTGACAGACGTCATTTCCCTAGTGCTCTCCCCACCAGCAGAGACGTGTGCAGGTGGTTGGGGCCTGCCCCTGCGTGTCTGGGCTGCCGCCCACAGCCTCCGCTCAGGGGAAGCAGCCCCTGTGCCAAGACCTGCAGGAGGCGCGGGGCGTCCCTGCCTGGAAGCCAAGTGCACGGTCCGCTTGGAAGCGAGCCTCCTTGGGAAGAGTCGAGGGAGCCAAGCCGCGTGCAGCTGCAATCCCGGCTTGGGCCGAGCCGAGTGTGCCTCCAGGACGGCAGAGCTCCAGCTCTGCTCAGAGGCCGGATCTAGTCAAGTGCCTTGCGCGAGGCTGCTCTGCCCTGGGCGAGACTTGCCCAGGCTTGCCTCGCTGCTAGGCTTGCTGCCCGGGAAGGAGCAGGCTGTGCGATGCTGGGAGAGGCCACTGGCGCCTTCCTGGCCTCAGCGCCACTCCTGCCTTGCCTTTGCATCTAGGCCCCGGGCGTCCTTGGGGAAGGCTTAGGAGCCGGTGGCTTGCACACTGCCAAGCCCTCCAGCAGTGAGGCCTCTCGTAGAGGGGAGGGGAGGGCAAGTGCAGGGCTCCACCAGCGGTTGCTTGGCCGCCCAGACTCAGCGCCGCACGGGGAGCACAAGGCTCCCAGGTCCCCTGGCTGTGGTCTGCAGCCCCACACTCCCGGAGGCTGACTCCGTGGGCGCCCAGAAGGTGCCTGACAGACGTCATGTCCCTAGCGCTCTGCTCCCCAGCAGAGACGTGTGCAGGTGGTGGGGCCTGCCCCTGCGTGTCTGGGCTCCCGCCGGCAGCCCCAGCTCCAGGGAAGCAGCCCCTGAGCCAAGACCTGTAGGGGGCGCGGGGCGCCCCCGCCTGGAAGCCTAGTGCACAGCATGCGGGAAGCGAGCCTCCTCGGGAGAAGAGGAGGCAGCCCAGCTGCGTGCGTCTGCACTCACTCCTTGGGCGGAGCCCAGTGAGCCTCCAGTACGGCAGAGCTCCAGCTCTGCTCAGAGGCCCGATCTGGCAGAGTTGCTGGCGTGAGGCTGCTCTGCCCTGGGCGAGCCTTGCCCAGACTTGCCTCGCTGCTAGGCTTCCTGCCCGGGAAGGAGCAGGCTGCGCCAGACAGGCAGACGCTCCTGGCGCCTTCCTGGCCTCAGCTCCACTCCTGCCTTGCCTTTGCACCTAGTCCCCAGGCGTCCTTGCGGAGGGCTTAGGGGCCGGTGGGGTGCACGCTGCCAAGCCCTCCAGCCGTGAGAGCTCTGTCATAGGGAAGGGAATGGCAAGTGCAGGGCTCCTCCAGCGGTCGCTTGGCCGCCCAGACTCAGCACAGCACGGAGAGCACCAGGCTTCCCAGGGCCCCTGGCTGTGGTCTGCAGCCCCACACACCCGGAGGCTGACTCCGTGAGCGCCCAGAAGGTGCCTGACAGACGTCATTTCCCTAGTGCTCTCCCCACCAGCAGAGACGTGTGCAGGTGGTTGGGGCCTGCCCCTGCGTGTCTGGGTTGCCGCCCACAGCCTCCGCTCAGGGGAAGCAGCCCCTGTGCCAAGACCTGCAGGAGGCGCGGGGCGTCCCTGCCTGGAAGCCAAGTGCACGGTCCGCTTGGAAGCGAGCCTCCTTGGGAAGAGTCGAGGGAGCCAAGCCGCGTGCAGCTGCAATCCCGGCTTGGGCCGAGCCGAGTGTGCCTCCAGGACGGCAGAGCTCCAGCTCTGCTCAGAGGCCGGATCTAGTCAAGTGCCTTGCGCGAGGCTGCTCTGCCCTGGGCGAGACTTGCCCAGGCTTGCCTCGCTGCTAGGCTTGCTGCCCGGGAAGGAGCAGGCTGTGCGATGCTGGGAGAGGCCACTGGCGCCTTCCTGGCCTCAGCGCCACTCCTGCCTTGCCTTTGCATCTAGGCCCTGGGCGTCCTTGGGGAAGGCTTAGGAGCCGGTGGCTTGCACACTGCCAAGCCCTCCAGCAGTGAGGCCTCTCGTAGAGGGGAGGGGAGGGCAAGTGCAGGGCTCCACCAGCGGTTGCTTGGCCGCCCAGACTCAGCGCCGCACGGGGAGCACAAGGCTCCCAGGTCCCCTGGCTGTGGTCTGCAGCCCCACACTCCCGGAGGCTGACTCCGTGAGCGCCCAGAAGGTGCCTGACAGACGTCATGTCCCTAGCGCTCTGCTCCCCAGCAGAGACGTGTGCAGGTGGTGGGGCCTGCCCCTGCGTGTCTGGGCTCCCGCCGGCAGCCCCAGCTCCAGGGAAGCAGCCCCTGAACCAAGACCTGTAGGGGGCGCGGGGCGCCCCCGCCTGGAAGCCTAGTGCACAGCATGCGGGAAGCGAGCCTCCGCGGGAGAAGAGGAGGCAGCCCAGCTGCGTGCATCTGCACTCACTCCTTGGGCGGAGCCCAGTGAGCCTCCAGTACGGCAGAGCTCCAGCTCTGCTCAGAGGCCCGATCTGGCAGAGTTGCTGGCGTGAGGCTGCTCTGCCCTGGGCGAGCCTTGCCCAGACTTGCCTCGCTGCTAGGCTTCCTGCCCGGGAAGGAGCAGGCTGCGCCAGACAGGCAGACGCTCCTGGCGCCTTCCTGGCCTCAGCTCCACTCCTGCCTTGCCTTTGCACCTAGTCCCCAGGCGTCCTTGCGGAGGGCTTAGGGGCCGGTGGGGTGCACGCTGACAAGCCCTCCAGCCGTGAGAGCTCTGTCATAGGGAAGGGAATGGCAAGTGCAGGGCTCCTCCAGCAGTCGCTTGGCCGCCCAGACTCAGCACAGCACGGAGAGCACCAGGCTTCCCAGGGCCCCTGGCTGTGGTCTGCAGCCCCACACACCCGGAGGCTGACTCCGTGAGCGCCCAGAAGGTGCCTGACAGACGTCATTTCCCTAGTGCTCTCCCCACCAGCAGAGACGTGTGCAGGTGGTTGGGGCCTGCCCCTGCGTGTCTGGGCTGCCGCCCACAGCCTCCGCTCAGGGGAAGCAGCCCCTGTGCCAAGACCTGCAGGAGGCGCGGGGCGTCCCTGCCTGGAAGCCAAGTGCACGGTCCGCTTGGAAGCGAGCCTCCTTGGGAAGAGTCGAGGGAGCCAAGCCGCGTGCAGCTGCAATCCCGGCTTGGGCCGAGCCGAGTGTGCCTCCAGGACGGCAGAGCTCCAGCTCTGCTCAGAGGCCGGATCTAGTCAAGTGCCTTGCGCGAGGCTGCTCTGCCCTGGGCGAGACTTGCCCAGGCTTGCCTCGCTGCTAGGCTTGCTGCCCGGGAAGGAGCAGGCTGTGCGATGCTGGGAGAGGCCACTGGCGCCTTCCTGGCCTCAGCGCCACTCCTGCCTTGCCTTTGCATCTAGGCCCCGGGCGTCCTTGGGGAAGGCTTAGGAGCCGGTGGCTTGCACACTGCCAAGCCCTCCAGCAGTGAGGCCTCTCGTAGAGGGGAGGGGAGGGCAAGTGCAGGGCTCCACCAGCGGTTGCTTGGCCGCCCAGACTCAGCGCCGCACGGGGAGCACAAGGCTCCCAGGTCCCCTGGCTGTGGTCTGCAGCCCCACACTCCCGGAGGCTGACTCCGTGGGCGCCCAGAAGGTGCCTGACAGACGTCATGTCCCTAGCGCTCTGCTCCCCAGCAGAGACGTGTGCAGGTGGTGGGGCCTGCCCCTGCGTGTCTGGGCTCCCGCCGGCAGCCCCAGCTCCAGGGAAGCAGCCCCTGAGCCAAGACCTGTAGGGGGCGCGGGGCGCCCCCGCCTGGAAGCCTAGTGCACAGCATGCGGGAAGCGAGCCTCCTCGGGAGAAGAGGAGGCAGCCCAGCTGCGTGCGACTGCACTCACTCCTTGGGCGGAGCCCAGTGAGCCTCCAGTACGGCAGAGCTCCAGCTCTGCTCAGAGGCCCGATCTGGCAGAGTTGCTGGCGTGAGGCTGCTCTGCCCTGGGCGAGCCTTGCCCAGACTTGCCTCGCTGCTAGGCTTCCTGCCCGGGAAGGAGCAGGCTGCGCCAGACAGGCAGACGCTCCTGGCGCCTTCCTGGCCTCAGCTCCACTCCTGCCTTGCCTTTGCACCTAGTCCCCAGGCGTCCTTGCGGAGGGCTTAGGGGCCGGTGGGGTGCACGCTGCCAAGCCCTGCAGCCGTGAGAGCTCTGTCATAGGGAAGGGAATGGCAAGTGCAGGGCTCCTCCAGCGGTCGCTTGGCCGCCCAGACTCAGCACAGCACGGAGAGCACCAGGCTTCCCAGGGCCCCTGGCTGTGGTCTGCAGCCCCACACACCCGGAGGCTGACTCCGTGAGCGCCCAGAAGGTGCCTGACAGACGTCATTTCCCTAGTGCTCTCCCCACCAGCAGAGACGTGTGCAGGTGGTTGGGGCCTGCCCCTGCGTGTCTGGGCTGCCGCCCACAGCCTCCGCTCAGGGGAAGCAGCCCCTGTGCCAAGACCTGCAGGAGGCGCGGGGCGTCCCTGCCTGGAAGCCAAGTGCACGGTCCGCTTGGAAGCGAGCCTCCTTGGGAAGAGTCGAGGGAGCCAAGCCGCGTGCAGCTGCAATCCCGGCTTGGGCCGAGCCGAGTGTGCCTCCAGGACGGCAGAGCTCCAGCTCTGCTCAGAGGCCGGATCTAGTCAAGTGCCTTGCGCGAGGCTGCTCTGCCCTGGGCGAGACTTGCCCAGGCTTGCCTCGCTGCTAGGCTTGCTGCCCGGGAAGGAGCAGGCTGTGCGATGCTGGGAGAGGCCACTGGCGCCTTCCTGGCCTCAGCGCCACTCCTGCCTTGCCTTTGCATCTAGGCCCCGGGCGTCCTTGGGGAAGGCTTAGGAGCCGGTGGCTTGCACACTGCCAAGCCCTCCAGCAGTGAGGCCTCTCGTAGAGGGGAGGGGAGGGCAAGTGCAGGGCTCCACCAGCGGTTGCTTGGCCGCCCAGACTCAGCGCCGCACGGGGAGCACAAGGCTCCCAGGTCCCCTGGCTGTGGTCTGCAGCCCCACACTCCCGGAGGCTGACTCCGTGGGCGCCCAGAAGGTGCCTGACAGACGTCATGTCCCTAGCGCTCTGCTCCCCAGCAGAGACGTGTGCAGGTGGTGGGGCCTGCCCCTGCGTGTCTGGGCTCCCGCCGGCAGCCCCAGCTCCAGGGAAGCAGCCCCTGAGCCAAGACCTGTAGGGGGCGCGGGGCGCCCCCGCCTGGAAGCCTAGTGCACAGCATGCGGGAAGCGAGCCTCCTCGGGAGAAGAGGAGGCAGCCCAGCTGCGTGCGTCTGCACTCACTCCTTGGGCGGAGCCCAGTGAGCCTCCAGTACGGCAGAGCTCCAGCTCTGCTCAGAGGCCCGATCTGGCAGAGTTGCTGGCGTGAGGCTGCTCTGCCCTGGGCGAGCCTTGCCCAGACTTGCCTCGCTGCTAGGCTTCCTGCCCGGGAAGGAGCAGGCTGCGCCAGACAGGCAGACGCTCCTGGCGCCTTCCTGGCCTCAGCTCCACTCCTGCCTTGCCTTTGCACCTAGTCCCCAGGCGTCCTTGCGGAGGGCTTAGGGGCCGGTGGGGTGCACGCTGCCAAGCCCTCCAGCCGTGAGAGCTCTGTCATAGGGAAGGGAATGGCAAGTGCAGGGCTCCTCCAGCGGTCGCTTGGCCGCCCAGACTCAGCACAGCACGGAGAGCACCAGGCTTCCCAGGGCCCCTGGCTGTGGTCTGCAGCCCCACACACCCGGAGGCTGACTCCGTGAGCGCCCAGAAGGTGCCTGACAGACGTCATTTCCCTAGTGCTCTCCCCACCAGCAGAGACGTGTGCAGGTGGTTGGGGCCTGCCCCTGCGTGTCTGGGCTGCCGCCCACAGCCTCCGCTCAGGGGAAGCAGCCCCTGTGCCAAGACCTGCAGGAGGCGCGGGGCGTCCCTGCCTGGAAGCCAAGTGCACGGTCCGCTTGGAAGCGAGCCTCCTTGGGAAGAGTCGAGGGAGCCAAGCCGCGTGCAGCTGCAATCCCGGCTTGGGCCGAGCCGAGTGTGCCTCCAGGACGGCAGAGCTCCAGCTCTGCTCAGAGGCCGGATCTAGTCAAGTGCCTTGCGCGAGGCTGCTCTGCCCTGGGCGAGACTTGCCCAGGCTTGCCTCGCTGCTAGGCTTGCTGCCCGGGAAGGAGCAGGCTGTGCGATGCTGGGAGAGGCCACTGGCGCCTTCCTGGCCTCAGCGCCACTCCTGCCTTGCCTTTGCATCTAGGCCCCGGGCGTCCTTGGGGAAGGCTTAGGAGCCGGTGGCTTGCACACTGCCAAGCCCTCCAGCAGTGAGGCCTCTCGTAGAGGGGAGGGGAGGGCAAGTGCAGGGCTCCACCAGCGGTTGCTTGGCCGCCCAGACTCAGCGCCGCACGGGGAGCACAAGGCTCCCAGGTCCCCTGGCTGTGGTCTGCAGCCCCACACTCCCGGAGGCTGACTCCGTGGGCGCCCAGAAGGTGCCTGACAGACGTCATGTCCCTAGCGCTCTGCTCCCCAGCAGAGACGTGTGCAGGTGGTGGGGCCTGCCCCTGCGTGTCTGGGCTCCCGCCGGCAGCCCCAGCTCCAGGGAAGCAGCCCCTGAGCCAAGACCTGTAGGGGGCGCGGGGCGCCCCCGCCTGGAAGCCTAGTGCACAGCATGCGGGAAGCGAGCCTCCTCGGGAGAAGAGGAGGCAGCCCAGCTGCGTGCGTCTGCACTCACTCCTTGGGCGGAGCCCAGTGAGCCTCCAGTACGGCAGAGCTCCAGCTCTGCTCAGAGGCCCGATCTGGCAGAGTTGCTGGCGTGAGGCTGCTCTGCCCTGGGCGAGCCTTGCCCAGACTTGCCTCGCTGCTAGGCTTCCTGCCCGGGAAGGAGCAGGCTGCGCCAGACAGGCAGACGCTCCTGGCGCCTTCCTGGCCTCAGCTCCACTCCTGCCTTGCCTTTGCACCTAGTCCCCAGGCGTCCTTGCGGAGGGCTTAGGGGCCGGTGGGGTGCACGCTGCCAAGCCCTGCAGCCGTGAGAGCTCTGTCATAGGGAAGGGAATGGCAAGTGCAGGGCTCCTCCAGCGGTCGCTTGGCCGCCCAGACTCAGCACAGCACGGAGAGCACCAGGCTTCCCAGGGCCCCTGGCTGTGGTCTGCAGCCCCACACACCCGGAGGCTGACTCCGTGAGCGCCCAGAAGGTGCCTGACAGACGTCATTTCCCTAGTGCTCTCCCCACCAGCAGAGACGTGTGCAGGTGGTTGGGGCCTGCCCCTGCGTGTCTGGGCTGCCGCCCACAGCCTCCGCTCAGGGGAAGCAGCCCCTGTGCCAAGACCTGCAGGAGGCGCGGGGCGTCCCTGCCTGGAAGCCAAGTGCACGGTCCGCTTGGAAGCGAGCCTCCTTGGGAAGAGTCAAGGGAGCCAAGCCGCGTGCAGCTGCAATCCCGGCTTGGGCCGAGCCGAGTGTGCCTCCAGGACGGCAGAGCTCCAGCTCTGCTCAGAGGCCGGATCTAGTCAAGTGCCTTGCGCGAGGCTGCTCTGCCCTGGGCGAGACTTGCCCAGGCTTGCCTCGCTGCTAGGCTTGCTGCCCGGGAAGGAGCAGGCTGTGCGATGCTGGGAGAGGCCACTGGCGCCTTCCTGGCCTCAGCGCCACTCCTGCCTTGCCTTTGCATCTAGGCCCCGGGCGTCCTTGGGGAAGGCTTAGGAGCCGGTGGCTTGCACACTGCCAAGCCCTCCAGCAGTGAGGCCTCTCGTAGAGGGGAGGGGAGGGCAAGTGCAGGGCTCCACCAGCGGTTGCTTGGCCGCCCAGACTCAGCGCCGCACGGGGAGCACAAGGCTCCCAGGTCCCCTGGCTGTGGTCTGCAGCCCCACACTCCCGGAGGCTGACTCCGTGGGCGCCCAGAAGGTGCCTGACAGACGTCATGTCCCTAGCGCTCTGCTCCCCAGCAGAGACGTGTGCAGGTGGTGGGGCCTGCCCCTGCGTGTCTGGGCTCCCGCCGGCAGCCCCAGCTCCAGGGAAGCAGCCCCTGAGCCAAGACCTGTAGGGGGCGCGGGGCGCCCCCGCCTGGAAGCCTAGTGCACAGCATGCGGGAAGCGAGCCTCCTCGGGAGAAGAGGAGGCAGCCCAGCTGCGTGCGTCTGCACTCACTCCTTGGGCGGAGCCCAGTGAGCCTCCAGTACGGCAGAGCTCCAGCTCTGCTCAGAGGCCCGATCTGGCAGAGTTGCTGGCGTGAGGCTGCTCTGCCCTGGGCGAGCCTTGCCCAGACTTGCCTCGCTGCTAGGCTTCCTGCCCGGGAAGGAGCAGGCTGCGCCAGACAGGCAGACGCTCCTGGCGCCTTCCTGGCCTCAGCTCCACTCCTGCCTTGCCTTTGCACCTAGTCCCCAGGCGTCCTTGCGGAGGGCTTAGGGGCCGGTGGGGTGCACGCTGCCAAGCCCTGCAGCCGTGAGAGCTCTGTCATAGGGAAGGGAATGGCAAGTGCAGGGCTCCTCCAGCGGTCGCTTGGCCGCCCAGACTCAGCACAGCACGGAGAGCACCAGGCTTCCCAGGGCCCCTGGCTGTGGTCTGCAGCCCCACACACCCGGAGGCTGACTCCGTGAGCGCCCAGAAGGTGCCTGACAGACGTCATTTCCCTAGTGCTCTCCCCACCAGCAGAGACGTGTGCAGGTGGTTGGGGCCTGCCCCTGCGTGTCTGGGCTGCCGCCCACAGCCTCCGCTCAGGGGAAGCAGCCCCTGTGCCAAGACCTGCAGGAGGCGCGGGGCGTCCCTGCCTGGAAGCCAAGTGCACGGTCCGCTTGGAAGCGAGCCTCCTTGGGAAGAGTCGAGGGAGCCAAGCCGCGTGCAGCTGCAATCCCGGCTTGGGCCGAGCCGAGTGTGCCTCCAGGACGGCAGAGCTCCAGCTCTGCTCAGAGGCCGGATCTAGTCAAGTGCCTTGCGCGAGGCTGCTCTGCCCTGGGCGAGACTTGCCCAGGCTTGCCTCGCTGCTAGGCTTGCTGCCCGGGAAGGAGCAGGCTGTGCGATGCTGGGAGAGGCCACTGGCGCCTTCCTGGCCTCAGCGCCACTCCTGCCTTGCCTTTGCATCTAGGCCCCGGGCGTCCTTGGGGAAGGCTTAGGAGCCGGTGGCTTGCACACTGCCAAGCCCTCCAGCAGTGAGGCCTCTCGTAGAGGGGAGGGGAGGGCAAGTGCAGGGCTCCACCAGCGGTTGCTTGGCCGCCCAGACTCAGCGCCGCACGGGGAGCACAAGGCTCCCAGGTCCCCTGGCTGTGGTCTGCAGCCCCACACTCCCGGAGGCTGACTCCGTGGGCGCCCAGAAGGTGCCTGACAGACGTCATGTCCCTAGCGCTCTGCTCCCCAGCAGAGACGTGTGCAGGTGGTGGGGCCTGCCCCTGCGTGTCTGGGCTCCCGCCGGCAGCCCCAGCTCCAGGGAAGCAGCCCCTGAGCCAAGACCTGTAGGGGGCGCGGGGCGCCCCCGCCTGGAAGCCTAGTGCACAGCATGCGGGAAGCGAGCCTCCTCGGGAGAAGAGGAGGCAGCCCAGCTGCGTGCGTCTGCACTCACTCCTTGGGCGGAGCCCAGTGAGCCTCCAGTACGGCAGAGCTCCAGCTCTGCTCAGAGGCCCGATCTGGCAGAGTTGCTGGCGTGAGGCTGCTCTGCCCTGGGCGAGCCTTGCCCAGACTTGCCTCGCTGCTAGGCTTCCTGCCCGGGAAGGAGCAGGCTGCGCCAGACAGGCAGACGCTCCTGGCGCCTTCCTGGCCTCAGCTCCACTCCTGCCTTGCCTTTGCACCTAGTCCCCAGGCGTCCTTGCGGAGGGCTTAGGGGCCGGTGGGGTGCACGCTGCCAAGCCCTCCAGCCGTGAGAGCTCTGTCATAGGGAAGGGAATGGCAAGTGCAGGGCTCCTCCAGCGGTCGCTTGGCCGCCCAGACTCAGCACAGCACGGAGAGCACCAGGCTTCCCAGGGCCCCTGGCTGTGGTCTGCAGCCCCACACACCCGGAGGCTGACTCCGTGAGCGCCCAGAAGGTGCCTGACAGACGTCATTTCCCTAGTGCTCTCCCCACCAGCAGAGACGTGTGCAGGTGGTTGGGGCCTGCCCCTGCGTGTCTGGGCTGCCGCCCACAGCCTCCGCTCAGGGGAAGCAGCCCCTGTGCCAAGACCTGCAGGAGGCGCGGGGCGTCCCTGCCTGGAAGCCAAGTGCACGGTCCGCTTGGAAGCGAGCCTCCTTGGGAAGAGTCGAGGGAGCCAAGCCGCGTGCAGCTGCAATCCCGGCTTGGGCCGAGCCGAGTGTGCCTCCAGGACGGCAGAGCTCCAGCTCTGCTCAGAGGCCGGATCTAGTCAAGTGCCTTGCGCGAGGCTGCTCTGCCCTGGGCGAGACTTGCCCAGGCTTGCCTCGCTGCTAGGCTTGCTGCCCGGGAAGGAGCAGGCTGTGCGATGCTGGGAGAGGCCACTGGCGCCTTCCTGGCCTCAGCGCCACTCCTGCCTTGCCTTTGCATCTAGGCCCCGGGCGTCCTTGGGGAAGGCTTAGGAGCCGGTGGCTTGCACACTGCCAAGCCCTCCAGCAGTGAGGCCTCTCGTAGAGGGGAGGGGAGGGCAAGTGCAGGGCTCCACCAGCGGTTGCTTGGCCGCCCAGACTCAGCGCCGCACGGGGAGCACAAGGCTCCCAGGTCCCCTGGCTGTGGTCTGCAGCCCCACACTCCCGGAGGCTGACTCCGTGGGCGCCCAGAAGGTGCCTGACAGACGTCATGTCCCTAGCGCTCTGCTCCCCAGCAGAGACGTGTGCAGGTGGTGGGGCCTGCCCCTGCGTGTCTGGGCTCCCGCCGGCAGCCCCAGCTCCAGGGAAGCAGCCCCTGAGCCAAGACCTGTAGGGGGCGCGGGGCGCCCCCGCCTGGAAGCCTAGTGCACAGCATGCGGGAAGCGAGCCTCCTCGGGAGAAGAGGAGGCAGCCCAGCTGCGTGCGTCTGCACTCACTCCTTGGGCGGAGCCCAGTGAGCCTCCAGTACGGCAGAGCTCCAGCTCTGCTCAGAGGCCCGATCTGGCAGAGTTGCTGGCGTGAGGCTGCTCTGCCCTGGGCGAGCCTTGCCCAGACTTGCCTCGCTGCTAGGCTTCCTGCCCGGGAAGGAGCAGGCTGCGCCAGACAGGCAGACGCTCCTGGCGCCTTCCTGGCCTCAGCTCCACTCCTGCCTTGCCTTTGCACCTAGTCCCCAGGCGTCCTTGCGGAGGGCTTAGGGGCCGGTGGGGTGCACGCTGCCAAGCCCTCCAGCCGTGAGAGCTCTGTCATAGGGAAGGGAATGGCAAGTGCAGGGCTCCTCCAGCGGTCGCTTGGCCGCCCAGACTCAGCACAGCACGGAGAGCACCAGGCTTCCCAGGGCCCCTGGCTGTGGTCTGCAGCCCCACACACCCGGAGGCTGACTCCGTGAGCGCCCAGAAGGTGCCTGACAGACGTCATTTCCCTAGTGCTCTCCCCACCAGCAGAGACGTGTGCAGGTGGTTGGGGCCTGCCCCTGCGTGTCTGGGCTGCCGCCCACAGCCTCCGCTCAGGGGAAGCAGCCCCTGTGCCAAGACCTGCAGGAGGCGCGGGGCGTCCCTGCCTGGAAGCCAAGTGCACGGTCCGCTTGGAAGCGAGCCTCCTTGGGAAGAGTCGAGGGAGCCAAGCCGCGTGCAGCTGCAATCCCGGCTTGGGCCGAGCCGAGTGTGCCTCCAGGACGGCAGAGCTCCAGCTCTGCTCAGAGGCCGGATCTAGTCAAGTGCCTTGCGCGAGGCTGCTCTGCCCTGGGCGAGACTTGCCCAGGCTTGCCTCGCTGCTAGGCTTGCTGCCCGGGAAGGAGCAGGCTGTGCGATGCTGGGAGAGGCCACTGGCGCCTTCCTGGCCTCAGCGCCACTCCTGCCTTGCCTTTGCATCTAGGCCCCGGGCGTCCTTGGGGAAGGCTTAGGAGCCGGTGGCTTGCACACTGCCAAGCCCTCCAGCAGTGAGGCCTCTCGTAGAGGGGAGGGGAGGGCAAGTGCAGGGCTCCACCAGCGGTTGCTTGGCCGCCCAGACTCAGCGCCGCACGGGGAGCACAAGGCTCCCAGGTCCCCTGGCTGTGGTCTGCAGCCCCACACTCCCGGAGGCTGACTCCGTGGGCGCCCAGAAGGTGCCTGACAGACGTCATGTCCCTAGCGCTCTGCTCCCCAGCAGAGACGTGTGCAGGTGGTGGGGCCTGCCCCTGCGTGTCTGGGCTCCCGCCGGCAGCCCCAGCTCCAGGGAAGCAGCCCCTGAGCCAAGACCTGTAGGGGGCGCGGGGCGCCCCCGCCTGGAAGCCTAGTGCACAGCATGCGGGAAGCGAGCCTCCTCGGGAGAAGAGGAGGCAGCCCAGCTGCGTGCGTCTGCACTCACTCCTTGGGCGGAGCCCAGTGAGCCTCCAGTACGGCAGAGCTCCAGCTCTGCTCAGAGGCCCGATCTGGCAGAGTTGCTGGCGTGAGGCTGCTCTGCCCTGGGCGAGCCTTGCCCAGACTTGCCTCGCTGCTAGGCTTCCTGCCCGGGAAGGAGCAGGCTGCGCCAGACAGGCAGACGCTCCTGGCGCCTTCCTGGCCTCAGCTCCACTCCTGCCTTGCCTTTGCACCTAGTCCCCAGGCGTCCTTGCGGAGGGCTTAGGGGCCGGTGGGGTGCACGCTGCCAAGCCCTCCAGCCGTGAGAGCTCTGTCATAGGGAAGGGAATGGCAAGTGCAGGGCTCCTCCAGCGGTCGCTTGGCCGCCCAGACTCAGCACAGCACGGAGAGCACCAGGCTTCCCAGGGCCCCTGGCTGTGGTCTGCAGCCCCACACACCCGGAGGCTGACTCCGTGAGCGCCCAGAAGGTGCCTGACAGACGTCATTTCCCTAGTGCTCTCCCCACCAGCAGAGACGTGTGCAGGTGGTTGGGGCCTGCCCCTGCGTGTCTGGGCTGCCGCCCACAGCCTCCGCTCAGGGGAAGCAGCCCCTGTGCCAAGACCTGCAGGAGGCGCGGGGCGTCCCTGCCTGGAAGCCAAGTGCACGGTCCGCTTGGAAGCGAGCCTCCTTGGGAAGAGTCGAGGGAGCCAAGCCGCGTGCAGCTGCAATCCCGGCTTGGGCCGAGCCGAGTGTGCCTCCAGGACGGCAGAGCTCCAGCTCTGCTCAGAGGCCGGATCTAGTCAAGTGCCTTGCGCGAGGCTGCTCTGCCCTGGGCGAGACTTGCCCAGGCTTGCCTCGCTGCTAGGCTTGCTGCCCGGGAAGGAGCAGGCTGTGCGATGCTGGGAGAGGCCACTGGCGCCTTCCTGGCCTCAGCGCCACTCCTGCCTTGCCTTTGCATCTAGGCCCCGGGCGTCCTTGGGGAAGGCTTAGGAGCCGGTGGCTTGCACACTGCCAAGCCCTCCAGCAGTGAGGCCTCTCGTAGAGGGGAGGGGAGGGCAAGTGCAGGGCTCCACCAGCGGTTGCTTGGCCGCCCAGACTCAGCGCCGCACGGGGAGCACAAGGCTCCCAGGTCCCCTGGCTGTGGTCTGCAGCCCCACACTCCCGGAGGCTGACTCCGTGGGCGCCCAGAAGGTGCCTGACAGACGTCATGTCCCTAGCGCTCTGCTCCCCAGCAGAGACGTGTGCAGGTGGTGGGGCCTGCCCCTGCGTGTCTGGGCTCCCGCCGGCAGCCCCAGCTCCAGGGAAGCAGCCCCTGAGCCAAGACCTGTAGGGGGCGCGGGGCGCCCCCGCCTGGAAGCCTAGTGCACAGCATGCGGGAAGCGAGCCTCCTCGGGAGAAGAGGAGGCAGCCCAGCTGCGTGCGTCTGCACTCACTCCTTGGGCGGAGCCCAGTGAGCCTCCAGTACGGCAGAGCTCCAGCTCTGCTCAGAGGCCCGATCTGGCAGAGTTGCTGGCGTGAGGCTGCTCTGCCCTGGGCGAGCCTTGCCCAGACTTGCCTCGCTGCTAGGCTTCCTGCCCGGGAAGGAGCAGGCTGTGCCAGACAGGCAGACGCTCCTGGCGCCTTCCTGGCCTCAGCTCCACTCCTGCCTTGCCTTTGCACCTAGTCCCCAGGCGTCCTTGCGGAGGGCTTAGGGGCCGGTGGGGTGCACGCTGCCAAGCCCTCCAGCCGTGAGAGCTCTGTCATAGGGAAGGGAATGGCAAGTGCAGGGCTCCTCCAGCGGTCGCTTGGCCGCCCAGACTCAGCACAGCACGGAGAGCACCAGGCTTCCCAGGGCCCCTGGCTGTGGTCTGCAGCCCCACACACCCGGAGGCTGACTCCGTGAGCGCCCAGAAGGTGCCTGACAGACGTCATTTCCCTAGTGCTCTCCCCACCAGCAGAGACGTGTGCAGGTGGTTGGGGCCTGCCCCTGCGTGTCTGGGTTGCCGCCCACAGCCTCCGCTCAGGGGAAGCAGCCCCTGTGCCAAGACCTGCAGGAGGCGCGGGGCGTCCCTGCCTGGAAGCCAAGTGCACGGTCCGCTTGGAAGCGAGCCTCCTTGGGAAGAGTCGAGGGAGCCAAGCCGCGTGCAGCTGCAATCCCGGCTTGGGCCGAGCCGAGTGTGCCTCCAGGACGGCAGAGCTCCAGCTCTGCTCAGAGGCCGGATCTAGTCAAGTGCCTTGCGCGAGGCTGCTCTGCCCTGGGCGAGACTTGCCCAGGCTTGCCTCGCTGCTAGGCTTGCTGCCCGGGAAGGAGCAGGCTGTGCGATGCTGGGAGAGGCCACTGGCGCCTTCCTGGCCTCAGCGCCACTCCTGCCTTGCCTTTGCATCTAGGCCCCGGGCGTCCTTGGGGAAGGCTTAGGAGCCGGTGGCTTGCACACTGCCAAGCCCTCCAGCAGTGAGGCCTCTCGTAGAGGGGAGGGGAGGGCAAGTGCAGGGCTCCACCAGCGGTTGCTTGGCCGCCCAGACTCAGCGCCGCACGGGGAGCACAAGGCTCCCAGGTCCCCTGGCTGTGGTCTGCAGCCCCACACTCCCGGAGGCTGACTCCGTGAGCGCCCAGAAGGTGCCTGACAGACGTCATGTCCCTAGCGCTCTGCTCCCCAGCAGAGACGTGTGCAGGTGGTGGGGCCTGCCCCTGCGTGTCTGGGCTCCCGCCGGCAGCCCCAGCTCCAGGGAAGCAGCCCCTGAGCCAAGACCTGTAGGGGGCGCGGGGCGCCCCCGCCTGGAAGCCTAGTGCACAGCATGCGGGAAGCGAGCCTCCGCGGGAGAAGAGGAGGCAGCCCAGCTGCGTGCATCTGCACTCACTCCTTGGGCGGAGCCCAGTGAGCCTCCAGTACGGCAGAGCTCCAGCTCTGCTCAGAGGCCCGATCTGGCAGAGTTGCTGGCGTGAGGCTGCTCTGCCCTGGGCGAGCCTTGCCCAGACTTGCCTCGCTGCTAGGCTTCCTGCCCGGGAAGGAGCAGGCTGCGCCAGACAGGCAGACGCTCCTGGCGCCTTCCTGGCCTCAGCTCCACTCCTGCCTTGCCTTTGCACCTAGTCCCCAGGCGTCCTTGCGGAGGGCTTAGGGGCCGGTGGGGTGCACGCTGCCAAGCCCTCCAGCCGTGAGAGCTCTGTCATAGGGAAGGGAATGGCAAGTGCAGGGCTCCTCCAGCGGTCGCTTGGCCGCCCAGACTCAGCACAGCACGGAGAGCACCAGGCTTCCCAGGGCCCCTGGCTGTGGTCTGCAGCCCCACACACCCGGAGGCTGACTCCGTGAGCGCCCAGAAGGTGCCTGACAGACGTCATTTCCCTAGTGCTCTCCCCACCAGCAGAGACGTGTGCAGGTGGTTGGGGCCTGCCCCTGCGTGTCTGGGCTGCCGCCCACAGCCTCCGCTCAGGGGAAGCAGCCCCTGTGCCAAGACCTGCAGGAGGCGCGGGGCGTCCCTGCCTGGAAGCCAAGTGCACGGTCCGCTTGGAAGCGAGCCTCCTTGGGAAGAGTCGAGGGAGCCAAGCCGCGTGCAGCTGCAAGCCCTGCTTGGGCCGAGCCGAGTGTGCCTCCAGGACGGCAGAGCTCCAGCTCTGCTCAGAGGCCGGATCTAGTCAAGTGCCTTGCGCGAGGCTGCTCTGCCCTGGGCGAGACTTGCCCAGGCTTGCCTCGCTGCTAGGCTTGCTGCCCGGGAAGGAGCAGGCTGTGCGATGCTGGGAGAGGCCACTGGCGCCTTCCTGGCCTCAGCTCCACTCCTGCCTTGCCTTTGCATCTAGGCCCCGGGCGTCCTTGGGGAAGGCTTAGGAGCCGGTGGCTTGCACACTGCCAAGCCCTCCAGCAGTGAGGCCTCTCGTAGAGGGGAGGGGAGGGCAAGTGCAGGGCTCCACCAGCAGTTGCTTGGCCGCCCAGACTCAGCGCCGCACGGGGAGCACAAGGCTCCCAGGTCCCCTGGCTGTGGTCTGCAGCCCCACACTCCCGGAGGCTGACTCCGTGAGCGCCCAGAAGGTGCCTGACAGACGTCATGTCCCTAGCGCTCTGCTCCCCAGCAGAGACGTGTGCAGGTGGTGGGGCCTGCCCCTGCGTGTCTGGGCTCCCGCCGGCAGCCCCAGCTCCAGGGAAGCAGCCCCTGAGCCAAGACCTGTAGGGGGCGCGGGGCGCCCCCGCCTGGAAGCCTAGTGCACAGCATGCGGGAAGCGAGCCTCCGCGGGAGAAGAGGAGGCAGCCCAGCTGCGTGCATCTGCACTCACTCCTTGGGCGGAGCCCAGTGAGCCTCCAGTACGGCAGAGCTCCAGCTCTGCTCAGAGGCCCGATCTGGCAGAGTTGCTGGCGTGAGGCTGCTCTGCCCTGGGCGAGCCTTGCCCAGACTTGCCTCGCTGCTAGGCTTCCTGCCCGGGAAGGAGCAGGCTGCGCCAGACAGGCAGACGCTCCTGGCGCCTTCCTGGCCTCAGCTCCACTCCTGCCTTGCCTTTGCACCTAGTCCCCAGGCGTCCTTGCAGAGGGCTTAGGGGCCGGTGGGGTGCACGCTGCCAAGCCCTCCAGCCGTGAGAGCTCTGTCATAGGGAAGGGAATGGCAAGTGCAGGGCTCCTCCAGCGGTCGCTTGGCCGCCCAGACTCAGCACAGCACGGAGAGCACCAGGCTTCCCAGGGCCCCTGGCTGTGGTCTGCAGCCCCACACACCCGGAGGCTGACTCCGTGAGCGCCCAGAAGGTGCCTGACAGACGTCATTTCCCTAGTGCTCTCCCCACCAGCAGAGACGTGTGCAGGTGGTTGGGGCCTGCCCCTGCGTGTCTGGGCTGCCGCCCACAGCCTCCGCTCAGGGGAAGCAGCCCCTGTGCCAAGACCTGCAGGAGGCGCGGGGCGTCCCTGCCTGGAAGCCAAGTGCACGGTCCGCTTGGAAGCGAGCCTCCTTGGGAAGAGTCGAGGGAGCCAAGCCGCGTGCAGCTGCAATCCCGGCTTGGGCCGAGCCGAGTGTGCCTCCAGGACGGCAGAGCTCCAGCTCTGCTCAGAGGCCGGATCTAGTCAAGTGCCTTGCGCGAGGCTGCTCTGCCCTGGGCGAGACTTGCCCAGGCTTGCCTCGCTGCTAGGCTTGCTGCCCGGGAAGGAGCAGGCTGTGCGATGCTGGGAGAGGCCACTGGCGCCTTCCTGGCCTCAGCTCCACTCCTGCCTTGCCTTTGCATCTAGGCCCCGGGCGTCCTTGGGGAAGGCTTAGGAGCCGGTGGCTTGCACACTGCCAAGCCCTCCAGCAGTGAGGCCTCTTGTAGAGGGGAGGGGAGGGCAAGTGCAGGGCTCCACCAGCGGTTGCTTGGCCGCCCAGACTCAGCGCCGCACGGGGAGCACAAGGCTCCCAGGTCCCCTGGCTGTGGTCTGCAGCCCCACACTCCCGGAGGCTGACTCCGTGGGCGCCCAGAAGGTGCCTGACAGACGTCATGTCCCTAGCGCTCTGCTCCCCAGCAGAGACGTGTGCAGGTGGTGGGGCCTGCCCCTGCGTGTCTGGGCTCCCGCCGGCAGCCCCAGCTCCAGGGAAGCAGCCCCTGAGCCAAGACCTGTAGGGGGCGCGGGGCGCCCCCGCCTGGAAGCCTAGTGCACAGCATGCGGGAAGCGAGCCTCCGCGGGAGAAGAGGAGGCAGCCCAGCTGCGTGCGTCTGCACTCACTCCTTGGGCGGAGCCCAGTGAGCCTCCAGTACGGCAGAGCTCCAGCTCTGCTCAGAGGCCCGATCTGGCAGAGTTGCTGGCGTGAGGCTGCTCTGCCCTGGGCGAGCCTTGCCCAGACTTGCCTCGCTGCTAGGCTTCCTGCCCGGGAAGGAGCAGGCTGTGCCAGACAGGCAGACGCTCCTGGCGCCTTCCTGGCCTCAGCTCCACTCCTGCCTTGCCTTTGCACCTAGTCCCCAGGCGTCCTTGCGGAGGGCTTAGGGGCCGGTGGGGTGCACGCTGCCAAGCCCTCCAGCCGTGAGAGCTCTGTCATAGGGAAGGGAATGGCAAGTGCAGGGCTCCTCCAGCGGTCGCTTGGCCGCCCAGACTCAGCACAGCACGGAGAGCACCAGGCTTCCCAGGGCCCCTGGCTGTGGTCTGCAGCCCCACACACCCGGAGGCTGACTCCGTGAGCGCCCAGAAGGTGCCTGACAGACGTCATTTCCCTAGTGCTCTCCCCACCAGCAGAGACGTGTGCAGGTGGTTGGGGCCTGCCCCTGCGTGTCTGGGTTGCCGCCCACAGCCTCCGCTCAGGGGAAGCAGCCCCTGTGCCAAGACCTGCAGGAGGCGCGGGGCGTCCCTGCCTGGAAGCCAAGTGCACGGTCCGCTTGGAAGCGAGCCTCCTTGGGAAGAGTCGAGGGAGCCAAGCCGCGTGCAGCTGCAATCCCGGCTTGGGCCGAGCCGAGTGTGCCTCCAGGACGGCAGAGCTCCAGCTCTGCTCAGAGGCCGGATCTAGTCAAGTGCCTTGCGCGAGGCTGCTCTGCCCTGGGCGAGACTTGCCCAGGCTTGCCTCGCTGCTAGGCTTGCTGCCCGGGAAGGAGCAGGCTGTGCGATGCTGGGAGAGGCCACTGGCGCCTTCCTGGCCTCAGCTCCACTCCTGCCTTGCCTTTGCATCTAGGCCCCGGGCGTCCTTGGGGAAGGCTTAGGAGCCGGTGGCTTGCACACTGCCAAGCCCTCCAGCAGTGAGGCCTCTCGTAGAGGGGAGGGGAGGGCAAGTGCAGGGCTCCACCAGCGGTTGCTTGGCCGCCCAGACTCAGCGCCGCACGGGGAGCACAAGGCTCCCAGGTCCCCTGGCTGTGGTCTGCAGCCCCACACTCCCGGAGGCTGACTCCGTGAGCGCCCAGAAGGTGCCTGACAGACGTCATGTCCCTAGCGCTCTGCTCCCCAGCAGAGACGTGTGCAGGTGGTGGGGCCTGCCCCTGCGTGTCTGGGCTCCCGCCGGCAGCCCCAGCTCCAGGGAAGCAGCCCCTGAGCCAAGACCTGTAGGGGGCGCGGGGCGCCCCCGCCTGGAAGCCTAGTGCACAGCATGCGGGAAGCGAGCCTCCACGGGAGAAGAGGAGGCAGCCCAGCTGCGTGCATCTGCACTCACTCCTTGGGCGGAGCCCAGTGAGCCTCCAGTACGGCAGAGCTCCAGCTCTGCTCAGAGGCCCGATCTGGCAGAGTTGCTGGCGTGAGGCTGCTCTGCCCTGGGCGAGCCTTGCCCAGACTTGCCTCGCTGCTAGGCTTCCTGCCCGGGAAGGAGCAGGCTGCGCCAGACAGGCAGACGCTCCTGGCGCCTTCCTGGCCTCAGCTCCACTCCTGCCTTGCCTTTGCACCTAGTCCCCAGGCGTCCTTGCAGAGGGCTTAGGGGCCGGTGGGGTGCACGCTGCCAAGCCCTCCAGCCGTGAGAGCTCTGTCATAGGGAAGGGAATGGCAAGTGCAGGGCTCCTCCAGCGGTCGCTTGGCCGCCCAGACTCAGCACAGCACGGAGAGCACCAGGCTTCCCAGGGCCCCTGGCTGTGGTCTGCAGCCCCACACACCCGGAGGCTGACTCCGTGAGCGCCCAGAAGGTGCCTGACAGACGTCATTTCCCTAGTGCTCTCCCCACCAGCAGAGACGTGTGCAGGTGGTTGGGGCCTGCCCCTGCGTGTCTGGGCTGCCGCCCACAGCCTCCGCTCAGGGGAAGCAGCCCCTGTGCCAAGACCTGCAGGAGGCGCGGGGCGTCCCTGCCTGGAAGCCAAGTGCACGGTCCGCTTGGAAGCGAGCCTCCTTGGGAAGAGTCGAGGGAGCCAAGCCGCGTGCAGCTGCAAGCCCTGCTTGGGCCGAGCCGAGTGTGCCTCCAGGACGGCAGAGCTCCAGCTCTGCTCAGAGGCCGGATCTAGTCAAGTGCCTTGCGCGAGGCTGCTCTGCCCTGGGCGAGACTTGCCCAGGCTTGCCTCGCTGCTAGGCTTGCTGCCCGGGAAGGAGCAGGCTGTGCGATGCTGGGAGAGGCCACTGGCGCCTTCCTGGCCTCAGCTCCACTCCTGCCTTGCCTTTGCATCTAGGCCCCGGGCGTCCTTGGGGAAGGCTTAGGAGCCGGTGGCTTGCACACTGCCAAGCCCTCCAGCAGTGAGGCCTCTTGTAGAGGGGAGGGGAGGGCAAGTGCAGGGCTCCACCAGCGGTTGCTTGGCCGCCCAGACTCAGCGCCGCACGGGGAGCACAAGGCTCCCAGGTCCCCTGGCTGTGGTCTGCAGCCCCACACTCCCGGAGGCTGACTCCGTGGGCGCCCAGAAGGTGCCTGACAGACGTCATGTCCCTAGCGCTCTGCTCCCCAGCAGAGACGTGTGCAGGTGGTGGGGCCTGCCCCTGCGTGTCTGGGCTCCCGCCGGCAGCCCCAGCTCCAGGGAAGCAGCCCCTGAGCCAAGACCTGTAGGGGGCGCGGGGCGCCCCCGCCTGGAAGCCTAGTGCACAGCATGCGGGAAGCGAGCCTCCTCGGGAGAAGAGGAGGCAGCCCAGCTGCGTGCGTCTGCACTCACTCCTTGGGCGGAGCCCAGTGAGCCTCCAGTACGGCAGAGCTCCAGCTCTGCTCAGAGGCCCGATCTGGCAGAGTTGCTGGTGTGAGGCTGCTCTGCCCTGGGCGAGCCTTGCCCAGACTTGCCTCGCTGCTAGGCTTCCTGCCCGGGAAGGAGCAGGCTGTGCCAGACAGGCAGACGCTCCTGGCGCCTTCCTGGCCTCAGCTCCACTCCTGCCTTGCCTTTGCACCTAGTCCCCAGGCGTCCTTGCGGAGGGCTTAGGGGCCGGTGGGGTGCACGCTGCCAAGCCCTCCAGCCGTGAGAGCTCTGTCATAGGGAAGGGAATGGCAAGTGCAGGGCTCCTCCAGCGGTCGCTTGGCCGCCCAGACTCAGCACAGCACGGAGAGCACCAGGCTTCCCAGGGCCCCTGGCTGTGGTCTGCAGCCCCACACACCCGGAGGCTGACTCCGTGAGCGCCCAGAAGGTGCCTGACAGACGTCATTTCCCTAGTGCTCTCCCCACCAGCAGAGACGTGTGCAGGTGGTTGGGGCCTGCCCCTGCGTGTCTGGGCTGCCGCCCACAGCCTCCGCTCAGGGGAAGCAGCCCCTGTGCCAAGACCTGCAGGAGGCGCGGGGCGTCCCTGCCTGGAAGCCAAGTGCACGGTCCGCTTGGAAGCGAGCCTCCTTGGGAAGAGTCGAGGGAGCCAAGCCGCGTGCAGCTGCAAGCCCTGCTTGGGCCGAGCCGAGTGTGCCTCCAGGACGGCAGAGCTCCAGCTCTGCTCAGAGGCCGGATCTAGTCAAGTGCCTTGCGCGAGGCTGCTCTGCCCTGGGCGAGACTTGCCCAGGCTTGCCTCGCTGCTAGGCTTGCTGCCCGGGAAGGAGCAGGCTGTGCGATGCTGGGAGAGGCCACTGGCGCCTTCCTGGCCTCAGCTCCACTCCTGCCTTGCCTTTGCATCTAGGCCCCGGGCGTCCTTGGGGAAGGCTTAGGAGCCGGTGGCTTGCACACTGCCAAGCCCTCCAGCAGTGAGGCCTCTTGTAGAGGGGAGGGGAGGGCAAGTGCAGGGCTCCACCAGCGGTTGCTTGGCCGCCCAGACTCAGCGCCGCACGGGGAGCACAAGGCTCCCAGGTCCCCTGGCTGTGGTCTGCAGCCCCACACTCCCGGAGGCTGACTCCGTGGGCGCCCAGAAGGTGCCTGACAGACGTCATGTCCCTAGCGCTCTGCTCCCCAGCAGAGACGTGTGCAGGAGGTGGGGCCTGCCCCTGCGTGTCTGGGCTCCCGCCGGCAGCCCCAGCTCCAGGGAAGCAGCCCCTGAGCCAAGACCTGTAGGGGGCGCGGGGCGCCCCCGCCTGGAAGCCTAGTGCACAGCATGCGGGAAGCGAGCCTCCTCGGGAGAAGAGGAGGCAGCCCAGCTGCGTGCGACTGCACTCACTCCTTGGGCGGAGCCCAGTGAGCCTCCAGTACGGCAGAGCTCCAGCTCTGCTCAGAGGCCCTATCTGGCAGAGTTGCTGGCGTGAGGCTGCTCTGCCCTGGGCGAGCCTTGCCCAGACTTGCCTCGCTGCTAGGCTTCCTGCCCGGGAAGGAGCAGGCTGCGCCAGACAGGCAGACGCTCCTGGCGCCTTCCTGGCCTCAGCTCCACTCCTGCCTTGCCTTTGCACCTAGTCCCCAGGCGTCCTTGCGGAGGGCTTAGGGGCCGGTGGGGTGCACGCTGCCAAGCCCTCCAGCCGTGAGAGCTCTGTCATAGGGAAGGGAATGGCAAGTGCAGGGCTCCTCCAGCGGTCGCTTGGCCGCCCAGACTCAGCACAGCACGGAGAGCACCAGGCTTCCCAGGGCCCCTGGCTGTGGTCTGCAGCCCCACACACCCGGAGGCTGACTCCGTGAGCGCCCAGAAGGTGCCTGACAGACGTCATTTCCCTAGTGCTCTCCCCACCAGCAGAGACGTGTGCAGGTGGTTGGGGCCTGCCCCTGCGTGTCTGGGTTGCCGCCCACAGCCTCCGCTCAGGGGAAGCAGCCCCTGTGCCAAGACCTGCAGGAGGCGCGGGGCGTCCCTGCCTGGAAGCCAAGTGCACGGTCCGCTTGGAAGCGAGCCTCCTTGGGAAGAGTCGAGGGAGCCAAGCCGCGTGCAGCTGCAATCCCGGCTTGGGCCGAGCCGAGTGTGCCTCCAGGACGGCAGAGCTCCAGCTCTGCTCAGAGGCCGGATCTAGTCAAGTGCCTTGCGCGAGGCTGCTCTGCCCTGGGCGAGACTTGCCCAGGCTTGCCTCGCTGCTAGGCTTGCTGCCCGGGAAGGAGCAGGCTGTGCGATGCTGGGAGAGGCCACTGGCGCCTTCCTGGCCTCAGCTCCACTCCTGCCTTGCCTTTGCATCTAGGCCCCGGGCGTCCTTGGGGAAGGCTTAGGAGCCGGTGGCTTGCACACTGCCAAGCCCTCCAGCAGTGAGGCCTCTCGTAGAGGGGAGGGGAGGGCAAGTGCAGGGCTCCACCAGCGGTTGCTTGGCCGCCCAGACTCAGCGCCGCACGGGGAGCACAAGGCTCCCAGGTCCCCTGGCTGTGGTCTGCAGCCCCACACTCCCGGAGGCTGACTCCGTGGGCGCCCAGAAGGTGCCTGACAGACGTCATGTCCCTAGCGCTCTGCTCCCCAGCAGAGACGTGTGCAGGTGGTGGGGCCTGCCCCTGCGTGTCTGGGCTCCCGCCGGCAGCCCCAGCTCCAGGGAAGCAGCCCCTGAGCCAAGACCTGTAGGGGGCGCGGGGCGCCCCCGCCTGGAAGCCTAGTGCACAGCATGCGGGAAGCGAGCCTCCTCGGGAGAAGAGGAGGCAGCCCAGCTGCGTGCGTCTGCACTCACTCCTTGGGCGGAGCCCAGTGAGCCTCCAGTACGGCAGAGCTCCAGCTCTGCTCAGAGGCCCGATCTGGCAGAGTTGCTGGCGTGAGGCTGCTCTGCCCTGGGCGAGCCTTGCCCAGACTTGCCTCGCTGCTAGGCTTCCTGCCCCGGAAGGAGCAGGCTGCGCCAGACAGGCAGACGCTCCTGGCGCCTTCCTGGCCTCAGCTCCACTCCTGCCTTGCCTTTGCACCTAGTCCCCAGGCGTCCTTGCGGAGGGCTTAGGGGCCGGTGGGGTGCACGCTGCCAAGCCCTCCAGCCGTGAGAGCTCTGTCATAGGGAAGGGAATGGCAAGTGCAGGGCTCCTCCAGCGGTCGCTTGGCCGCCCAGACTCAGCACAGCACGGAGAGCACCAGGCTTCCCAGGGCCCCTGGCTGTGGTCTGCAGCCCCACACACCCGGAGGCTGACTCCGTGAGCGCCCAGAAGGTGCCTGACAGACGTCATTTCCCTAGTGCTCTCCCCACCAGCAGAGACGTGTGCAGGTGGTTGGGGCCTGCCCCTGCGTGTCTGGGTTGCCGCCCACAGCCTCCGCTCAGGGGAAGCAGCCCCTGTGCCAAGACCTGCAGGAGGCGCGGGGCGTCCCTGCCTGGAAGCCAAGTGCACGGTCCGCTTGGAAGCGAGCCTCCTTGGGAAGAGTCGAGGGAGCCAAGCCGCGTGCAGCTGCAATCCCGGCTTGGGCCGAGCCGAGTGTGCCTCCAGGACGGCAGAGCTCCAGCTCTGCTCAGAGGCCGGATCTAGTCAAGTGCCTTGCGCGAGGCTGCTCTGCCCTGGGCGAGACTTGCCCAGGCTTGCCTCGCTGCTAGGCTTGCTGCCCGGGAAGGAGCAGGCTGTGCGATGCTGGGAGAGGCCACTGGCGCCTTCCTGGCCTCAGCTCCACTCCTGCCTTGCCTTTGCATCTAGGCCCCGGGCGTCCTTGGGGAAGGCTTAGGAGCCGGTGGCTTGCACACTGCCAAGCCCTCCAGCAGTGAGGCCTCTCGTAGAGGGGAGGGGAGGGCAAGTGCAGGGCTCCACCAGCGGTTGCTTGGCCGCCCAGACTCAGCGCCGCACGGGGAGCACAAGGCTCCCAGGTCCCCTGGCTGTGGTCTGCAGCCCCACACTCCCGGAGGCTGACTCCGTGAGCGCCCAGAAGGTGCCTGACAGACGTCATGTCCCTAGCGCTCTGCTCCCCAGCAGAGACGTGTGCAGGTGGTGGGGCCTGCCCCTGCGTGTCTGGGCTCCCGCCGGCAGCCCCAGCTCCAGGGAAGCAGCCCCTGAGCCAAGACCTGTAGGGGGCGCGGGGCGCCCCCGCCTGGAAGCCTAGTGCACAGCATGCGGGAAGCGAGCCTCCGCGGGAGAAGAGGAGGCAGCCCAGCTGCGTGCATCTGCACTCACTCCTTGGGCGGAGCCCAGTGAGCCTCCAGTACGGCAGAGCTCCAGCTCTGCTCAGAGGCCCGATCTGGCAGAGTTGCTGGCGTGAGGCTGCTCTGCCCTGGGCGAGCCTTGCCCAGACTTGCCTCGCTGCTAGGCTTCCTGCCCGGGAAGGAGCAGGCTGCGCCAGACAGGCAGACGCTCCTGGCGCCTTCCTGGCCTCAGCTCCACTCCTGCCTTGCCTTTGCACCTAGTCCCCAGGCGTCCTTGCAGAGGGCTTAGGGGCCGGTGGGGTGCACGCTGCCAAGCCCTCCAGCCGTGAGAGCTCTGTCATAGGGAAGGGAATGGCAAGTGCAGGGCTCCTCCAGCGGTCGCTTGGCCGCCCAGACTCAGCACAGCACGGAGAGCACCAGGCTTCCCAGGGCCCCTGGCTGTGGTCTGCAGCCCCACACACCCGGAGGCTGACTCCGTGAGCACCCAGAAGGTGCCTGACAGACGTCATTTCCCTAGTGCTCTCCCCACCAGCAGAGACGTGTGCAGGTGGTTGGGGCCTGCCCCTGCGTGTCTGGGCTGCCGCCCACAGCCTCCGCTCAGGGGAAGCAGCCCCTGTGCCAAGACCTGCAGGAGGCGCGGGGCGTCCCTGCCTGGAAGCCAAGTGCACGGTCCGCTTGGAAGCGAGCCTCCTTGGGAAGAGTCGAGGGAGCCAAGCCGCGTGCAGCTGCAAGCCCTGCTTGGGCCGAGCCGAGTGTGCCTCCAGGACGGCAGAGCTCCAGCTCTGCTCAGAGGCCGGATCTAGTCAAGTGCCTTGCGCGAGGCTGCTCTGCCCTGGGCGAGACTTGCCCAGGCTTGCCTCGCTGCTAGGCTTGCTGCCCGGGAAGGAGCAGGCTGTGCGATGCTGGGAGAGGCCACTGGCGCCTTCCTGGCCTCAGCTCCACTCCTGCCTTGCCTTTGCATCTAGGCCCCGGGCGTCCTTGGGGAAGGCTTAGGAGCCGGTGGCTTGCACACTGCCAAGCCCTCCAGCAGTGAGGCCTCTTGTAGAGGGGAGGGGAGGGCAAGTGCAGGGCTCCACCAGCGGTTGCTTGGCCGCCCAGACTCAGCGCCGCACGGGGAGCACAAGGCTCCCAGGTCCCCTGGCTGTGGTCTGCAGCCCCACACTCCCGGAGGCTGACTCCGTGGGCGCCCAGAAGGTGCCTGACAGACGTCATGTCCCTAGCGCTCTGCTCCCCAGCAGAGACGTGTGCAGGAGGTGGGGCCTGCCCCTGCGTGTCTGGGCTCCCGCCGGCAGCCCCAGCTCCAGGGAAGCAGCCCCTGAGCCAAGACCTGTAGGGGGCGCGGGGCGCCCCCGCCTGGAACCCTAGTGCACAGCATGCGGGAAGCGAGCCTCCTCGGGAGAAGAGGAGGCAGCCCAGCTGCGTGCGTCTGCACTCACTCCTTGGGCGGAGCCCAGTGAGCCTCCAGTACGGCAGAGCTCCAGCTCTGCTCAGAGGCCCGATCTGGCAGAGTTGCTGGCGTGAGGCTGCTCTGCCCTGGGCGAGCCTTGCCCAGACTTGCCTCGCTGCTAGGCTTTCTGCCCGGGAAGGAGCAGGCTGCGCCAGACAGGCAGACGCTCCTGGCGCCTTCCTGGCCTCAGCTCCACTCCTGCCTTGCCTTTGCACCTAGTCCCCAGGCGTCCTTGCGGAGGGCTTAGGGGCCGGTGGGGTGCACGCTGCCAAGCCCTGCAGCCGTGAGAGCTCTGTCATAGGGAAGGGAATGGCAAGTGCAGGGCTCCTCCAGCGGTCGCTTGGCCGCCCAGACTCAGCACAGCACGGAGAGCACCAGGCTTCCCAGGGCCCCTGGCTGTGGTCTGCAGCCCCACACACCCGGAGGCTGACTCCGTGAGCGCCCAGAAGGTGCCTGACAGACGTCATTTCCCTAGTGCTCTCCCCACCAGCAGAGACGTGTGCAGGTGGTTGGGGCCTGCCCCTGCGTGTCTGGGCTGCCGCCCACAGCCTCCGCTCAGGGGAAGCAGCCCCTGTGCCAAGACCTGCAAGAGGCGCGGGGCGTCCCTGCCTGGAAGCCAAGTGCACGGTCCGCTTGGAAGCGAGCCTCCTTGGGAAGAGTCGAGGGAGCCAAGCCGCGTGCAGCTGCAATCCCGGCTTGGGCCGAGCCGAGTGTGCCTCCAGGACGGCAGAGCTCCAGCTCTGCTCAGAGGCCGGATCTAGTCAAGTGCCTTGCGCGAGGCTGCTCTGCCCTGGGCGAGACTTGCCCAGGCTTGCCTCGCTGCTAGGCTTGCTGCCCGGGAAGGAGCAGGCTGTGCGATGCTGGGAGAGGCCACTGGCGCCTTCCTGGCCTCAGCGCCACTCCTGCCTTGCCTTTGCATCTAGGCCCCGGGCGTCCTTGGGGAAGGCTTAGGAGCCGGTGGCTTGCACACTGCCAAGCCCTCCAGCAGTGAGGCCTCTCGTAGAGGGGAGGGGAGGGCAAGTGCAGGGCTCCACCAGCGGTTGCTTGGCCGCCCAGACTCAGCGCCGCACGGGGAGCACAAGGCTCCCAGGTCCCCTGGCTGTGGTCTGCAGCCCCACACTCCCGGAGGCTGACTCCGTGGGCGCCCAGAAGGTGCCTGACAGACGTCATGTCCCTAGCGCTCTGCTCCCCAGCAGAGACGTGTGCAGGTGGTGGGGCCTGCCCCTGCGTGTCTGGGCTCCCGCCGGCAGCCCCAGCTCCAGGGAAGCAGCCCCTGAGCCAAGACCTGTAGGGGGCGCGGGGCGCCCCCGCCTGGAAGCCTAGTGCACAGCATGCGGGAAGCGAGCCTCCTCGGGAGAAGAGGAGGCAGCCCAGCTGCGTGCGTCTGCACTCACTCCTTGGGCGGAGCCCAGTGAGCCTCCAGTACGGCAGAGCTCCAGCTCTGCTCAGAGGCCCGATCTGGCAGAGTTGCTGGCGTGAGGCTGCTCTGCCCTGGGCGAGCCTTGCCCAGACTTGCCTCGCTGCTAGGCTTCCTGCCCGGGAAGGAGCAGGCTGCGCCAGACAGGCAGACGCTCCTGGCGCCTTCCTGGCCTCAGCTCCACTCCTGCCTTGCCTTTGCACCTAGTCCCCAGGCGTCCTTGCGGAGGGCTTAGGGGCCGGTGGGGTGCACGCTGCCAAGCCCTCCAGCCGTGAGAGCTCTGTCATAGGGAAGGGAATGGCAAGTGCAGGGCTCCTCCAGCGGTCGCTTGGCCGCCCAGACTCAGCACAGCACGGAGAGCACCAGGCTTCCCAGGGCCCCTGGCTGTGGTCTGCAGCCCCACACACCCGGAGGCTGACTCCGTGAGCGCCCAGAAGGTGCCTGACAGACGTCATTTCCCTAGTGCTCTCCCCACCAGCAGAGACGTGTGCAGGTGGTTGGGGCCTGCCCCTGCGTGTCTGGGCTGCCGCCCACAGCCTCCGCTCAGGGGAAGCAGCCCCTGTGCCAAGACCTGCAGGAGGCGCGGGGCGTCCCTGCCTGGAAGCCAAGTGCACGGTCCGCTTGGAAGCGAGCCTCCTTGGGAAGAGTCGAGGGAGCCAAGCCGCGTGCAGCTGCAATCCCGGCTTGGGCCGAGCCGAGTGTGCCTCCAGGACGGCAGAGCTCCAGCTCTGCTCAGAGGCCGGATCTAGTCAAGTGCCTTGCGCGAGGCTGCTCTGCCCTGGGCGAGACTTGCCCAGGCTTGCCTCGCTGCTAGGCTTGCTGCCCGGGAAGGAGCAGGCTGTGCGATGCTGGGAGAGGCCACTGGCGCCTTCCTGGCCTCAGCTCCACTCCTGCCTTGCCTTTGCATCTAGGCCCCGGGCGTCCTTGGGGAAGGCTTAGGAGCCGGTGGCTTGCACACTGCCAAGCCCTCCAGCAGTGAGGCCTCTCGTAGAGGGGAGGGGAGGGCAAGTGCAGGGCTCCACCAGCGGTTGCTTGGCCGCCCAGACTCAGCGCCGCACGGGGAGCACAAGGCTCCCAGGTCCCCTGGCTGTGGTCTGCAGCCCCACACTCCCGGAGGCTGACTCCGTGGGCGCCCAGAAGGTGCCTGACAGACGTCATGTCCCTAGCGCTCTGCTCCCCAGCAGAGACGTGTGCAGGTGGTGGGGCCTGCCCCTGCGTGTCTGGGCTCCCGCCGGCAGCCCCAGCTCCAGGGAAGCAGCCCCTGAGCCAAGACCTGTAGGGGGCGCGGGGCGCCCCCGCCTGGAAGCCTAGTGCACAGCATGCGGGAAGCGAGCCTCCTCGGGAGAAGAGGAGGCAGCCCAGCTGCGTGCGTCTGCACTCACTCCTTGGGCGGAGCCCAGTGAGCCTCCAGTACGGCAGAGCTCCAGCTCTGCTCAGAGGCCCGATCTGGCAGAGTTGCTGGCGTGAGGCTGCTCTGCCCTGGGCGAGCCTTGCCCAGACTTGCCTCGCTGCTAGGCTTCCTGCCCGGGAAGGAGCAGGCTGCGCCAGACAGGCAGACGCTCCTGGCGCCTTCCTGGCCTCAGCTCCACTCCTGCCTTGCCTTTGCACCTAGTCCCCAGGCGTCCTTGCGGAGGGCTTAGGGGCCGGTGGGGTGCACGCTGCCAAGCCCTCCAGCCGTGAGAGCTCTGTCATAGGGAAGGGAATGGCAAGTGCAGGGCTCCTCCAGCGGTCGCTTGGCCGCCCAGACTCAGCACAGCACGGAGAGCACCAGGCTTCCCAGGGCCCCTGGCTGTGGTCTGCAGCCCCACACACCCGGAGGCTGACTCCGTGAGCGCCCAGAAGGTGCCTGACAGACGTCATTTCCCTAGTGCTCTCCCCACCAGCAGAGACGTGTGCAGGTGGTTGGGGCCTGCCCCTGCGTGTCTGGGCTGCCGCCCACAGCCTCCGCTCAGGGGAAGCAGCCCCTGTGCCAAGACCTGCAGGAGGCGCGGGGCGTCCCTGCCTGGAAGCCAAGTGCACGGTCCGCTTGGAAGCGAGCCTCCTTGGGAAGAGTCGAGGGAGCCAAGCCGCGTGCAGCTGCAAGCCCTGCTTGGGCCGAGCCGAGTGTGCCTCCAGGACGGCAGAGCTCCAGCTCTGCTCAGAGGCCGGATCTAGTCAAGTGCCTTGCGCGAGGCTGCTCTGCCCTGGGCGAGACTTGCCCAGGCTTGCCTCGCTGCTAGGCTTGCTGCCCGGGAAGGAGCAGGCTGTGCGATGCTGGGAGAGGCCACTGGCGCCTTCCTGGCCTCAGCTCCACTCCTGCCTTGCCTTTGCATCTAGGCCCCGGGCGTCCTTGGGGAAGGCTTAGGAGCCGGTGGCTTGCACACTGCCGAGCCCTCCAGCAGTGAGGCCTCTCGTAGAGGGGAGGGGAGGGCAAGTGCAGGGCTCCACCAGCGGTTGCTTGGCCGCCCAGACTCAGCGCCGCACGGGGAGCACAAGGCTCCCAGGTCCCCTGGCTGTGGTCTGCAGCCCCACTCTCCCGGAGGCTGACTCCGTGAGCGCCCAGAAGGTGCCTGACAGACGTCATGTCCCTAGCGCTCTGCTCCCCAGCAGAGACGTGTGCAGGTGGTGGGGCCTGCCCCTGCGTGTCTGGGCTCCCGCCGGCAGCCCCAGCTCCAGGGAAGCAGCCCCTGAGCCAAGACCTGTAGGGGGCGCGGGGCGCCCCCGCCTGGAAGCCTAGTGCACAGCATGCGGGAAGCGAGCCTCCTCGGGAGAAGAGGAGGCAGCCCAGCTGCGTGCGTCTGCACTCACTCCTTGGGCGGAGCCCAGTGAGCCTCCAGTACGGCAGAGCTCCAGCTCTGCTCAGAGGCCCGATCTGGCAGAGTTGCTGGCGTGAGGCTGCTCTGCCCTGGGCGAGCCTTGCCCAGACTTGCCTCGCTGCTAGGCTTCCTGCCCGGGAAGGAGCAGGCTGCGCCAGACAGGCAGACGCTCCTGGCGCCTTCCTGGCCTCAGCTCCACTCCTGCCTTGCCTTTGCACCTAGTCCCCAGGCGTCCTTGCGGAGGGCTTAGGGGCCGGTGGGGTGCACGCTGCCAAGCCCTCCAGCCGTGAGAGCTCTGTCATAGGGAAGGGAATGGCAAGTGCAGGGCTCCTCCAGCGGTCGCTTGGCCGCCCAGACTCAGCACAGCACGGAGAGCACCAGGCTTCCCAGGGCCCCTGGCTGTGGTCTGCAGCCCCACACACCCGGAGGCTGACTCCGTGAGCGCCCAGAAGGTGCCTGACAGACGTCATTTCCCTAGTGCTCTCCCCACCAGCAGAGACGTGTGCAGGTGGTTGGGGCCTGCCCCTGCGTGTCTGGGCTGCCGCCCACAGCCTCCGCTCAGGGGAAGCAGCCCCTGTGCCAAGACCTGCAGGAGGCGCGGGGCGTCCCTGCCTGGAAGCCAAGTGCACGGTCCGCTTGGAAGCGAGCCTCCTTGGGAAGAGTCGAGGGAGCCAAGCCGCGTGCAGCTGCAATCCCGGCTTGGGCCGAGCCGAGTGTGCCTCCAGGACGGCAGAGCTCCAGCTCTGCTCAGAGGCCGGATCTAGTCAAGTGCCTTGCGCGAGGCTGCTCTGCCCTGGGCGAGACTTGCCCAGGCTTGCCTCGCTGCTAGGCTTGCTGCCCGGGAAGGAGCAGGCTGTGCGATGCTGGGAGAGGCCACTGGCGCCTTCCTGGCCTCAGCTCCACTCCTGCCTTGCCTTTGCATCTAGGCCCCGGGCGTCCTTGGGGAAGGCTTAGGAGCCGGTGGCTTGCACACTGCCAAGCCCTCCAGCAGGGAGGCCTCTCGTAGAGGGGAGGGGAGGGCAAGTGCAGGGCTCCACCAGCGGTTGCTTGGCCGCCCAGACTCAGCGCCGCACGGGGAGCACAAGGCTCCCAGGTCCCCTGGCTGTGGTCTGCAGCCCCACACTCCCGGAGGCTGACTCCGTGGGTGCCCAGAAGGTGCCTGACAGACGTCATGTCCCTAGCGCTCTGCTCCCCAGCAGAGACGTGTGCAGGTGGTGGGGCCTGCCCCTGCGTGTCTGGGCTCCCGCCGGCAGCCCCAGCTCCAGGGAAGCAGCCCCTGAGCCAAGACCTGTAGGGGGCGCGGGGCGCCCCCGCCTGGAAGCCTAGTGCACAGCATGCGGGAAGCGAGCCTCCTCGGGAGAAGAGGAGGCAGCCCAGCTGCGTGCGTCTGCACTCACTCCTTGGGCGGAGCCCAGTGAGCCTCCAGCACGGCAGAGCTCCAGCTCTGCTCAGAGGCCCGATCTGGCAGAGTTGCTGGCGTGAGGTTGCTCTGCCCTGGGCTAGCCTTTCTCAGACTTGCCTCGCTGCTAGGCTTCCTGCCCGGGAAGGAGCAGGCTGCGCCAGACAGGCAGACGCTCCTGGCGCCTTCCTGGCCTCAGCTCCACTCCTGCCTTGCCTTTGCACCTAGTCCCCAGGCGTCCTTGCGGAGGGCTTAGGGGCCGGTGGGGTGCACGCTGCCAAGCCCTCCAGCCGTGAGAGCTCTGTCATAGGGAAGGGAATGGCAAGTGCAGGGCTCCTCCAGCGGTCGCTTGGCCGCCCAGACTCAGCACAGCACGGAGAGCACCAGGCTTCCCAGGGCCCCTGGCTGTGGTCTGCAGCCCCACACACCCGGAGGCTGACTCCGTGAGCGCCCAGAAGGTGCCTGACAGACGTCATTTCCCTAGTGCTCTCCCCACCAGCAGAGACGTGTGCAGGTGGTTGGGGCCTGCCCCTGCGTGTCTGGGCTGCCGCCCACAGCCTCCGCTCAGGGGAAGCAGCCCCTGTGCCAAGACCTGCAGGAGGCGCGGGGCGTCCCTGCCTGGAAGCCAAGTGCACGGTCCGCTTGGAAGCGAGCCTCCTTGGGAAGAGTCGAGGGAGCCAAGCTGCGTGCAGCTGCAATCCCGGCTTGGGCCGAGCCGAGTGTGCCTCCAGGACGGCAGAGCTCCAGCTCTGCTCAGAGGCCGGATCTAGTCAAGTGCCTTGCGCGAGGCTGCTCTGCCCTGGGCGAGACTTGCCCAGGCTTGCCTCGCTGCTAGGCTTGCTGCCCGGGAAGGAGCAGGCTGTGCGATGCTGGGAGAGGCCACTGGCGCCTTCCTGGCCTCAGCGCCACTCCTGCCTTGCCTTTGCATCTAGGCCCCGGGCGTCCTTGGGGAAGGCTTAGGAGCCGGTGGCTTGCACACTGCCAAGCCCTCCAGCAGTGAGGCCTCTCGTAGAGGGGAGGGGAGGGCAAGTGCAGGGCTCCACCAGCGGTTGCTTGGCCGCCCAGACTCAGCGCCGCACGGGGAGCACAAGGCTCCCAGGTCCCCTGGCTGTGGTCTGCAGCCCCACACTCCCGGAGGCTGACTCCGTGGGCGCCCAGAAGGTGCCTGACAGACGTCATGTCCCTAGCGCTCTGCTCCCCGGCAGAGACGTGTGCAGGTGGTGGGGCCTGCCCCTGCGTGTCTGGGCTCCCGCCGGCAGCCCCAGCTCCAGGGAAGCAGCCCCTGAGCCAAGACCTGTAGGGGGCGCGGGGCGCCCCCGCCTGGAAGCCTAGTGCACAGCATGCGGGAAGCGAGCCTCCTCGGGAGAAGAGGAGGCAGCCCAGCTGCGTGCGTCTGCACTCACTCCTTGGGCGGAGCCCAGTGAGCCTCCAGTACGGCAGAGCTCCAGCTCTGCTCAGAGGCCCGATCTGGCAGAGTTGCTGGCGTGAGGCTGCTCTGCCCTGGGCGAGCCTTGCCCAGACTTGCCTCGCTGCTAGGCTTCCTGCCCGGGAAGGAGCAGGCTGCGCCAGACAGGCAGACGCTCCTGGCGCCTTCCTGGCCTCAGCTCCACTCCTGCCTTGCCTTTGCACCTAGTCCCCAGGCTTCCTTGCGGAGGGCTTAGGGGCCGGTGGGGTGCACGCTGCCAAGCCCTCCAGCCGTGAGAGCTCTGTCATAGGGAAGGGAATGGCAAGTGCAGGGCTCCTCCAGCGGTCGCTTGGCCGCCCAGACTCAGCACAGCACGGAGAGCACCAGGCTTCCCAGGGCCCCTGGCTGTGGTCTGCAGCCCCACACACCCGGAGGCTGACTCCGTGAGCGCCCAGAAGGTGCCTGACAGACGTCATTTCCCTAGTGCTCTCCCCACCAGCAGAGACGTGTGCAGGTGGTTGGGGCCTGCCCCTGCGTGTCTGGGCTGCCGCCCACAGCCTCCGCTCAGGGGAAGCAGCCCCTGTGCCAAGACCTGCAGGAGGCGCGGGGCGTCCCTGCCTGGAAGCCAAGTGCACGGTCCGCTTGGAAGCGAGCCTCCTTGGGAAGAGTCGAGGGAGCCAAGCCGCGTGCAGCTGCAATCCCGGCTTGGGCCGAGCCGAGTGTGCCTCCAGGACGGCAGAGCTCCAGCTCTGCTCAGAGGCCGGATCTAGTCAAGTGCCTTGCGCGAGGCTGCTCTGCCCTGGGCGAGACTTGCCCAGGCTTGCCTCGCTGCTAGGCTTGCTGCCCGGGAAGGAGCAGGCTGTGCGATGCTGGGAGAGGCCACTGGCGCCTTCCTGGCCTCAGCTCCACTCCTGCCTTGCCTTTGCATCTAGGCCCCGGGCGTCCTTGGGGAAGGCTTAGGAGCCGGTGGCTTGCACACTGCCAAGCCCTCCAGCAGTGAGGCCTCTCGTAGAGGGGAGGGGAGGGCAAGTGCAGGGCTCCACCAGCGGTTGCTTGGCCGCCCAGACTCAGCGCCGCACGGGGAGCACAAGGCTCCCAGGTCCCCTGGCTGTGGTCTGCAGCCCCACACTCCCGGAGGCTGACTCCGTGGGCGCCCAGAAGGTGCCTGACAGACGTCATGTCCCTAGCGCTCTGCTCCCCGGCAGAGACGTGTGCAGGTGGTGGGGCCTGCCCCTGCGTGTCTGGGCTCCCGCCGGCAGCCCCAGCTCCAGGGAAGCAGCCCCTGAGCCAAGACCTGTAGGGGGCGCGGGGCGCCCCCGCCTGGAAGCCTAGTGCACAGCATGCGGGAAGCGAGCCTCCTCGGGAGAAGAGGAGGCAGCCCAGCTGCGTGCGTCTGCACTCACTCCTTGGGCGGAGCCCAGTGAGCCTCCAGTACGGCAGAGCTCCAGCTCTGCTCAGAGGCCCGATCTGGCAGAGTTGCTGGCGTGAGGCTGCTCTGCCCTGGGCGAGCCTTGCCCAGACTTGCCTCGCTGCTAGGCTTCCTGCCCGGGAAGGAGCAGGCTGCGCCAGACAGGCAGACGCTCCTGGCGCCTTCCTGGCCTCAGCTCCACTCCTGCCTTGCCTTTGCACCTAGTCCCCAGGCGTCCTTGCGGAGGGCTTAGGGGCCGGTGGGGTGCACGCTGCCAAGCCCTCCAGCCGTGAGAGCTCTGTCTTAGGGAAGGGAATGGCAAGTGCAGGGCTCCTCCAGCGGTCGCTTGGCCGCCCAGACTCAGCACAGCACGGAGAGCACCAGGCTTCCCAGGGCCCCTGGCTGTGGTCTGCAGCCCCACACACCCGGAGGCTGACTCCGTGAGCGCCCAGAAGGTGCCTGACAGACGTCATTTCCCTAGTGCTCTCCCCACCAGCAGAGACGTGTGCAGGTGGTTGGGGCCTGCCCCTGCGTGTCTGGGCTGCCGCCCACAGCCTCCGCTCAGGGGAAGCAGCCCCTGTGCCAAGACCTGCAGGAGGCGCGGGGCGTCCCTGCCTGGAAGCCAAGTGCACGGTCCGCTTGGAAGCGAGCCTCCTTGGGAAGAGTCGAGGGAGCCAAGCCGCCTGCAGCTGCAATCCCGGCTTGGGCCGAGCCGAGTGTGCCTCCAGGACGGCAGAGCTCCAGCTCTGCTCAGAGGCCGGATCTAGTCAAGTGCCTTGCGCGAGGCTGCTCTGCCCTGGGCGAGACTTGCCCAGGCTTGCCTCGCTGCTAGGCTTGCTGCCCGGGAAGGAGCAGGCTGTGCGATGCTGGGAGAGGCCACTGGCGCCTTCCTGGCCTCAGCGCCACTCCTGCCTTGCCTTTGCATCTAGGCCCCGGGCGTCCTTGGGGAAGGCTTAGGAGCCGGTGGCTTGCACACTGCCAAGCCCTCCAGCAGTGAGGCCTCTCGTAGAGGGGAGGGGAGGGCAAGTGCAGGGCTCCACCAGCGGTTGCTTGGCCGCCCAGACTCAGCGCCGCACGGGGAGCACAAGGCTCCCAGGTCCCCTGGCTGTGGTCTGCAGCCCCACACTCCCGGAGGCTGACTCCGTGGGCGCCCAGAAGGTGCCTGACAGACGTCATGTCCCTAGCGCTCTGCTCCCCGGCAGAGACGTGTGCAGGTGGTGGGGCCTGCCCCTGCGTGTCTGGGCTCCCGCCGGCAGCCCCAGCTCCAGGGAAGCAGCCCCTGAGCCAAGACCTGTAGGGGGCGCGGGGCGCCCCCGCCTGGAAGCCTAGCGCACAGCATGCGGGAAGCGAGCCTCCTCGGGAGAAGAGGAGGCAGCCCAGCTGCGTGCGTCTGCACTCACTCCTTGGGCGGAGCCCAGTGAGCCTCCAGTACGGCAGAGCTCCAGCTCTGCTCAGAGGCCCGATCTGGCAGAGTTGCTGGCGTGAGGCTGCTCTGCCCTGGGCGAGCCTTGCCCAGACTTGCCTCGCTGCTAGGCTTCCTGCCCGGGAAGGAGCAGGCTGCGCCAGACAGGCAGACGCTCCTGGCGCCTTCCTGGCCTCAGCTCCACTCCTGCCTTGCCTTTGCACCTAGTCCCCAGGCGTCCTTGCGGAGGGCTTAGGGGCCGGTGGGGTGCACGCTGCCAAGCCCTGCAGCCGTGAGAGCTCTGTCATAGGGAAGGGAATGGCAAGTGCAGGGCTCCTCCAGCGGTCGCTTGGCCGCCCAGACTCAGCACAGCACGGAGAGCACCAGGCTTCCCAGGGCCCCTGGCTGTGGTCTGCAGCCCCACACACCCGGAGGCTGACTCCGTGAGCGCCCAGAAGGTGCCTGACAGACGTCATTTCCCTAGTGCTCTCCCCACCAGCAGAGACGTGTGCAGGTGGTTGGGGCCTGCCCCTGCGTGTCTGGGCTGCCGCCCACAGCCTCCGCTCAGGGGAAGCAGCCCCTGTGCCAAGACCTGCAGGAGGCGCGGGGCGTCCCTGCCTGGAAGCCAAGTGCACGGTCCGCTTGGAAGCGAGCCTCCTTGGGAAGAGTCGAGGGAGCCAAGCCGCGTGCAGCTGCAAGCCCTGCTTGGGCCGAGCCGAGTGTGCCTCCAGGACGGCAGAGCTCCAGCTCTGCTCAGAGGCCGGATCTAGTCAAGTGCCTTGCGCGAGGCTGGTCTGCCCTGGGCGAGACTTGCCCAGGCTTGCCTCGCTGCTAGGCTTGCTGCCCGGGAAGGAGCAGGCTGTGCGATGCTGGGAGAGGCCACTGGCGCCTTCCTGGCCTCAGCTCCACTCCTGCCTTGCCTTTGCATCTAGGCCCCGGGCGTCCTTGGGGAAGGCTTAGGAGCCGGTGGCTTGCACACTGCCGAGCCCTCCAGCAGTGAGGCCTCTCATAGAGGGGAGGGGAGGGCAAGTGCAGGGCTCCACCAGCGGTTGCTTGGCCGCCCAGACTCAGCGCCGCACGGAGAGCACAAGGCTCCCAGGTCCCCTGGCTGTGGTCTGCAGCCCCACACTCCCGGAGGCTGACTCCGTGGGCGCCCAGAAGGTGCCTGACAGACGTCATGTCCCTAGCGCTCTGCTCCCCAGCAGAGACGTGTGCAGGTGGTGGGGCCTGCCCCTGCGTGCCTGGGCTCCCGCCGGCAGCCCCAGCTCCAGGGAAGCAGCCCCTGAGCCAAGACCTGTAGGGGGCGCGGGGCGCCCCCGCCTGGAAGCCTAGCGCACAGCATGCGGGAAGCGAGCCTCCTCGGGAGAAGAGGAGGCAGCCCAGCTGCGTGCGTCTGCACTCACTCCTTGGGCGGAGCCCAGTGAGCCTCCAGTACGGCAGAGCTCCAGCTCTGCTCAGAGGCCCGATCTGGCAGAGTTGCTGGCGTGAGGCTGCTCTGCCCTGGGCGAGCCTTGCCCAGACTTGCCTCGCTGCTAGGCTTCCTGCCCGGGAAGGAGCAGGCTGCGCCAGACAGGCAGACGCTCCTGGCGCCTTCCTGGCCTCAGCTCCACTCCTGCCTTGCCTTTGCACCTAGTCCCCAGGCGTCCTTGCGGAGGGCTTAGGGGCCGGTGGGGTGCACGCTGCCAAGCCCTCCAGCCGTGAGAGCTCTGTCATAGGGAAGGGAATGGCAAGTGCAGGGCTCCTCCAGCGGTCGCTTGGCCGCCCAGACTCAGCACAGCACGGAGAGCACCAGGCTTCCCAGGGCCCCTGGCTGTGGTCTGCAGCCCCACACACCCGGAGGCTGACTCCGTGAGCGCCCAGAAGGTGCCTGACAGACGTCATTTCCCTAGTGCTCTCCCCACCAGCAGAGACGTGTGCAGGTGGTTGGGGCCTGCCCCTGCGTGTCTGGGCTGCCGCCCACAGCCTCCGCTCAGGGGAAGCAGCCCCTGTGCCAAGACCTGCAGGAGGCGCGGGGCGTCCCTGCCTGGAAGCCAAGTGCACGGTCCGCTTGGAAGCGAGCCTCCTTGGGAAGAGTCGAGGGAGCCAAGCCGCGTGCAGCTGCAATCCCGGCTTGGGCCGAGCCGAGTGTGCCTCCAGGACGGCAGAGCTCCAGCTCTGCTCAGAGGCCGGATCTAGTCAAGTGCCTTGCGCGAGGCTGCTCTGCCCTGGGCGAGACTTGCCCAGGCTTGCCTCGCTGCTAGGCTTGCTGCCCGGGAAGGAGCAGGCTGTGCGATGCTGGGAGAGGCCACTGGCGCCTTCCTGGCCTCAGCGCCACTCCTGCCTTGCCTTTGCATCTAGGCCCCGGGCGTCCTTGGGGAAGGCTTAGGAGCCGGTGGCTTGCACACTGCCAAGCCCTCCAGCAGTGAGGCCTCTCGTAGAGGGGAGGGGAGGGCAAGTGCAGGGCTCCACCAGCGGTTGCTTGGCCGCCCAGACTCAGCGCCGCACGGGGAGCACAAGGCTCCCAGGTCCCCTGGCTGTGGTCTGCAGCCCCACACTCCCGGAGGCTGACTCCGTGGGCGCCCAGAAGGTGCCTGACAGACGTCATGTCCCTAGCGCTCTGCTCCCCAGCAGAGACGTGTGCAGGTGGTGGGGCCTGCCCCTGCGTGTCTGGGCTCCCGCCGGCAGCCCCAGCTCCAGGGAAGCAGCCCCTGAGCCAAGACCTGTAGGGGGCGCGGGGCGCCCCCGCCTGGAAGCCTAGTGCACAGCATGCGGGAAGCGAGCCTCCTCGGGAGAAGAGGAGGCAGCCCAGCTGCGTGCGTCTGCACTCACTCCTTGGGCGGAGCCCAGTGAGCCTCCAGTACGGCAGAGCTCCAGCTCTGCTCAGAGGCCCGATCTGGCAGAGTTGCTGGCGTGAGGCTGCTCTGCCCTGGGCGAGCCTTGCCCAGACTTGCCTCGCTGCTAGGCTTCCTGCCCGGGAAGGAGCAGGCTGCGCCAGACAGGCAGACGCTCCTGGCGCCTTCCTGGCCTCAGCTCCACTCCTGCCTTGCCTTTGCACCTAGTCCCCAGGCGTCCTTGCGGAGGGCTTAGGGGCCGGTGGGGTGCACGCTGCCAAGCCCTCCAGCCGTGAGAGCTCTGTCTTAGGGAAGGGAATGGCAAGTGCAGGGCTCCTCCAGCGGTCGCTTGGCCGCCCAGACTCAGCACAGCACGGAGAGCACCAGGCTTCCCAGGGCCCCTGGCTGTGGTCTGCAGCCCCACACACCCGGAGGCTGACTCCGTGAGCGCCCAGAAGGTGCCTGACAGACGTCATTTCCCTAGTGCTCTCCCCACCAGCAGAGACGTGGGCAGGTGGTTGGGGCCTGCCCCTGCGTGTCTGGGCTGCCGCCCACAGCCTCCGCTCAGGGGAAGCAGCCCCTGTGCCAAGACCTGCAGGAGGCGCGGGGCGTCCCTGCCTGGAAGCCAAGTGCACGGTCCGCTTGGAAGCGAGCCTCCTTGGGAAGAGTCGAGGGAGCCAAGCCGCGTGCAGCTGCAAGCCCTGCTTGGGCCGAGCCGAGTGTGCCTCCAGGACGGCAGAGCTCCAGCTCTGCTCAGAGGCCGGATCTAGTCAAGTGCCTTGCGCGAGGCTGCTCTGCCCTGGGCGAGACTTGCCCAGGCTTGCCTCGCTGCTAGGCTTGCTGCCCGGGAAGGAGCAGGCTGTGCGATGCTGGGAGAGGCCACTGGCGCCTTCCTGGCCTCAGCTCCACTCCTGCCTTGCCTTTGCATCTAGGCCCCGGGCGTCCTTGGGGAAGGCTTAGGAGCCGGTGGCTTGCACACTGCCAAGCCCTCCAGCAGTGAGGCCTCTCGTAGAGGGGAGGGGAGGGCAAGTGCAGGGCTCCACCAGCGGTTGCTTGGCCGCCCAGACTCAGCGCCGCACGGGGAGCACAAGGCTCCCAGGTCCCCTGGCTGTGGTCTGCAGCCCCACACTCCCGGAGGCTGACTCCGTGGGCGCCCAGAAGGTGCCTGACAGACGTCATGTCCCTAGCGCTCTGCTCCCCAGCAGAGACGTGTGCAGGTGGTGGGGCCTGCCCCTGCGTGTCTGGGCTCCCGCCGGCAGCCCCAGCTCCAGGGAAGCAGCCCCTGAGCCAAGACCTGTAGGGGGCGCGGGGCGCCCCCGCCTGGAAGCCTAGCGCACAGCATGCGGGAAGCGAGCCTCCTCGGGAGAAGAGGAGGCAGCCCAGCTGCGTGCGTCTGCACTCACTCCTTGGGCGGAGCCCAGTGAGCCTCCAGTACGGCAGAGCTCCAGCTCTGCTCAGAGGCCCGATCTGGCAGAGTTGCTGGCGTGAGGCTGCTCTGCCCTGGGCGAGCCTTGCCCAGACTTGCCTCGCTGCTAGGCTTCCTGCCCGGGAAGGAGCAGGCTGCGCCAGACAGGCAGACGCTCCTGGCGCCTTCCTGGCCTCAGCTCCACTCCTGCCTTGCCTTTGCACCTAGTCCCCAGGCGTCCTTGCGGAGGGCTTAGGGGCCGGTGGGGTGCACGCTGCCAAGCCCTCCAGCCGTGAGAGCTCTGTCATAGGGAAGGGAATGGCAAGTGCAGGGCTCCTCCAGCGGTCGCTTGGCCGCCCAGACTCAGCACAGCACGGAGAGCACCAGGCTTCCCAGGGCCCCTGGCTGTGGTCTGCAGCCCCACACACCCGGAGGCTGACTCCGTGAGCGCCCAGAAGGTGCCTGACAGACGTCATTTCCCTAGTGCTCTCCCCACCAGCAGAGACGTGGGCAGGTGGTTGGGGCCTGCCCCTGCGTGTCTGGGCTGCCGCCCACAGCCTCCGCTCAGGGGAAGCAGCCCCTGTGCCAAGACCTGCAGGAGGCGCGGGGCGTCCCTGCCTGGAAGCCAAGTGCACGGTCCGCTTGGAAGCGAGCCTCCTTGGGAAGAGTCGAGGGAGCCAAGCCGCGTGCAGCTGCAATCCCGGCTTGGGCCGAGCCGAGTGTGCCTCCAGGACGGCAGAGCTCCAGCTCTGCTCAGAGGCCGGATCTAGTCAAGTGCCTTGCGCGAGGCTGCTCTGCCCTGGGCGAGACTTGCCCAGGCTTGCCTCGCTGCTAGGCTTGCTGCCCGGGAAGGAGCAGGCTGTGCGATGCTGGGAGAGGCCACTGGCGCCTTCCTGGCCTCAGCGCCACTCCTGCCTTGCCTTTGCATCTAGGCCCCGGGCGTCCTTGGGGAAGGCTTAGGAGCCGGTGGCTTGCACACTGCCAAGCCCTCCAGCAGTGAGGCCTCTCGTAGAGGGGAGGGGAGGGCAAGTGCAGGGCTCCACCAGCGGTTGCTTGGCCGCCCAGACTCAGCGCCGCACGGGGAGCACAAGGCTCCCAGGTCCCCTGGCTGTGGTCTGCAGCCCCACACTCCCGGAGGCTGACTCCGTGGGCGCCCAGAAGGTGCCTGACAGACGTCATGTCCCTAGCGCTCTGCTCCCCAGCAGAGACGTGTGCAGGTGGTGGGGCCTGCCCCTGCGTGTCTGGGCTCCCGCCGGCAGCCCCAGCTCCAGGGAAGCAGCCCCTGAGCCAAGACCTGTAGGGGGCGCGGGGCGCCCCCGCCTGGAAGCCTAGTGCACAGCATGCGGGAAGCGAGCCTCCTCGGGAGAAGAGGAGGCAGCCCAGCTGCGTGCGTCTGCACTCACTCCTTGGGCGGAGCCCAGTGAGCCTCCAGTACGGCAGAGCTCCAGCTCTGCTCAGAGGCCCGATCTGGCAGAGTTGCTGGCGTGAGGCTGCTCTGCCCTGGGCGAGCCTTGCCCAGACTTGCCTCGCTGCTAGGCTTCCTGCCCGGGAAGGAGCAGGCTGCGCCAGACAGGCAGACGCTCCTGGCGCCTTCCTGGCCTCAGCTCCACTCCTGCCTTGCCTTTGCACCTAGTCCCCAGGCGTCCTTGCGGAGGGCTTAGGGGCCGGTGGGGTGCACGCTGCCAAGCCCTCCAGCCGTGAGAGCTCTGTCATAGGGAAGGGAATGGCAAGTGCAGGGCTCCTCCAGCGGTCGCTTGGCCGCCCAGACTCAGCACAGCACGGAGAGCACCAGGCTTCCCAGGGCCCCTGGCTGTGGTCTGCAGCCCCACACACCCGGAGGCTGACTCCGTGAGCGCCCAGAAGGTGCCTGACAGACGTCATTTCCCTAGTGCTCTCCCCACCAGCAGAGACGTGTGCAGGTGGTTGGGGCCTGCCCCTGCGTGTCTGGGCTGCCGCCCACAGCCTCCGCTCAGGGGAAGCAGCCCCTGTGCCAAGACCTGCAGGAGGCGCGGGGCGTCCCTGCCTGGAAGCCAAGTGCACGGTCCGCTTGGAAGCGAGCCTCCTTGGGAAGAGTCGAGGGAGCCAAGCCGCGTGCAGCTGCAATCCCGGCTTGGGCCGAGCCGAGTGTGCCTCCAGGACGGCAGAGCTCCAGCTCTGCTCAGAGGCCGGATCTAGTCAAGTGCCTTGCGCGAGGCTGCTCTGCCCTGGGCGAGACTTGCCCAGGCTTGCCTCGCTGCTAGGCTTGCTGCCCGGGAAGGAGCAGGCTGTGCGATGCTGGGAGAGGCCACTGGCGCCTTCCTGGCCTCAGCGCCACTCCTGCCTTGCCTTTGCATCTAGGCCCCGGGCGTCCTTGGGGAAGGCTTAGGAGCCGGTGGCTTGCACACTGCCAAGCCCTCCAGCAGTGAGGCCTCTCGTAGAGGGGAGGGGAGGGCAAGTGCAGGGCTCCACCAGCGGTTGCTTGGCCGCCCAGACTCAGCGCCGCACGGGGAGCACAAGGCTCCCAGGTCCCCTGGCTGTGGTCTGCAGCCCCACACTCCCGGAGGCTGACTCCGTGGGCGCCCAGAAGGTGCCTGACAGACGTCATGTCCCTAGCGCTCTGCTCCCCAGCAGAGACGTGTGCAGGTGGTGGGGCCTGCCCCTGCGTGTCTGGGCTCCCGCCGGCAGCCCCAGCTCCAGGGAAGCAGCCCCTGAGCCAAGACCTGTAGGGGGCGCGGGGCGCCCCCGCCTGGAAGCCTAGTGCACAGCATGCGGGAAGCGAGCCTCCTCGGGAGAAGAGGAGGCAGCCCAGCTGCGTGCGTCTGCACTCACTCCTTGGGCGGAGCCCAGTGAGCCTCCAGTACGGCAGAGCTCCAGCTCTGCTCAGAGGCCCGATCTGGCAGAGTTGCTGGCGTGAGGCTGCTCTGCCCTGGGCGAGCCTTGCCCAGACTTGCCTCGCTGCTAGGCTTCCTGCCCGGGAAGGAGCAGGCTGCGCCAGACAGGCAGACGCTCCTGGCGCCTTCCTGGCCTCAGCTCCACTCCTGCCTTGCCTTTGCACCTAGTCCCCAGGCGTCCTTGCGGAGGGCTTAGGGGCCGGTGGGGTGCACGCTGCCAAGCCCTCCAGCCGTGAGAGCTCTGTCATAGGGAAGGGAATGGCAAGTGCAGGGCTCCTCCAGCGGTCGCTTGGCCGCCCAGACTCAGCACAGCACGGAGAGCACCAGGCTTCCCAGGGCCCCTGGCTGTGGTCTGCAGCCCCACACACCCGGAGGCTGACTCCGTGAGCGCCCAGAAGGTGCCTGACAGACGTCATTTCCCTAGTGCTCTCCCCACCAGCAGAGACGTGTGCAGGTGGTTGGGGCCTGCCCCTGCGTGTCTGGGCTGCCGCCCACAGCCTCCGCTCAGGGGAAGCAGCCCCTGTGCCAAGACCTGCAGGAGGCGCGGGGCGTCCCTGCCTGGAAGCCAAGTGCACGGTCCGCTTGGAAGCGAGCCTCCTTGGGAAGAGTCGAGGGAGCCAAGCCGCGTGCAGCTGCAATCCCGGCTTGGGCCGAGCCGAGTGTGCCTCCAGGACGGCAGAGCTCCAGCTCTGCTCAGAGGCCGGATCTAGTCAAGTGCCTTGCGCGAGGCTGCTCTGCCCTGGGCGAGACTTGCCCAGGCTTGCCTCGCTGCTAGGCTTGCTGCCCGGGAAGGAGCAGGCTGTGCGATGCTGGGAGAGGCCACTGGCGCCTTCCTGGCCTCAGCTCCACTCCTGCCTTGCCTTTGCATCTAGGCCCCGGGCGTCCTTGGGGAAGGCTTAGGAGCCGGTGGCTTGCACACTGCCAAGCCCTCCAGCAGTGAGGCCTCTCGTAGAGGGGAGGGGAGGGCAAGTGCAGGGCTCCACCAGCGGTTGCTTGGCCGCCCAGACTCAGCGCCGCACGGGGAGCACAAGGCTCCCAGGTCCCCTGGCTGTGGTCTGCAGCCCCACACTCCCGGAGGCTGACTCCGTGGGCGCCCAGAAGGTGCCTGACAGACGTCATGTCCCTAGCGCTCTGCTCCCCAGCAGAGACGTGTGCAGGTGGTGGGGCCTGCCCCTGCGTGTCTGGGCTCCCGCCGGCAGCCCCAGCTCCAGGGAAGCAGCCCCTGAGCCAAGACCTGTAGGGGGCGCGGGGCGCCCCCGCCTGGAAGCCTAGTGCACAGCATGCGGGAAGCGAGCCTCCTCGGGAGAAGAGGAGGCAGCCCAGCTGCGTGCGTCTGCACTCACTCCTTGGGCGGAGCCCAGTGAGCCTCCAGTACGGCAGAGCTCCAGCTCTGCTCAGAGGCCCGATCTGGCAGAGTTGCTGGCGTGAGGCTGCTCTGCCCTGGGCGAGCCTTGCCCAGACTTGCCTCGCTGCTAGGCTTCCTGCCCGGGAAGGAGCAGGCTGCGCCAGACAGGCAGACGCTCCTGGCGCCTTCCTGGCCTCAGCTCCACTCCTGCCTTGCCTTTGCACCTAGTCCCCAGGCGTCCTTGCGGAGGGCTTAGGGGCCGGTGGGGTGCACGCTGCCAAGCCCTCCAGCCGTGAGAGCTCTGTCATAGGGAAGGGAATGGCAAGTGCAGGGCTCCTCCAGCGGTCGCTTGGCCGCCCAGACTCAGCACAGCACGGAGAGCACCAGGCTTCCCAGGGCCCCTGGCTGTGGTCTGCAGCCCCACACACCCGGAGGCTGACTCCGTGAGCGCCCAGAAGGTGCCTGACAGACGTCATTTCCCTAGTGCTCTCCCCACCAGCAGAGACGTGTGCAGGTGGTTGGGGCCTGCCCCTGCGTGTCTGGGCTGCCGCCCACAGCCTCCGCTCAGGGGAAGCAGCCCCTGTGCCAAGACCTGCAGGAGGCGCGGGGCGTCCCTGCCTGGAAGCCAAGTGCACGGTCCGCTTGGAAGCGAGCCTCCTTGGGAAGAGTCGAGGGAGCCAAGCCGCGTGCAGCTGCAATCCCGGCTTGGGCCGAGCCGAGTGTGCCTCCAGGACGGCAGAGCTCCAGCTCTGCTCAGAGGCCGGATCTAGTCAAGTGCCTTGCGCGAGGCTGCTCTGCCCTGGGCGAGACTTGCCCAGGCTTGCCTCGCTGCTAGGCTTGCTGCCCGGGAAGGAGCAGGCTGTGCGATGCTGGGAGAGGCCACTGGCGCCTTCCTGGCCTCAGCGCCACTCCTGCCTTGCCTTTGCATCTAGGCCCCGGGCGTCCTTGGGGAAGGCTTAGGAGCCGGTGGCTTGCACACTGCCAAGCCCTCCAGCAGTGAGGCCTCTCGTAGAGGGGAGGGGAGGGCAAGTGCAGGGCTCCACCAGCGGTTGCTTGGCCGCCCAGACTCAGCGCCGCACGGGGAGCACAAGGCTCCCAGGTCCCCTGGCTGTGGTCTGCAGCCCCACACTCCCGGAGGCTGACTCCGTGGGCGCCCAGAAGGTGCCTGACAGACGTCATGTCCCTAGCGCTCTGCTCCCCAGCAGAGACGTGTGCAGGTGGTGGGGCCTGCCCCTGCGTGTCTGGGCTCCCGCCGGCAGCCCCAGCTCCAGGGAAGCAGCCCCTGAGCCAAGACCTGTAGGGGGCGCGGGGCGCCCCCGCCTGGAAGCCTAGTGCACAGCATGCGGGAAGCGAGCCTCCTCGGGAGAAGAGGAGGCAGCCCAGCTGCGTGCGTCTGCACTCACTCCTTGGGCGGAGCCCAGTGAGCCTCCAGTACGGCAGAGCTCCAGCTCTGCTCAGAGGCCCGATCTGGCAGAGTTGCTGGCGTGAGGCTGCTCTGCCCTGGGCGAGCCTTGCCCAGACTTGCCTCGCTGCTAGGCTTCCTGCCCGGGAAGGAGCAGGCTGCGCCAGACAGGCAGACGCTCCTGGCGCCTTCCTGGCCTCAGCTCCACTCCTGCCTTGCCTTTGCACCTAGTCCCCAGGCGTCCTTGCGGAGGGCTTAGGGGCCGGTGGGGTGCACGCTGCCAAGCCCTCCAGCCGTGAGAGCTCTGTCATAGGGAAGGGAATGGCAAGTGCAGGGCTCCTCCAGCGGTCGCTTGGCCGCCCAGACTCAGCACAGCACGGAGAGCACCAGGCTTCCCAGGGCCCCTAGCTGTGGTCTGCAGCCCCACACACCCGGAGGCTGACTCCGTGAGCGCCCAGAAGGTGCCTGACAGACGTCATTTCCCTAGTGCTCTCCCCACCAGCAGAGACGTGGGCAGGTGGTTGGGGCCTGCCCCTGCGTGTCTGGGCTGCCGCCCACAGCCTCCGCTCAGGGGAAGCAGCCCCTGTGCCAAGACCTGCAGGAGGCGCGGGGCGTCCCTGCCTGGAAGCCAAGTGCACGGTCCGCTTGGAAGCGAGCCTCCTTGGGAAGAGTCGAGGGAGCCAAGCCGCGTGCAGCTGCAATCCCGGCTTGGGCCGAGCCGAGTGTGCCTCCAGGACGGCAGAGCTCCAGCTCTGCTCAGAGGCCGGATCTAGTCAAGTGCCTTGCGCGAGGCTGCTCTGCCCTGGGCGAGACTTGCCCAGGCTTGCCTCGCTGCTAGGCTTGCTGCCCGGGAAGGAGCAGGCTGTGCGATGCTGGGAGAGGCCACTGGCGCCTTCCTGGCCTCAGCTCCACTCCTGCCTTGCCTTTGCATCTAGGCCCCGGGCGTCCTTGGGGAAGGCTTAGGAGCCGGTGGCTTGCACACTGCCAAGCCCTCCAGCAGTGAGGCCTCTCGTAGAGGGGAGGGGAGGGCAAGTGCAGGGCTCCACCAGCGGTTGCTTGGCCGCCCAGACTCAGCGCCGCACGGGGAGCACAAGGCTCCCAGGTCCCCTGGCTGTGGTCTGCAGCCCCACACTCCCGGAGGCTGACTCCGTGGGCGCCCAGAAGGTGCCTGACAGACGTCATGTCCCTAGCGCTCTGCTCCCCAGCAGAGACGTGTGCAGGTGGTGGGGCCTGCCCCTGCGTGTCTGGGCTCCCGCCGGCAGCCCCAGCTCCAGGGAAGCAGCCCCTGAGCCAAGACCTGTAGGGGGCGCGGGGCGCCCCCGCCTGGAAGCCTAGTGCACAGCATGCGGGAAGCGAGCCTCCTCGGGAGAAGAGGAGGCAGCCCAGCTGCGTGCGTCTGCACTCACTCCTTGGGCGGAGCCCAGTGAGCCTCCAGTACGGCAGAGCTCCAGCTCTGCTCAGAGGCCCGATCTGGCAGAGTTGCTGGCGTGAGGCTGCTCTGCCCTGGGCGAGCCTTGCCCAGACTTGCCTCGCTGCTAGGCTTCCTGCCCGGGAAGGAGCAGGCTGCGCCAGACAGGCAGACGCTCCTGGCGCCTTCCTGGCCTCAGCTCCACTCCTGCCTTGCCTTTGCACCTAGTCCCCAGGCGTCCTTGCGGAGGGCTTAGGGGCCGGTGGGGTGCACGCTGCCAAGCCCTCCAGCCGTGAGAGCTCTGTCTTAGGGAAGGGAATGGCAAGTGCAGGGCTCCTCCAGCGGTCGCTTGGCCGCCCAGACTCAGCACAGCACGGAGAGCACCAGGCTTCCCAGGGCCCCTGGCTGTGGTCTGCAGCCCCACACACCCGGAGGCTGACTCCGTGAGCGCCCAGAAGGTGCCTGACAGACGTCATTTCCCTAGTGCTCTCCCCACCAGCAGAGACGTGGGCAGGTGGTTGGGGCCTGCCCCTGCGTGTCTGGGCTGCCGCCCACAGCCTCCGCTCAGGGGAAGCAGCCCCTGTGCCAAGACCTGCAGGAGGCGCGGGGCGTCCCTGCCTGGAAGCCAAGTGCACGGTCCGCTTGGAAGCGAGCCTCCTTGGGAAGAGTCGAGGGAGCCAAGCCGCGTGCAGCTGCAATCCCGGCTTGGGCCGAGCCGAGTGTGCCTCCAGGACGGCAGAGCTCCAGCTCTGCTCAGAGGCCGGATCTAGTCAAGTGCCTTGCGCGAGGCTGCTCTGCCCTGGGCGAGACTTGCCCAGGCTTGCCTCGCTGCTAGGCTTGCTGCCCGGGAAGGAGCAGGCTGTGCGATGCTGGGAGAGGCCACTGGCGCCTTCCTGGCCTCAGCGCCACTCCTGCCTTGCCTTTGCATCTAGGCCCCGGGCGTCCTTGGGGAAGGCTTAGGAGCCGGTGGCTTGCACACTGCCAAGCCCTCCAGCAGTGAGGCCTCTCGTAGAGGGGAGGGGAGGGCAAGTGCAGGGCTCCACCAGCGGTTGCTTGGCCGCCCAGACTCAGCGCCGCACGGGGAGCACAAGGCTCCCAGGTCCCCTGGCTGTGGTCTGCAGCCCCACACTCCCGGAGGCTGACTCCGTGGGCGCCCAGAAGGTGCCTGACAGACGTCATGTCCCTAGCGCTCTGCTCCCCAGCAGAGACGTGTGCAGGTGGTGGGGCCTGCCCCTGCGTGTCTGGGCTCCCGCCGGCAGCCCCAGCTCCAGGGAAGCAGCCCCTGAGCCAAGACCTGTAGGGGGCGCGGGGCGCCCCCGCCTGGAAGCCTAGTGCACAGCATGCGGGAAGCGAGCCTCCTCGGGAGAAGAGGAGGCAGCCCAGCTGCGTGCGTCTGCACTCACTCCTTGGGCGGAGCCCAGTGAGCCTCCAGTACGGCAGAGCTCCAGCTCTGCTCAGAGGCCCGATCTGGCAGAGTTGCTGGCGTGAGGCTGCTCTGCCCTGGGCGAGCCTTGCCCAGACTTGCCTCGCTGCTAGGCTTCCTGCCCGGGAAGGAGCAGGCTGCGCCAGACAGGCAGACGCTCCTGGCGCCTTCCTGGCCTCAGCTCCACTCCTGCCTTGCCTTTGCACCTAGTCCCCAGGCGTCCTTGCGGAGGGCTTAGGGGCCGGTGGGGTGCACGCTGCCAAGCCCTCCAGCCGTGAGAGCTCTGTCATAGGGAAGGAAATGGCAAGTGCAGGGCTCCTCCAGCGGTCGCTTGGCCGCCCAGACTCAGCACAGCACGGAGAGCACCAGGCTTCCCAGGGCCCCTGGCTGTGGTCTGCAGCCCCACACACCCGGAGGCTGACTCCGTGAGCGCCCAGAAGGTGCCTGACAGACGTCATTTCCCTAGTGCTCTCCCCACCAGCAGAGACGTGTGCAGGTGGTTGGGGCCTGCCCCTGCGTGTCTGGGCTGCCGCCCACAGCCTCCGCTCAGGGGAAGCAGCCCCTGTGCCAAGACCTGCAGGAGGCGCGGGGCGTCCCTGCCTGGAAGCCAAGTGCACGGTCCGCTTGGAAGCGAGCCTCCTTGGGAAGAGTCGAGGGAGCCAAGCCGCGTGCAGCTGCAATCCCGGCTTGGGCCGAGCCGAGTGTGCCTCCAGGACGGCAGAGCTCCAGCTCTGCTCAGAGGCCGGATCTAGTCAAGTGCCTTGCGCGAGGCTGCTCTGCCCTGGGCGAGACTTGCCCAGGCTTGCCTCGCTGCTAGGCTTGCTGCCCGGGAAGGAGCAGGCTGTGCGATGCTGGGAGAGGCCACTGGCGCCTTCCTGGCCTCAGCGCCACTCCTGCCTTGCCTTTGCATCTAGGCCCCGGGCGTCCTTGGGGAAGGCTTAGGAGCCGGTGGCTTGCACACTGCCAAGCCCTCCAGCAGTGAGGCCTCTCGTAGAGGGGAGGGGAGGGCAAGTGCAGGGCTCCACCAGCGGTTGCTTGGCCGCCCAGACTCAGCGCCGCACGGGGAGCACAAGGCTCCCAGGTCCCCTGGCTGTGGTCTGCAGCCCCACACTCCCGGAGGCTGACTCCGTGGGCGCCCAGAAGGTGCCTGACAGACGTCATGTCCCTAGCGCTCTGCTCCCCAGCAGAGACGTGTGCAGGTGGTGGGGCCTGCCCCTGCGTGTCTGGGCTCCCGCCGGCAGCCCCAGCTCCAGGGAAGCAGCCCCTGAGCCAAGACCTGTAGGGGGCGCGGGGCGCCCCCGCCTGGAAGCCTAGTGCACAGCATGCGGGAAGCGAGCCTCCTCGGGAGAAGAGGAGGCAGCCCAGCTGCGTGCGTCTGCACTCACTCCTTGGGCGGAGCCCAGTGAGCCTCCAGTACGGCAGAGCTCCAGCTCTGCTCAGAGGCCCGATCTGGCAGAGTTGCTGGCGTGAGGCTGCTCTGCCCTGGGCGAGCCTTGCCCAGACTTGCCTCGCTGCTAGGCTTCCTGCCCGGGAAGGAGCAGGCTGCGCCAGACAGGCAGACGCTCCTGGCGCCTTCCTGGCCTCAGCTCCACTCCTGCCTTGCCTTTGCACCTAGTCCCCAGGCGTCCTTGCGGAGGGCTTAGGGGCCGGTGGGGTGCACGCTGCCAAGCCCTCCAGCCGTGAGAGCTCTGTCATAGGGAAGGGAATGGCAAGTGCAGGGCTCCTCCAGCGGTCGCTTGGCCGCCCAGACTCAGCACAGCACGGAGAGCACCAGGCTTCCCAGGGCCCCTGGCTGTGGTCTGCAGCCCCACACACCCGGAGGCTGACTCCGTGAGCGCCCAGAAGGTGCCTGACAGACGTCATTTCCCTAGTGCTCTCCCCACCAGCAGAGACGTGTGCAGGTGGTTGGGGCCTGCCCCTGCGTGTCTGGGCTGCCGCCCACAGCCTCCGCTCAGGGGAAGCAGCCCCTGTGCCAAGACCTGCAGGAGGCGCGGGGCGTCCCTGCCTGGAAGCCAAGTGCACGGTCCGCTTGGAAGCGAGCCTCCTTGGGAAGAGTCGAGGGAGCCAAGCCGCGTGCAGCTGCAAGCCCTGCTTGGGCCGAGCCGAGTGTGCCTCCAGGACGGCAGAGCTCCAGCTCTGCTCAGAGGCCGGATCTAGTCAAGTGCCTTGCGCGAGGCTGCTCTGCCCTGGGCGAGACTTGCCCAGGCTTGCCTCGCTGCTAGGCTTGCTGCCCGGGAAGGAGCAGGCTGTGCGATGCTGGGAGAGGCCACTGGCGCCTTCCTGGCCTCAGCTCCACTCCTGCCTTGCCTTTGCATCTAGGCCCCGGGCGTCCTTGGGGAAGGCTTAGGAGCCGGTGGCTTGCACACTGCCGAGCCCTCCAGCAGTGAGGCCTCTCGTAGAGGGGAGGGGAGGGCAAGTGCAGGGCTCCACCAGCGGTTGCTTGGCCGCCCAGACTCAGCGCCGCACGGGGAGCACAAGGCTCCCAGGTCCCCTGGCTGTGGTCTGCAGCCCCACTCTCCCGGAGGCTGACTCCGTGAGCGCCCAGAAGGTGCCTGACAGACGTCATGTCCCTAGCGCTCTGCTCCCCAGCAGAGACGTGTGCAGGTGGTGGGGCCTGCCCCTGCGTGTCTGGGCTCCCGCCGGCAGCCCCAGCTCCAGGGAAGCAGCCCCTGAGCCAAGACCTGTAGGGGGCGCGGGGCGCCCCCGCCTGGAAGCCTAGTGCACAGCATGCGGGAAGCGAGCCTCCTCGGGAGAAGAGGAGGCAGCCCAGCTGCGTGCGTCTGCACTCACTCCTTGGGCGGAGCCCAGTGAGCCTCCAGTACGGCAGAGCTCCAGCTCTGCTCAGAGGCCCGATCTGGCAGAGTTGCTGGCGTGAGGCTGCTCTGCCCTGGGCGAGCCTTGCCCAGACTTGCCTCGCTGCTAGGCTTCCTGCCCGGGAAGGAGCAGGCTGCGCCAGACAGGCAGACGCTCCTGGCGCCTTCCTGGCCTCAGCTCCACTCCTGCCTTGCCTTTGCACCTAGTCCCCAGGCGTCCTTGCGGAGGGCTTAGGGGCCGGTGGGGTGCACGCTGCCAAGCCCTCCAGCCGTGAGAGCTCTGTCATAGGGAAGGGAATGGCAAGTGCAGGGCTCCTCCAGCGGTCGCTTGGCCGCCCAGACTCAGCACAGCACGGAGAGCACCAGGCTTCCCAGGGCCCCTGGCTGTGGTCTGCAGCCCCACACACCCGGAGGCTGACTCCGTGAGCGCCCAGAAGGTGCCTGACAGACGTCATTTCCCTAGTGCTCTCCCCACCAGCAGAGACGTGTGCAGGTGGTTGGGGCCTGCCCCTGCGTGTCTGGGCTGCCACCCACAGCCTCCGCTCAGGGGAAGCAGCCCCTGTGCCAAGACCTGCAGGAGGCGCGGGGCGTCCCTGCCTGGAAGCCAAGTGCACGGTCCGCTTGGAAGCGAGCCTCCTTGGGAAGAGTCGAGGGAGCCAAGCCGCGTGCAGCTGCAATCCCGGCTTGGGCCGAGCCGAGTGTGCCTCCAGGACGGCAGAGCTCCAGCTCTGCTCAGAGGCCGGATCTAGTCAAGTGCCTTGCGCGAGGCTGCTCTGCCCTGGGCGAGACTTGCCCAGGCTTGCCTCGCTGCTAGGCTTGCTGCCCGGGAAGGAGCAGGCTGTGCGATGCTGGGAGAGGCCACTGGCGCCTTCCTGGCCTCAGCTCCACTCCTGCCTTGCCTTTGCATCTAGGCCCCGGGCGTCCTTGGGGAAGGCTTAGGAGCCGGTGGCTTGCACACTGCCAAGCCCTCCAGCAGGGAGGCCTCTCGTAGAGGGGAGGGGAGGGCAAGTGCAGGGCTCCACCAGCGGTTGCTTGGCCGCCCAGACTCAGCGCCGCACGGGGAGCACAAGGCTCCCAGGTCCCCTGGCTGTGGTCTGCAGCCCCACACTCCCGGAGGCTGACTCCGTGGGTGCCCAGAAGGTGCCTGACAGACGTCATGTCCCTAGCGCTCTGCTCCCCAGCAGAGACGTGTGCAGGTGGTGGGGCCTGCCCCTGCGTGTCTGGGCTCCCGCCGGCAGCCCCAGCTCCAGGGAAGCAGCCCCTGAGCCAAGACCTGTAGGGGGCGCGGGGCGCCCCCGCCTGGAAGCCTAGTGCACAGCATGCGGGAAGCGAGCCTCCTCGGGAGAAGAGGAGGCAGCCCAGCTGCGTGCGTCTGCACTCACTCCTTGGGCGGAGCCCAGTGAGCCTCCAGCACGGCAGAGCTCCAGCTCTGCTCAGAGGCCCGATCTGGCAGAGTTGCTGGCGTGAGGTTGCTCTGCCCTGGGCTAGCCTTTCTCAGACTTGCCTCGCTGCTAGGCTTCCTGCCCGGGAAGGAGCAGGCTGCGCCAGACAGGCAGACGCTCCTGGCGCCTTCCTGGCCTCAGCTCCACTCCTGCCTTGCCTTTGCACCTAGTCCCCAGGCGTCCTTGCGGAGGGCTTAGGGGCCGGTGGGGTGCACGCTGCCAAGCCCTCCAGCCGTGAGAGCTCTGTCATAGGGAAGGGAATGGCAAGTGCAGGGCTCCTCCAGCGGTCGCTTGGCCGCCCAGACTCAGCACAGCACGGAGAGCACCAGGCTTCCCAGGGCCCCTGGCTGTGGTCTGCAGCCCCACACACCCGGAGGCTGACTCCGTGAGCGCCCAGAAGGTGCCTGACAGACGTCATTTCCCTAGTGCTCTCCCCACCAGCAGAGACGTGTGCAGGTGGTTGGGGCCTGCCCCTGCGTGTCTGGGCTGCCGCCCACAGCCTCCGCTCAGGGGAAGCAGCCCCTGTGCCAAGACCTGCAGGAGGCGCGGGGCGTCCCTGCCTGGAAGCCAAGTGCACGGTCCGCTTGGAAGCGAGCCTCCTTGGGAAGAGTCGAGGGAGCCAAGCTGCGTGCAGCTGCAATCCCGGCTTGGGCCGAGCCGAGTGTGCCTCCAGGACGGCAGAGCTCCAGCTCTGCTCAGAGGCCGGATCTAGTCAAGTGCCTTGCGCGAGGCTGCTCTGCCCTGGGCGAGACTTGCCCAGGCTTGCCTCGCTGCTAGGCTTGCTGCCCGGGAAGGAGCAGGCTGTGCGATGCTGGGAGAGGCCACTGGCGCCTTCCTGGCCTCAGCGCCACTCCTGCCTTGCCTTTGCATCTAGGCCCCGGGCGTCCTTGGGGAAGGCTTAGGAGCCGGTGGCTTGCACACTGCCAAGCCCTCCAGCAGTGAGGCCTCTCGTAGAGGGGAGGGGAGGGCAAGTGCAGGGCTCCACCAGCGGTTGCTTGGCCGCCCAGACTCAGCGCCGCACGGGGAGCACAAGGCTCCCAGGTCCCCTGGCTGTGGTCTGCAGCCCCACACTCCCGGAGGCTGACTCCGTGGGCGCCCAGAAGGTGCCTGACAGACGTCATGTCCCTAGCGCTCTGCTCCCCGGCAGAGACGTGTGCAGGTGGTGGGGCCTGCCCCTGCGTGTCTGGGCTCCCGCCGGCAGCCCCAGCTCCAGGGAAGCAGCCCCTGAGCCAAGACCTGTAGGGGGCGCGGGGCGCCCCCGCCTGGAAGCCTAGTGCACAGCATGCGGGAAGCGAGCCTCCTCGGGAGAAGAGGAGGCAGCCCAGCTGCGTGCGTCTGCACTCACTCCTTGGGCGGAGCCCAGTGAGCCTCCAGTACGGCAGAGCTCCAGCTCTGCTCAGAGGCCCGATCTGGCAGAGTTGCTGGCGTGAGGCTGCTCTGCCCTGGGCGAGCCTTGCCCAGACTTGCCTCGCTGCTAGGCTTCCTGCCCGGGAAGGAGCAGGCTGCGCCAGACAGGCAGACGCTCCTGGCGCCTTCCTGGCCTCAGCTCCACTCCTGCCTTGCCTTTGCACCTAGTCCCCAGGCTTCCTTGCGGAGGGCTTAGGGGCCGGTGGGGTGCACGCTGCCAAGCCCTCCAGCCGTGAGAGCTCTGTCATAGGGAAGGGAATGGCAAGTGCAGGGCTCCTCCAGCGGTCGCTTGGCCGCCCAGACTCAGCACAGCACGGAGAGCACCAGGCTTCCCAGGGCCCCTGGCTGTGGTCTGCAGCCCCACACACCCGGAGGCTGACTCCGTGAGCGCCCAGAAGGTGCCTGACAGACGTCATTTCCCTAGTGCTCTCCCCACCAGCAGAGACGTGTGCAGGTGGTTGGGGCCTGCCCCTGCGTGTCTGGGCTGCCGCCCACAGCCTCCGCTCAGGGGAAGCAGCCCCTGTGCCAAGACCTGCAGGAGGCGCGGGGCGTCCCTGCCTGGAAGCCAAGTGCACGGTCCGCTTGGAAGCGAGCCTCCTTGGGAAGAGTCGAGGGAGCCAAGCCGCGTGCAGCTGCAATCCCGGCTTGGGCCGAGCCGAGTGTGCCTCCAGGACGGCAGAGCTCCAGCTCTGCTCAGAGGCCGGATCTAGTCAAGTGCCTTGCGCGAGGCTGCTCTGCCCTGGGCGAGACTTGCCCAGGCTTGCCTCGCTGCTAGGCTTGCTGCCCGGGAAGGAGCAGGCTGTGCGATGCTGGGAGAGGCCACTGGCGCCTTCCTGGCCTCAGCTCCACTCCTGCCTTGCCTTTGCATCTAGGCCCCGGGCGTCCTTGGGGAAGGCTTAGGAGCCGGTGGCTTGCACACTGCCAAGCCCTCCAGCAGTGAGGCCTCTCGTAGAGGGGAGGGGAGGGCAAGTGCAGGGCTCCACCAGCGGTTGCTTGGCCGCCCAGACTCAGCGCCGCACGGGGAGCACAAGGCTCCCAGGTCCCCTGGCTGTGGTCTGCAGCCCCACACTCCCGGAGGCTGACTCCGTGGGCGCCCAGAAGGTGCCTGACAGACGTCATGTCCCTAGCGCTCTGCTCCCCGGCAGAGACGTGTGCAGGTGGTGGGGCCTGCCCCTGCGTGTCTGGGCTCCCGCCGGCAGCCCCAGCTCCAGGGAAGCAGCCCCTGAGCCAAGACCTGTAGGGGGCGCGGGGCGCCCCCGCCTGGAAGCCTAGTGCACAGCATGCGGGAAGCGAGCCTCCTCGGGAGAAGAGGAGGCAGCCCAGCTGCGTGCGTCTGCACTCACTCCTTGGGCGGAGCCCAGTGAGCCTCCAGTACGGCAGAGCTCCAGCTCTGCTCAGAGGCCCGATCTGGCAGAGTTGCTGGCGTGAGGCTGCTCTGCCCTGGGCGAGCCTTGCCCAGACTTGCCTCGCTGCTAGGCTTCCTGCCCGGGAAGGAGCAGGCTGCGCCAGACAGGCAGACGCTCCTGGCGCCTTCCTGGCCTCAGCTCCACTCCTGCCTTGCCTTTGCACCTAGTCCCCAGGCGTCCTTGCGGAGGGCTTAGGGGCCGGTGGGGTGCACGCTGCCAAGCCCTCCAGCCGTGAGAGCTCTGTCTTAGGGAAGGGAATGGCAAGTGCAGGGCTCCTCCAGCGGTCGCTTGGCCGCCCAGACTCAGCACAGCACGGAGAGCACCAGGCTTCCCAGGGCCCCTGGCTGTGGTCTGCAGCCCCACACACCCGGAGGCTGACTCCGTGAGCGCCCAGAAGGTGCCTGACAGACGTCATTTCCCTAGTGCTCTCCCCACCAGCAGAGACGTGTGCAGGTGGTTGGGGCCTGCCCCTGCGTGTCTGGGCTGCCGCCCACAGCCTCCGCTCAGGGGAAGCAGCCCCTGTGCCAAGACCTGCAGGAGGCGCGGGGCGTCCCTGCCTGGAAGCCAAGTGCACGGTCCGCTTGGAAGCGAGCCTCCTTGGGAAGAGTCGAGGGAGCCAAGCCGCCTGCAGCTGCAATCCCGGCTTGGGCCGAGCCGAGTGTGCCTCCAGGACGGCAGAGCTCCAGCTCTGCTCAGAGGCCGGATCTAGTCAAGTGCCTTGCGCGAGGCTGCTCTGCCCTGGGCGAGACTTGCCCAGGCTTGCCTCGCTGCTAGGCTTGCTGCCCGGGAAGGAGCAGGCTGTGCGATGCTGGGAGAGGCCACTGGCGCCTTCCTGGCCTCAGCGCCACTCCTGCCTTGCCTTTGCATCTAGGCCCCGGGCGTCCTTGGGGAAGGCTTAGGAGCCGGTGGCTTGCACACTGCCAAGCCCTCCAGCAGTGAGGCCTCTCGTAGAGGGGAGGGGAGGGCAAGTGCAGGGCTCCACCAGCGGTTGCTTGGCCGCCCAGACTCAGCGCCGCACGGGGAGCACAAGGCTCCCAGGTCCCCTGGCTGTGGTCTGCAGCCCCACACTCCCGGAGGCTGACTCCGTGGGCGCCCAGAAGGTGCCTGACAGACGTCATGTCCCTAGCGCTCTGCTCCCCGGCAGAGACGTGTGCAGGTGGTGGGGCCTGCCCCTGCGTGTCTGGGCTCCCGCCGGCAGCCCCAGCTCCAGGGAAGCAGCCCCTGAGCCAAGACCTGTAGGGGGCGCGGGGCGCCCCCGCCTGGAAGCCTAGCGCACAGCATGCGGGAAGCGAGCCTCCTCGGGAGAAGAGGAGGCAGCCCAGCTGCGTGCGTCTGCACTCACTCCTTGGGCGGAGCCCAGTGAGCCTCCAGTACGGCAGAGCTCCAGCTCTGCTCAGAGGCCCGATCTGGCAGAGTTGCTGGCGTGAGGCTGCTCTGCCCTGGGCGAGCCTTGCCCAGACTTGCCTCGCTGCTAGGCTTCCTGCCCGGGAAGGAGCAGGCTGCGCCAGACAGGCAGACGCTCCTGGCGCCTTCCTGGCCTCAGCTCCACTCCTGCCTTGCCTTTGCACCTAGTCCCCAGGCGTCCTTGCGGAGGGCTTAGGGGCCGGTGGGGTGCACGCTGCCAAGCCCTGCAGCCGTGAGAGCTCTGTCATAGGGAAGGGAATGGCAAGTGCAGGGCTCCTCCAGCGGTCGCTTGGCCGCCCAGACTCAGCACAGCACGGAGAGCACCAGGCTTCCCAGGGCCCCTGGCTGTGGTCTGCAGCCCCACACACCCGGAGGCTGACTCCGTGAGCGCCCAGAAGGTGCCTGACAGACGTCATTTCCCTAGTGCTCTCCCCACCAGCAGAGACGTGTGCAGGTGGTTGGGGCCTGCCCCTGCGTGTCTGGGCTGCCGCCCACAGCCTCCGCTCAGGGGAAGCAGCCCCTGTGCCAAGACCTGCAGGAGGCGCGGGGCGTCCCTGCCTGGAAGCCAAGTGCACGGTCCGCTTGGAAGCGAGCCTCCTTGGGAAGAGTCGAGGGAGCCAAGCCGCGTGCAGCTGCAAGCCCTGCTTGGGCCGAGCCGAGTGTGCCTCCAGGACGGCAGAGCTCCAGCTCTGCTCAGAGGCCGGATCTAGTCAAGTGCCTTGCGCGAGGCTGGTCTGCCCTGGGCGAGACTTGCCCAGGCTTGCCTCGCTGCTAGGCTTGCTGCCCGGGAAGGAGCAGGCTGTGCGATGCTGGGAGAGGCCACTGGCGCCTTCCTGGCCTCAGCTCCACTCCTGCCTTGCCTTTGCATCTAGGCCCCGGGCGTCCTTGGGGAAGGCTTAGGAGCCGGTGGCTTGCACACTGCCGAGCCCTCCAGCAGTGAGGCCTCTCATAGAGGGGAGGGGAGGGCAAGTGCAGGGCTCCACCAGCGGTTGCTTGGCCGCCCAGACTCAGCGCCGCACGGAGAGCACAAGGCTCCCAGGTCCCCTGGCTGTGGTCTGCAGCCCCACACTCCCGGAGGCTGACTCCGTGGGCGCCCAGAAGGTGCCTGACAGACGTCATGTCCCTAGCGCTCTGCTCCCCAGCAGAGACGTGTGCAGGTGGTGGGGCCTGCCCCTGCGTGCCTGGGCTCCCGCCGGCAGCCCCAGCTCCAGGGAAGCAGCCCCTGAGCCAAGACCTGTAGGGGGCGCGGGGCGCCCCCGCCTGGAAGCCTAGCGCACAGCATGCGGGAAGCGAGCCTCCTCGGGAGAAGAGGAGGCAGCCCAGCTGCGTGCGTCTGCACTCACTCCTTGGGCGGAGCCCAGTGAGCCTCCAGTACGGCAGAGCTCCAGCTCTGCTCAGAGGCCCGATCTGGCAGAGTTGCTGGCGTGAGGCTGCTCTGCCCTGGGCGAGCCTTGCCCAGACTTGCCTCGCTGCTAGGCTTCCTGCCCGGGAAGGAGCAGGCTGCGCCAGACAGGCAGACGCTCCTGGCGCCTTCCTGGCCTCAGCTCCACTCCTGCCTTGCCTTTGCACCTAGTCCCCAGGCGTCCTTGCGGAGGGCTTAGGGGCCGGTGGGGTGCACGCTGCCAAGCCCTCCAGCCGTGAGAGCTCTGTCATAGGGAAGGGAATGGCAAGTGCAGGGCTCCTCCAGCGGTCGCTTGGCCGCCCAGACTCAGCACAGCACGGAGAGCACCAGGCTTCCCAGGGCCCCTGGCTGTGGTCTGCAGCCCCACACACCCGGAGGCTGACTCCGTGAGCGCCCAGAAGGTGCCTGACAGACGTCATTTCCCTAGTGCTCTCCCCACCAGCAGAGACGTGTGCAGGTGGTTGGGGCCTGCCCCTGCGTGTCTGGGCTGCCGCCCACAGCCTCCGCTCAGGGGAAGCAGCCCCTGTGCCAAGACCTGCAGGAGGCGCGGGGCGTCCCTGCCTGGAAGCCAAGTGCACGGTCCGCTTGGAAGCGAGCCTCCTTGGGAAGAGTCGAGGGAGCCAAGCCGCGTGCAGCTGCAATCCCGGCTTGGGCCGAGCCGAGTGTGCCTCCAGGACGGCAGAGCTCCAGCTCTGCTCAGAGGCCGGATCTAGTCAAGTGCCTTGCGCGAGGCTGCTCTGCCCTGGGCGAGACTTGCCCAGGCTTGCCTCGCTGCTAGGCTTGCTGCCCGGGAAGGAGCAGGCTGTGCGATGCTGGGAGAGGCCACTGGCGCCTTCCTGGCCTCAGCGCCACTCCTGCCTTGCCTTTGCATCTAGGCCCCGGGCGTCCTTGGGGAAGGCTTAGGAGCCGGTGGCTTGCACACTGCCAAGCCCTCCAGCAGTGAGGCCTCTCGTAGAGGGGAGGGGAGGGCAAGTGCAGGGCTCCACCAGCGGTTGCTTGGCCGCCCAGACTCAGCGCCGCACGGGGAGCACAAGGCTCCCAGGTCCCCTGGCTGTGGTCTGCAGCCCCACACTCCCGGAGGCTGACTCCGTGGGCGCCCAGAAGGTGCCTGACAGACGTCATGTCCCTAGCGCTCTGCTCCCCAGCAGAGACGTGTGCAGGTGGTGGGGCCTGCCCCTGCGTGTCTGGGCTCCCGCCGGCAGCCCCAGCTCCAGGGAAGCAGCCCCTGAGCCAAGACCTGTAGGGGGCGCGGGGCGCCCCCGCCTGGAAGCCTAGTGCACAGCATGCGGGAAGCGAGCCTCCTCGGGAGAAGAGGAGGCAGCCCAGCTGCGTGCGTCTGCACTCACTCCTTGGGCGGAGCCCAGTGAGCCTCCAGTACGGCAGAGCTCCAGCTCTGCTCAGAGGCCCGATCTGGCAGAGTTGCTGGCGTGAGGCTGCTCTGCCCTGGGCGAGCCTTGCCCAGACTTGCCTCGCTGCTAGGCTTCCTGCCCGGGAAGGAGCAGGCTGCGCCAGACAGGCAGACGCTCCTGGCGCCTTCCTGGCCTCAGCTCCACTCCTGCCTTGCCTTTGCACCTAGTCCCCAGGCGTCCTTGCGGAGGGCTTAGGGGCCGGTGGGGTGCACGCTGCCAAGCCCTCCAGCCGTGAGAGCTCTGTCATAGGGAAGGGAATGGCAAGTGCAGGGCTCCTCCAGCGGTCGCTTGGCCGCCCAGACTCAGCACAGCACGGAGAGCACCAGGCTTCCCAGGGCCCCTGGCTGTGGTCTGCAGCCCCACACACCCGGAGGCTGACTCCGTGAGCGCCCAGAAGGTGCCTGACAGACGTCATTTCCCTAGTGCTCTCCCCACCAGCAGAGACGTGTGCAGGTGGTTGGGGCCTGCCCCTGCGTGTCTGGGCTGCCGCCCACAGCCTCCGCTCAGGGGAAGCAGCCCCTGTGCCAAGACCTGCAGGAGGCGCGGGGCGTCCCTGCCTGGAAGCCAAGTGCACGGTCCGCTTGGAAGCGAGCCTCCTTGGGAAGAGTCGAGGGAGCCAAGCCGCGTGCAGCTGCAATCCCGGCTTGGGCCGAGCCGAGTGTGCCTCCAGGACGGCAGAGCTCCAGCTCTGCTCAGAGGCCGGATCTAGTCAAGTGCCTTGCGCGAGGCTGCTCTGCCCTGGGCGAGACTTGCCCAGGCTTGCCTCGCTGCTAGGCTTGCTGCCCGGGAAGGAGCAGGCTGTGCGATGCTGGGAGAGGCCACTGGCGCCTTCCTGGCCTCAGCGCCACTCCTGCCTTGCCTTTGCATCTAGGCCCCGGGCGTCCTTGGGGAAGGCTTAGGAGCCGGTGGCTTGCACACTGCCAAGCCCTCCAGCAGTGAGGCCTCTCGTAGAGGGGAGGGGAGGGCAAGTGCAGGGCTCCACCAGCGGTTGCTTGGCCGCCCAGACTCAGCGCCGCACGGGGAGCACAAGGCTCCCAGGTCCCCTGGCTGTGGTCTGCAGCCCCACACTCCCGGAGGCTGACTCCGTGGGCGCCCAGAAGGTGCCTGACAGACGTCATGTCCCTAGCGCTCTGCTCCCCAGCAGAGACGTGTGCAGGTGGTGGGGCCTGCCCCTGCGTGTCTGGGCTCCCGCCGGCAGCCCCAGCTCCAGGGAAGCAGCCCCTGAGCCAAGACCTGTAGGGGGCGCGGGGCGCCCCCGCCTGGAAGCCTAGCGCACAGCATGCGGGAAGCGAGCCTCCTCGGGAGAAGAGGAGGCAGCCCAGCTGCGTGCGTCTGCACTCACTCCTTGGGCGGAGCCCAGTGAGCCTCCAGTACGGCAGAGCTCCAGCTCTGCTCAGAGGCCCGATCTGGCAGAGTTGCTGGCGTGAGGCTGCTCTGCCCTGGGCGAGCCTTGCCCAGACTTGCCTCGCTGCTAGGCTTCCTGCCCGGGAAGGAGCAGGCTGCGCCAGACAGGCAGACGCTCCTGGCGCCTTCCTGGCCTCAGCTCCACTCCTGCCTTGCCTTTGCACCTAGTCCCCAGGCGTCCTTGCGGAGGGCTTAGGGGCCGGTGGGGTGCACGCTGCCAAGCCCTCCAGCCGTGAGAGCTCTGTCATAGGGAAGGGAATGGCAAGTGCAGGGCTCCTCCAGCGGTCGCTTGGCCGCCCAGACTCAGCACAGCACGGAGAGCACCAGGCTTCCCAGGGCCCCTGGCTGTGGTCTGCAGCCCCACACACCCGGAGGCTGACTCCGTGAGCGCCCAGAAGGTGCCTGACAGACGTCATTTCCCTAGTGCTCTCCCCACCAGCAGAGACGTGGGCAGGTGGTTGGGGCCTGCCCCTGCGTGTCTGGGCTGCCGCCCACAGCCTCCGCTCAGGGGAAGCAGCCCCTGTGCCAAGACCTGCAGGAGGCGCGGGGCGTCCCTGCCTGGAAGCCAAGTGCACGGTCCGCTTGGAAGCGAGCCTCCTTGGGAAGAGTCGAGGGAGCCAAGCCGCGTGCAGCTGCAATCCCGGCTTGGGCCGAGCCGAGTGTGCCTCCAGGACGGCAGAGCTCCAGCTCTGCTCAGAGGCCGGATCTAGTCAAGTGCCTTGCGCGAGGCTGCTCTGCCCTGGGCGAGACTTGCCCAGGCTTGCCTCGCTGCTAGGCTTGCTGCCCGGGAAGGAGCAGGCTGTGCGATGCTGGGAGAGGCCACTGGCGCCTTCCTGGCCTCAGCGCCACTCCTGCCTTGCCTTTGCATCTAGGCCCCGGGCGTCCTTGGGGAAGGCTTAGGAGCCGGTGGCTTGCACACTGCCAAGCCCTCCAGCAGTGAGGCCTCTCGTAGAGGGGAGGGGAGGGCAAGTGCAGGGCTCCACCAGCGGTTGCTTGGCCGCCCAGACTCAGCGCCGCACGGGGAGCACAAGGCTCCCAGGTCCCCTGGCTGTGGTCTGCAGCCCCACACTCCCGGAGGCTGACTCCGTGGGCGCCCAGAAGGTGCCTGACAGACGTCATGTCCCTAGCGCTCTGCTCCCCAGCAGAGACGTGTGCAGGTGGTGGGGCCTGCCCCTGCGTGTCTGGGCTCCCGCCGGCAGCCCCAGCTCCAGGGAAGCAGCCCCTGAGCCAAGACCTGTAGGGGGCGCGGGGCGCCCCCGCCTGGAAGCCTAGTGCACAGCATGCGGGAAGCGAGCCTCCTCGGGAGAAGAGGAGGCAGCCCAGCTGCGTGCGTCTGCACTCACTCCTTGGGCGGAGCCCAGTGAGCCTCCAGTACGGCAGAGCTCCAGCTCTGCTCAGAGGCCCGATCTGGCAGAGTTGCTGGCGTGAGGCTGCTCTGCCCTGGGCGAGCCTTGCCCAGACTTGCCTCGCTGCTAGGCTTCCTGCCCGGGAAGGAGCAGGCTGCGCCAGACAGGCAGACGCTCCTGGCGCCTTCCTGGCCTCAGCTCCACTCCTGCCTTGCCTTTGCACCTAGTCCCCAGGCGTCCTTGCGGAGGGCTTAGGGGCCGGTGGGGTGCACGCTGCCAAGCCCTCCAGCCGTGAGAGCTCTGTCATAGGGAAGGGAATGGCAAGTGCAGGGCTCCTCCAGCGGTCGCTTGGCCGCCCAGACTCAGCACAGCACGGAGAGCACCAGGCTTCCCAGGGCCCCTGGCTGTGGTCTGCAGCCCCACACACCCGGAGGCTGACTCCGTGAGCGCCCAGAAGGTGCCTGACAGACGTCATTTCCCTAGTGCTCTCCCCACCAGCAGAGACGTGTGCAGGTGGTTGGGGCCTGCCCCTGCGTGTCTGGGCTGCCGCCCACAGCCTCCGCTCAGGGGAAGCAGCCCCTGTGCCAAGACCTGCAGGAGGCGCGGGGCGTCCCTGCCTGGAAGCCAAGTGCACGGTCCGCTTGGAAGCGAGCCTCCTTGGGAAGAGTCGAGGGAGCCAAGCCGCGTGCAGCTGCAATCCCGGCTTGGGCCGAGCCGAGTGTGCCTCCAGGACGGCAGAGCTCCAGCTCTGCTCAGAGGCCGGATCTAGTCAAGTGCCTTGCGCGAGGCTGCTCTGCCCTGGGCGAGACTTGCCCAGGCTTGCCTCGCTGCTAGGCTTGCTGCCCGGGAAGGAGCAGGCTGTGCGATGCTGGGAGAGGCCACTGGCGCCTTCCTGGCCTCAGCGCCACTCCTGCCTTGCCTTTGCATCTAGGCCCCGGGCGTCCTTGGGGAAGGCTTAGGAGCCGGTGGCTTGCACACTGCCAAGCCCTCCAGCAGTGAGGCCTCTCGTAGAGGGGAGGGGAGGGCAAGTGCAGGGCTCCACCAGCGGTTGCTTGGCCGCCCAGACTCAGCGCCGCACGGGGAGCACAAGGCTCCCAGGTCCCCTGGCTGTGGTCTGCAGCCCCACACTCCCGGAGGCTGACTCCGTGGGCGCCCAGAAGGTGCCTGACAGACGTCATGTCCCTAGCGCTCTGCTCCCCAGCAGAGACGTGTGCAGGTGGTGGGGCCTGCCCCTGCGTGTCTGGGCTCCCGCCGGCAGCCCCAGCTCCAGGGAAGCAGCCCCTGAGCCAAGACCTGTAGGGGGCGCGGGGCGCCCCCGCCTGGAAGCCTAGTGCACAGCATGCGGGAAGCGAGCCTCCTCGGGAGAAGAGGAGGCAGCCCAGCTGCGTGCGTCTGCACTCACTCCTTGGGCGGAGCCCAGTGAGCCTCCAGTACGGCAGAGCTCCAGCTCTGCTCAGAGGCCCGATCTGGCAGAGTTGCTGGCGTGAGGCTGCTCTGCCCTGGGCGAGCCTTGCCCAGACTTGCCTCGCTGCTAGGCTTCCTGCCCGGGAAGGAGCAGGCTGCGCCAGACAGGCAGACGCTCCTGGCGCCTTCCTGGCCTCAGCTCCACTCCTGCCTTGCCTTTGCACCTAGTCCCCAGGCGTCCTTGCGGAGGGCTTAGGGGCCGGTGGGGTGCACGCTGCCAAGCCCTCCAGCCGTGAGAGCTCTGTCATAGGGAAGGGAATGGCAAGTGCAGGGCTCCTCCAGCGGTCGCTTGGCCGCCCAGACTCAGCACAGCACGGAGAGCACCAGGCTTCCCAGGGCCCCTGGCTGTGGTCTGCAGCCCCACACACCCGGAGGCTGACTCCGTGAGCGCCCAGAAGGTGCCTGACAGACGTCATTTCCCTAGTGCTCTCCCCACCAGCAGAGACGTGTGCAGGTGGTTGGGGCCTGCCCCTGCGTGTCTGGGCTGCCGCCCACAGCCTCCGCTCAGGGGAAGCAGCCCCTGTGCCAAGACCTGCAGGAGGCGCGGGGCGTCCCTGCCTGGAAGCCAAGTGCACGGTCCGCTTGGAAGCGAGCCTCCTTGGGAAGAGTCGAGGGAGCCAAGCCGCGTGCAGCTGCAATCCCGGCTTGGGCCGAGCCGAGTGTGCCTCCAGGACGGCAGAGCTCCAGCTCTGCTCAGAGGCCGGATCTAGTCAAGTGCCTTGCGCGAGGCTGCTCTGCCCTGGGCGAGACTTGCCCAGGCTTGCCTCGCTGCTAGGCTTGCTGCCCGGGAAGGAGCAGGCTGTGCGATGCTGGGAGAGGCCACTGGCGCCTTCCTGGCCTCAGCTCCACTCCTGCCTTGCCTTTGCATCTAGGCCCCGGGCGTCCTTGGGGAAGGCTTAGGAGCCGGTGGCTTGCACACTGCCAAGCCCTCCAGCAGTGAGGCCTCTCGTAGAGGGGAGGGGAGGGCAAGTGCAGGGCTCCACCAGCGGTTGCTTGGCCGCCCAGACTCAGCGCCGCACGGGGAGCACAAGGCTCCCAGGTCCCCTGGCTGTGGTCTGCAGCCCCACACTCCCGGAGGCTGACTCCGTGGGCGCCCAGAAGGTGCCTGACAGACGTCATGTCCCTAGCGCTCTGCTCCCCAGCAGAGACGTGTGCAGGTGGTGGGGCCTGCCCCTGCGTGTCTGGGCTCCCGCCGGCAGCCCCAGCTCCAGGGAAGCAGCCCCTGAGCCAAGACCTGTAGGGGGCGCGGGGCGCCCCCGCCTGGAAGCCTAGTGCACAGCATGCGGGAAGCGAGCCTCCTCGGGAGAAGAGGAGGCAGCCCAGCTGCGTGCGTCTGCACTCACTCCTTGGGCGGAGCCCAGTGAGCCTCCAGTACGGCAGAGCTCCAGCTCTGCTCAGAGGCCCGATCTGGCAGAGTTGCTGGCGTGAGGCTGCTCTGCCCTGGGCGAGCCTTGCCCAGACTTGCCTCGCTGCTAGGCTTCCTGCCCGGGAAGGAGCAGGCTGCGCCAGACAGGCAGACGCTCCTGGCGCCTTCCTGGCCTCAGCTCCACTCCTGCCTTGCCTTTGCACCTAGTCCCCAGGCGTCCTTGCGGAGGGCTTAGGGGCCGGTGGGGTGCACGCTGCCAAGCCCTCCAGCCGTGAGAGCTCTGTCATAGGGAAGGGAATGGCAAGTGCAGGGCTCCTCCAGCGGTCGCTTGGCCGCCCAGACTCAGCACAGCACGGAGAGCACCAGGCTTCCCAGGGCCCCTGGCTGTGGTCTGCAGCCCCACACACCCGGAGGCTGACTCCGTGAGCGCCCAGAAGGTGCCTGACAGACGTCATTTCCCTAGTGCTCTCCCCACCAGCAGAGACGTGTGCAGGTGGTTGGGGCCTGCCCCTGCGTGTCTGGGCTGCCGCCCACAGCCTCCGCTCAGGGGAAGCAGCCCCTGTGCCAAGACCTGCAGGAGGCGCGGGGCGTCCCTGCCTGGAAGCCAAGTGCACGGTCCGCTTGGAAGCGAGCCTCCTTGGGAAGAGTCGAGGGAGCCAAGCCGCGTGCAGCTGCAATCCCGGCTTGGGCCGAGCCGAGTGTGCCTCCAGGACGGCAGAGCTCCAGCTCTGCTCAGAGGCCGGATCTAGTCAAGTGCCTTGCGCGAGGCTGCTCTGCCCTGGGCGAGACTTGCCCAGGCTTGCCTCGCTGCTAGGCTTGCTGCCCGGGAAGGAGCAGGCTGTGCGATGCTGGGAGAGGCCACTGGCGCCTTCCTGGCCTCAGCGCCACTCCTGCCTTGCCTTTGCATCTAGGCCCCGGGCGTCCTTGGGGAAGGCTTAGGAGCCGGTGGCTTGCACACTGCCAAGCCCTCCAGCAGTGAGGCCTCTCGTAGAGGGGAGGGGAGGGCAAGTGCAGGGCTCCACCAGCGGTTGCTTGGCCGCCCAGACTCAGCGCCGCACGGGGAGCACAAGGCTCCCAGGTCCCCTGGCTGTGGTCTGCAGCCCCACACTCCCGGAGGCTGACTCCGTGGGCGCCCAGAAGGTGCCTGACAGACGTCATGTCCCTAGCGCTCTGCTCCCCAGCAGAGACGTGTGCAGGTGGTGGGGCCTGCCCCTGCGTGTCTGGGCTCCCGCCGGCAGCCCCAGCTCCAGGGAAGCAGCCCCTGAGCCAAGACCTGTAGGGGGCGCGGGGCGCCCCCGCCTGGAAGCCTAGTGCACAGCATGCGGGAAGCGAGCCTCCTCGGGAGAAGAGGAGGCAGCCCAGCTGCGTGCGTCTGCACTCACTCCTTGGGCGGAGCCCAGTGAGCCTCCAGTACGGCAGAGCTCCAGCTCTGCTCAGAGGCCCGATCTGGCAGAGTTGCTGGCGTGAGGCTGCTCTGCCCTGGGCGAGCCTTGCCCAGACTTGCCTCGCTGCTAGGCTTCCTGCCCGGGAAGGAGCAGGCTGCGCCAGACAGGCAGACGCTCCTGGCGCCTTCCTGGCCTCAGCTCCACTCCTGCCTTGCCTTTGCACCTAGTCCCCAGGCGTCCTTGCGGAGGGCTTAGGGGCCGGTGGGGTGCACGCTGCCAAGCCCTCCAGCCGTGAGAGCTCTGTCATAGGGAAGGGAATGGCAAGTGCAGGGCTCCTCCAGCGGTCGCTTGGCCGCCCAGACTCAGCACAGCACGGAGAGCACCAGGCTTCCCAGGGCCCCTAGCTGTGGTCTGCAGCCCCACACACCCGGAGGCTGACTCCGTGAGCGCCCAGAAGGTGCCTGACAGACGTCATTTCCCTAGTGCTCTCCCCACCAGCAGAGACGTGGGCAGGTGGTTGGGGCCTGCCCCTGCGTGTCTGGGCTGCCGCCCACAGCCTCCGCTCAGGGGAAGCAGCCCCTGTGCCAAGACCTGCAGGAGGCGCGGGGCGTCCCTGCCTGGAAGCCAAGTGCACGGTCCGCTTGGAAGCGAGCCTCCTTGGGAAGAGTCGAGGGAGCCAAGCCGCGTGCAGCTGCAATCCCGGCTTGGGCCGAGCCGAGTGTGCCTCCAGGACGGCAGAGCTCCAGCTCTGCTCAGAGGCCGGATCTAGTCAAGTGCCTTGCGCGAGGCTGCTCTGCCCTGGGCGAGACTTGCCCAGGCTTGCCTCGCTGCTAGGCTTGCTGCCCGGGAAGGAGCAGGCTGTGCGATGCTGGGAGAGGCCACTGGCGCCTTCCTGGCCTCAGCTCCACTCCTGCCTTGCCTTTGCATCTAGGCCCCGGGCGTCCTTGGGGAAGGCTTAGGAGCCGGTGGCTTGCACACTGCCAAGCCCTCCAGCAGTGAGGCCTCTCGTAGAGGGGAGGGGAGGGCAAGTGCAGGGCTCCACCAGCGGTTGCTTGGCCGCCCAGACTCAGCGCCGCACGGGGAGCACAAGGCTCCCAGGTCCCCTGGCTGTGGTCTGCAGCCCCACACTCCCGGAGGCTGACTCCGTGGGCGCCCAGAAGGTGCCTGACAGACGTCATGTCCCTAGCGCTCTGCTCCCCAGCAGAGACGTGTGCAGGTGGTGGGGCCTGCCCCTGCGTGTCTGGGCTCCCGCCGGCAGCCCCAGCTCCAGGGAAGCAGCCCCTGAGCCAAGACCTGTAGGGGGCGCGGGGCGCCCCCGCCTGGAAGCCTAGTGCACAGCATGCGGGAAGCGAGCCTCCTCGGGAGAAGAGGAGGCAGCCCAGCTGCGTGCGTCTGCACTCACTCCTTGGGCGGAGCCCAGTGAGCCTCCAGTACGGCAGAGCTCCAGCTCTGCTCAGAGGCCCGATCTGGCAGAGTTGCTGGCGTGAGGCTGCTCTGCCCTGGGCGAGCCTTGCCCAGACTTGCCTCGCTGCTAGGCTTCCTGCCCGGGAAGGAGCAGGCTGCGCCAGACAGGCAGACGCTCCTGGCGCCTTCCTGGCCTCAGCTCCACTCCTGCCTTGCCTTTGCACCTAGTCCCCAGGCGTCCTTGCGGAGGGCTTAGGGGCCGGTGGGGTGCACGCTGCCAAGCCCTCCAGCCGTGAGAGCTCTGTCTTAGGGAAGGGAATGGCAAGTGCAGGGCTCCTCCAGCGGTCGCTTGGCCGCCCAGACTCAGCACAGCACGGAGAGCACCAGGCTTCCCAGGGCCCCTGGCTGTGGTCTGCAGCCCCACACACCCGGAGGCTGACTCCGTGAGCGCCCAGAAGGTGCCTGACAGACGTCATTTCCCTAGTGCTCTCCCCACCAGCAGAGACGTGGGCAGGTGGTTGGGGCCTGCCCCTGCGTGTCTGGGCTGCCGCCCACAGCCTCCGCTCAGGGGAAGCAGCCCCTGTGCCAAGACCTGCAGGAGGCGCGGGGCGTCCCTGCCTGGAAGCCAAGTGCACGGTCCGCTTGGAAGCGAGCCTCCTTGGGAAGAGTCGAGGGAGCCAAGCCGCGTGCAGCTGCAATCCCGGCTTGGGCCGAGCCGAGTGTGCCTCCAGGACGGCAGAGCTCCAGCTCTGCTCAGAGGCCGGATCTAGTCAAGTGCCTTGCGCGAGGCTGCTCTGCCCTGGGCGAGACTTGCCCAGGCTTGCCTCGCTGCTAGGCTTGCTGCCCGGGAAGGAGCAGGCTGTGCGATGCTGGGAGAGGCCACTGGCGCCTTCCTGGCCTCAGCGCCACTCCTGCCTTGCCTTTGCATCTAGGCCCCGGGCGTCCTTGGGGAAGGCTTAGGAGCCGGTGGCTTGCACACTGCCAAGCCCTCCAGCAGTGAGGCCTCTCGTAGAGGGGAGGGGAGGGCAAGTGCAGGGCTCCACCAGCGGTTGCTTGGCCGCCCAGACTCAGCGCCGCACGGGGAGCACAAGGCTCCCAGGTCCCCTGGCTGTGGTCTGCAGCCCCACACTCCCGGAGGCTGACTCCGTGGGCGCCCAGAAGGTGCCTGACAGACGTCATGTCCCTAGCGCTCTGCTCCCCAGCAGAGACGTGTGCAGGTGGTGGGGCCTGCCCCTGCGTGTCTGGGCTCCCGCCGGCAGCCCCAGCTCCAGGGAAGCAGCCCCTGAGCCAAGACCTGTAGGGGGCGCGGGGCGCCCCCGCCTGGAAGCCTAGTGCACAGCATGCGGGAAGCGAGCCTCCTCGGGAGAAGAGGAGGCAGCCCAGCTGCGTGCGTCTGCACTCACTCCTTGGGCGGAGCCCAGTGAGCCTCCAGTACGGCAGAGCTCCAGCTCTGCTCAGAGGCCCGATCTGGCAGAGTTGCTGGCGTGAGGCTGCTCTGCCCTGGGCGAGCCTTGCCCAGACTTGCCTCGCTGCTAGGCTTCCTGCCCGGGAAGGAGCAGGCTGCGCCAGACAGGCAGACGCTCCTGGCGCCTTCCTGGCCTCAGCTCCACTCCTGCCTTGCCTTTGCACCTAGTCCCCAGGCGTCCTTGCGGAGGGCTTAGGGGCCGGTGGGGTGCACGCTGCCAAGCCCTCCAGCCGTGAGAGCTCTGTCATAGGGAAGGAAATGGCAAGTGCAGGGCTCCTCCAGCGGTCGCTTGGCCGCCCAGACTCAGCACAGCACGGAGAGCACCAGGCTTCCCAGGGCCCCTGGCTGTGGTCTGCAGCCCCACACACCCGGAGGCTGACTCCGTGAGCGCCCAGAAGGTGCCTGACAGACGTCATTTCCCTAGTGCTCTCCCCACCAGCAGAGACGTGTGCAGGTGGTTGGGGCCTGCCCCTGCGTGTCTGGGCTGCCGCCCACAGCCTCCGCTCAGGGGAAGCAGCCCCTGTGCCAAGACCTGCAGGAGGCGCGGGGCGTCCCTGCCTGGAAGCCAAGTGCACGGTCCGCTTGGAAGCGAGCCTCCTTGGGAAGAGTCGAGGGAGCCAAGCCGCGTGCAGCTGCAATCCCGGCTTGGGCCGAGCCGAGTGTGCCTCCAGGACGGCAGAGCTCCAGCTCTGCTCAGAGGCCGGATCTAGTCAAGTGCCTTGCGCGAGGCTGCTCTGCCCTGGGCGAGACTTGCCCAGGCTTGCCTCGCTGCTAGGCTTGCTGCCCGGGAAGGAGCAGGCTGTGCGATGCTGGGAGAGGCCACTGGCGCCTTCCTGGCCTCAGCGCCACTCCTGCCTTGCCTTTGCATCTAGGCCCCGGGCGTCCTTGGGGAAGGCTTAGGAGCCGGTGGCTTGCACACTGCCAAGCCCTCCAGCAGTGAGGCCTCTCGTAGAGGGGAGGGGAGGGCAAGTGCAGGGCTCCACCAGCGGTTGCTTGGCCGCCCAGACTCAGCGCCGCACGGGGAGCACAAGGCTCCCAGGTCCCCTGGCTGTGGTCTGCAGCCCCACACTCCTGGAGGCTGACTCCGTGGGCGCCCAGAAGGTGCCTGACAGACGTCATGTCCCTAGCGCTCTGCTCCCCAGCAGAGACGTGTGCAGGTGGTGGGGCCTGCCCCTGCGTGTCTGGGCTCCCGCCGGCAGCCCCAGCTCCAGGGAAGCAGCCCCTGAGCCAAGACCTGTAGGGGGCGCGGGGCGCCCCCGCCTGGAAGCCTAGTGCACAGCATGCGGGAAGCGAGCCTCCTCGGGAGAAGAGGAGGCAGCCCAGCTGCGTGCGTCTGCACTCACTCCTTGGGCGGAGCCCAGTGAGCCTCCAGTACGGCAGAGCTCCAGCTCTGCTCAGAGGCCCGATCTGGCAGAGTTGCTGGCGTGAGGCTGCTCTGCCCTGGGCGAGCCTTGCCCAGACTTGCCTCGCTGCTAGGCTTCCTGCCCGGGAAGGAGCAGGCTGCGCCAGACAGGCAGACGCTCCTGGCGCCTTCCTGGCCTCAGCTCCACTCCTGCCTTGCCTTTGCACCTAGTCCCCAGGCGTCCTTGCGGAGGGCTTAGGGGCCGGTGGGGTGCACGCTGCCAAGCCCTCCAGCCGTGAGAGCTCTGTCATAGGGAAGGGAATGGCAAGTGCAGGGCTCCTCCAGCGGTCGCTTGGCCGCCCAGACTCAGCACAGCACGGAGAGCACCAGGCTTCCCAGGGCCCCTGGCTGTGGTCTGCAGCCCCACACACCCGGAGGCTGACTCCGTGAGCGCCCAGAAGGTGCCTGACAGACGTCATTTCCCTAGTGCTCTCCCCACCAGCAGAGACGTGTGCAGGTGGTTGGGGCCTGCCCCTGCGTGTCTGGGCTGCCGCCCACAGCCTCCGCTCAGGGGAAGCAGCCCCTGTGCCAAGACCTGCAGGAGGCGCGGGGCGTCCCTGCCTGGAAGCCAAGTGCACGGTCCGCTTGGAAGCGAGCCTCCTTGGGAAGAGTCGAGGGAGCCAAGCCGCGTGCAGCTGCAATCCCGGCTTGGGCCGAGCCGAGTGTGCCTCCAGGACGGCAGAGCTCCAGCTCTGCTCAGAGGCCGGATCTAGTCAAGTGCCTTGCGCGAGGCTGCTCTGCCCTGGGCGAGACTTGCCCAGGCTTGCCTCGCTGCTAGGCTTGCTGCCCGGGAAGGAGCAGGCTGTGCGATGCTGGGAGAGGCCACTGGCGCCTTCCTGGCCTCAGCGCCACTCCTGCCTTGCCTTTGCATCTAGGCCCCGGGCGTCCTTGGGGAAGGCTTAGGAGCCGGTGGCTTGCACACTGCCAAGCCCTCCAGCAGTGAGGCCTCTCGTAGAGGGGAGGGGAGGGCAAGTGCAGGGCTCCACCAGCGGTTGCTTGGCCGCCCAGACTCAGCGCCGCACGGGGAGCACAAGGCTCCCAGGTCCCCTGGCTGTGGTCTGCAGCCCCACACTCCCGGAGGCTGACTCCGTGGGCGCCCAGAAGGTGCCTGACAGACGTCATGTCCCTAGCGCTCTGCTCCCCAGCAGAGACGTGTGCAGGTGGTGGGGCCTGCCCCTGCGTGTCTGGGCTCCCGCCGGCAGCCCCAGCTCCAGGGAAGCAGCCCCTGAGCCAAGACCTGTAGGGGGCGCGGGGCGCCCCCGCCTGGAAGCCTAGTGCACAGCATGCGGGAAGCGAGCCTCCTCGGGAGAAGAGGAGGCAGCCCAGCTGCGTGCGTCTGCACTCACTCCTTGGGCGGAGCCCAGTGAGCCTCCAGTACGGCAGAGCTCCAGCTCTGCTCAGAGGCCCGATCTGGCAGAGTTGCTGGCGTGAGGCTGCTCTGCCCTGGGCGAGCCTTGCCCAGACTTGCCTCGCTGCTAGGCTTCCTGCCCGGGAAGGAGCAGGCTGCGCCAGACAGGCAGACGCTCCTGGCGCCTTCCTGGCCTCAGCTCCACTCCTGCCTTGCCTTTGCACCTAGTCCCCAGGCGTCCTTGCGGAGGGCTTAGGGGCCGGTGGGGTGCACGCTGCCAAGCCCTGCAGCCGTGAGAGCTCTGTCATAGGGAAGGGAATGGCAAGTGCAGGGCTCCTCCAGCGGTCGCTTGGCCGCCCAGACTCAGCACAGCACGGAGAGCACCAGGCTTCCCAGGGCCCCTGGCTGTGGTCTGCAGCCCCACACACCCGGAGGCTGACTCCGTGAGCGCCCAGAAGGTGCCTGACAGACGTCATTTCCCTAGTGCTCTCCCCACCAGCAGAGACGTGTGCAGGTGGTTGGGGCCTGCCCCTGCGTGTCTGGGCTGCCGCCCACAGCCTCCGCTCAGGGGAAGCAGCCCCTGTGCCAAGACCTGCAGGAGGCGCGGGGCGTCCCTGCCTGGAAGCCAAGTGCACGGTCCGCTTGGAAGCGAGCCTCCTTGGGAAGAGTCGAGGGAGCCAAGCCGCGTGCAGCTGCAATCCCGGCTTGGGCCGAGCCGAGTGTGCCTCCAGGACGGCAGAGCTCCAGCTCTGCTCAGAGGCCGGATCTAGTCAAGTGCCTTGCGCGAGGCTGCTCTGCCCTGGGCGAGACTTGCCCAGGCTTGCCTCGCTGCTAGGCTTGCTGCCCGGGAAGGAGCAGGCTGTGCGATGCTGGGAGAGGCCACTGGCGCCTTCCTGGCCTCAGCGCCACTCCTGCCTTGCCTTTGCATCTAGGCCCCGGGCGTCCTTGGGGAAGGCTTAGGAGCCGGTGGCTTGCACACTGCCAAGCCCTCCAGCAGTGAGGCCTCTCGTAGAGGGGAGGGGAGGGCAAGTGCAGGGCTCCACCAGCGGTTGCTTGGCCGCCCAGACTCAGCGCCGCACGGGGAGCACAAGGCTCCCAGGTCCCCTGGCTGTGGTCTGCAGCCCCACACTCCCGGAGGCTGACTCCGTGGGCGCCCAGAAGGTGCCTGACAGACGTCATGTCCCTAGCGCTCTGCTCCCCAGCAGAGACGTGTGCAGGTGGTGGGGCCTGCCCCTGCGTGTCTGGGCTCCCGCCGGCAGCCCCAGCTCCAGGGAAGCAGCCCCTGAGCCAAGACCTGTAGGGGGCGCGGGGCGCCCCCGCCTGGAAGCCTAGTGCACAGCATGCGGGAAGCGAGCCTCCTCGGGAGAAGAGGAGGCAGCCCAGCTGCGTGCGACTGCACTCACTCCTTGGGCGGAGCCCAGTGAGCCTCCAGTACGGCAGAGCTCCAGCTCTGCTCAGAGGCCCGATCTGGCAGAGTTGCTGGCGTGAGGCTGCTCTGCCCTGGGCGAGCCTTGCCCAGACTTGCCTCGCTGCTAGGCTTCCTGCCCGGGAAGGAGCAGGCTGCGCCAGACAGGCAGACGCTCCTGGCGCCTTCCTGGCCTCAGCTCCACTCCTGCCTTGCCTTTGCACCTAGTCCCCAGGCGTCCTTGCGGAGGGCTTAGGGGCCGGTGGGGTGCACGCTGCCAAGCCCTCCAGCCGTGAGAGCTCTGTCATAGGGAAGGGAATGGCAAGTGCAGGGCTCCTCCAGCGGTCGCTTGGCCGCCCAGACTCAGCACAGCACGGAGAGCACCAGGCTTCCCAGGGCCCCTAGCTGTGGTCTGCAGCCCCACACACCCGGAGGCTGACTCCGTGAGCGCCCAGAAGGTGCCTGACAGACGTCATTTCCCTAGTGCTCTCCCCACCAGCAGAGACGTGGGCAGGTGGTTGGGGCCTGCCCCTGCGTGTCTGGGCTGCCGCCCACAGCCTCCGCTCAGGGGAAGCAGCCCCTGTGCCAAGACCTGCAGGAGGCGCGGGGCGTCCCTGCCTGGAAGCCAAGTGCACGGTCCGCTTGGAAGCGAGCCTCCTTGGGAAGAGTCGAGGGAGCCAAGCCGCGTGCAGCTGCAATCCCGGCTTGGGCCGAGCCGAGTGTGCCTCCAGGACGGCAGAGCTCCAGCTCTGCTCAGAGGCCGGATCTAGTCAAGTGCCTTGCGCGAGGCTGCTCTGCCCTGGGCGAGACTTGCCCAGGCTTGCCTCGCTGCTAGGCTTGCTGCCCGGGAAGGAGCAGGCTGTGCGATGCTGGGAGAGGCCACTGGCGCCTTCCTGGCCTCAGCTCCACTCCTGCCTTGCCTTTGCATCTAGGCCCCGGGCGTCCTTGGGGAAGGCTTAGGAGCCGGTGGCTTGCACACTGCCAAGCCCTCCAGCAGTGAGGCCTCTCGTAGAGGGGAGGGGAGGGCAAGTGCAGGGCTCCACCAGCGGTTGCTTGGCCGCCCAGACTCAGCGCCGCACGGGGAGCACAAGGCTCCCAGGTCCCCTGGCTGTGGTCTGCAGCCCCACACTCCCGGAGGCTGACTCCGTGGGCGCCCAGAAGGTGCCTGACAGACGTCATGTCCCTAGCGCTCTGCTCCCCAGCAGAGACGTGTGCAGGTGGTGGGGCCTGCCCCTGCGTGTCTGGGCTCCCGCCGGCAGCCCCAGCTCCAGGGAAGCAGCCCCTGAGCCAAGACCTGTAGGGGGCGCGGGGCGCCCCCGCCTGGAAGCCTAGTGCACAGCATGCGGGAAGCGAGCCTCCTCGGGAGAAGAGGAGGCAGCCCAGCTGCGTGCGTCTGCACTCACTCCTTGGGCGGAGCCCAGTGAGCCTCCAGTACGGCAGAGCTCCAGCTCTGCTCAGAGGCCCGATCTGGCAGAGTTGCTGGCGTGAGGCTGCTCTGCCCTGGGCGAGCCTTGCCCAGACTTGCCTCGCTGCTAGGCTTCCTGCCCGGGAAGGAGCAGGCTGCGCCAGACAGGCAGACGCTCCTGGCGCCTTCCTGGCCTCAGCTCCACTCCTGCCTTGCCTTTGCACCTAGTCCCCAGGCGTCCTTGCGGAGGGCTTAGGGGCCGGTGGGGTGCACGCTGCCAAGCCCTCCAGCCGTGAGAGCTCTGTCTTAGGGAAGGGAATGGCAAGTGCAGGGCTCCTCCAGCGGTCGCTTGGCCGCCCAGACTCAGCACAGCACGGAGAGCACCAGGCTTCCCAGGGCCCCTGGCTGTGGTCTGCAGCCCCACACACCCGGAGGCTGACTCCGTGAGCGCCCAGAAGGTGCCTGACAGACGTCATTTCCCTAGTGCTCTCCCCACCAGCAGAGACGTGGGCAGGTGGTTGGGGCCTGCCCCTGCGTGTCTGGGCTGCCGCCCACAGCCTCCGCTCAGGGGAAGCAGCCCCTGTGCCAAGACCTGCAGGAGGCGCGGGGCGTCCCTGCCTGGAAGCCAAGTGCACGGTCCGCTTGGAAGCGAGCCTCCTTGGGAAGAGTCGAGGGAGCCAAGCCGCGTGCAGCTGCAATCCCGGCTTGGGCCGAGCCGAGTGTGCCTCCAGGACGGCAGAGCTCCAGCTCTGCTCAGAGGCCGGATCTAGTCAAGTGCCTTGCGCGAGGCTGCTCTGCCCTGGGCGAGACTTGCCCAGGCTTGCCTCGCTGCTAGGCTTGCTGCCCGGGAAGGAGCAGGCTGTGCGATGCTGGGAGAGGCCACTGGCGCCTTCCTGGCCTCAGCGCCACTCCTGCCTTGCCTTTGCATCTAGGCCCCGGGCGTCCTTGGGGAAGGCTTAGGAGCCGGTGGCTTGCACACTGCCAAGCCCTCCAGCAGTGAGGCCTCTCGTAGAGGGGAGGGGAGGGCAAGTGCAGGGCTCCACCAGCGGTTGCTTGGCCGCCCAGACTCAGCGCCGCACGGGGAGCACAAGGCTCCCAGGTCCCCTGGCTGTGGTCTGCAGCCCCACACTCCCGGAGGCTGACTCCGTGGGCGCCCAGAAGGTGCCTGACAGACGTCATGTCCCTAGCGCTCTGCTCCCCAGCAGAGACGTGTGCAGGTGGTGGGGCCTGCCCCTGCGTGTCTGGGCTCCCGCCGGCAGCCCCAGCTCCAGGGAAGCAGCCCCTGAGCCAAGACCTGTAGGGGGCGCGGGGCGCCCCCGCCTGGAAGCCTAGTGCACAGCATGCGGGAAGCGAGCCTCCTCGGGAGAAGAGGAGGCAGCCCAGCTGCGTGCGTCTGCACTCACTCCTTGGGCGGAGCCCAGTGAGCCTCCAGTACGGCAGAGCTCCAGCTCTGCTCAGAGGCCCGATCTGGCAGAGTTGCTGGCGTGAGGCTGCTCTGCCCTGGGCGAGCCTTGCCCAGACTTGCCTCGCTGCTAGGCTTCCTGCCCGGGAAGGAGCAGGCTGCGCCAGACAGGCAGACGCTCCTGGCGCCTTCCTGGCCTCAGCTCCACTCCTGCCTTGCCTTTGCACCTAGTCCCCAGGCGTCCTTGCGGAGGGCTTAGGGGCCGGTGGGGTGCACGCTGCCAAGCCCTCCAGCCGTGAGAGCTCTGTCATAGGGAAGGAAATGGCAAGTGCAGGGCTCCTCCAGCGGTCGCTTGGCCGCCCAGACTCAGCACAGCACGGAGAGCACCAGGCTTCCCAGGGCCCCTGGCTGTGGTCTGCAGCCCCACACACCCGGAGGCTGACTCCGTGAGCGCCCAGAAGGTGCCTGACAGACGTCATTTCCCTAGTGCTCTCCCCACCAGCAGAGACGTGTGCAGGTGGTTGGGGCCTGCCCCTGCGTGTCTGGGCTGCCGCCCACAGCCTCCGCTCAGGGGAAGCAGCCCCTGTGCCAAGACCTGCAGGAGGCGCGGGGCGTCCCTGCCTGGAAGCCAAGTGCACGGTCCGCTTGGAAGCGAGCCTCCTTGGGAAGAGTCGAGGGAGCCAAGCCGCGTGCAGCTGCAATCCCGGCTTGGGCCGAGCCGAGTGTGCCTCCAGGACGGCAGAGCTCCAGCTCTGCTCAGAGGCCGGATCTAGTCAAGTGCCTTGCGCGAGGCTGCTCTGCCCTGGGCGAGACTTGCCCAGGCTTGCCTCGCTGCTAGGCTTGCTGCCCGGGAAGGAGCAGGCTGTGCGATGCTGGGAGAGGCCACTGGCGCCTTCCTGGCCTCAGCGCCACTCCTGCCTTGCCTTTGCATCTAGGCCCCGGGCGTCCTTGGGGAAGGCTTAGGAGCCGGTGGCTTGCACACTGCCAAGCCCTCCAGCAGTGAGGCCTCTCGTAGAGGGGAGGGGAGGGCAAGTGCAGGGCTCCACCAGCGGTTGCTTGGCCGCCCAGACTCAGCGCCGCACGGGGAGCACAAGGCTCCCAGGTCCCCTGGCTGTGGTCTGCAGCCCCACACTCCCGGAGGCTGACTCCGTGGGCGCCCAGAAGGTGCCTGACAGACGTCATGTCCCTAGCGCTCTGCTCCCCAGCAGAGACGTGTGCAGGTGGTGGGGCCTGCCCCTGCGTGTCTGGGCTCCCGCCGGCAGCCCCAGCTCCAGGGAAGCAGCCCCTGAGCCAAGACCTGTAGGGGGCGCGGGGCGCCCCCGCCTGGAAGCCTAGTGCACAGCATGCGGGAAGCGAGCCTCCTCGGGAGAAGAGGAGGCAGCCCAGCTGCGTGCGTCTGCACTCACTCCTTGGGCGGAGCCCAGTGAGCCTCCAGTACGGCAGAGCTCCAGCTCTGCTCAGAGGCCCGATCTGGCAGAGTTGCTGGCGTGAGGCTGCTCTGCCCTGGGCGAGCCTTGCCCAGACTTGCCTCGCTGCTAGGCTTCCTGCCCGGGAAGGAGCAGGCTGCGCCAGACAGGCAGACGCTCCTGGCGCCTTCCTGGCCTCAGCTCCACTCCTGCCTTGCCTTTGCACCTAGTCCCCAGGCGTCCTTGCGGAGGGCTTAGGGGCCGGTGGGGTGCACGCTGCCAAGCCCTCCAGCCGTGAGAGCTCTGTCATAGGGAAGGGAATGGCAAGTGCAGGGCTCCTCCAGCGGTCGCTTGGCCGCCCAGACTCAGCACAGCACGGAGAGCACCAGGCTTCCCAGGGCCCCTGGCTGTGGTCTGCAGCCCCACACACCCGGAGGCTGACTCCGTGAGCGCCCAGAAGGTGCCTGACAGACGTCATTTCCCTAGTGCTCTCCCCACCAGCAGAGACGTGTGCAGGTGGTTGGGGCCTGCCCCTGCGTGTCTGGGCTGCCGCCCACAGCCTCCGCTCAGGGGAAGCAGCCCCTGTGCCAAGACCTGCAGGAGGCGCGGGGCGTCCCTGCCTGGAAGCCAAGTGCACGGTCCGCTTGGAAGCGAGCCTCCTTGGGAAGAGTCGAGGGAGCCAAGCCGCGTGCAGCTGCAATCCCGGCTTGGGCCGAGCCGAGTGTGCCTCCAGGACGGCAGAGCTCCAGCTCTGCTCAGAGGCCGGATCTAGTCAAGTGCCTTGCGCGAGGCTGCTCTGCCCTGGGCGAGACTTGCCCAGGCTTGCCTCGCTGCTAGGCTTGCTGCCCGGGAAGGAGCAGGCTGTGCGATGCTGGGAGAGGCCACTGGCGCCTTCCTGGCCTCAGCGCCACTCCTGCCTTGCCTTTGCATCTAGGCCCCGGGCGTCCTTGGGGAAGGCTTAGGAGCCGGTGGCTTGCACACTGCCAAGCCCTCCAGCAGTGAGGCCTCTCGTAGAGGGGAGGGGAGGGCAAGTGCAGGGCTCCACCAGCGGTTGCTTGGCCGCCCAGACTCAGCGCCGCACGGGGAGCACAAGGCTCCCAGGTCCCCTGGCTGTGGTCTGCAGCCCCACACTCCCGGAGGCTGACTCCGTGGGCGCCCAGAAGGTGCCTGACAGACGTCATGTCCCTAGCGCTCTGCTCCCCAGCAGAGACGTGTGCAGGTGGTGGGGCCTGCCCCTGCGTGTCTGGGCTCCCGCCGGCAGCCCCAGCTCCAGGGAAGCAGCCCCTGAGCCAAGACCTGTAGGGGGCGCGGGGCGCCCCCGCCTGGAAGCCTAGTGCACAGCATGCGGGAAGCGAGCCTCCTCGGGAGAAGAGGAGGCAGCCCAGCTGCGTGCGTCTGCACTCACTCCTTGGGCGGAGCCCAGTGAGCCTCCAGTACGGCAGAGCTCCAGCTCTGCTCAGAGGCCCGATCTGGCAGAGTTGCTGGCGTGAGGCTGCTCTGCCCTGGGCGAGCCTTGCCCAGACTTGCCTCGCTGCTAGGCTTCCTGCCCGGGAAGGAGCAGGCTGCGCCAGACAGGCAGACGCTCCTGGCGCCTTCCTGGCCTCAGCTCCACTCCTGCCTTGCCTTTGCACCTAGTCCCCAGGCGTCCTTGCTGAGGGCTTAGGGGCCGGTGGGGTGCACGCTGCCAAGCCCTGCAGCCGTGAGAGCTCTGTCATAGGGAAGGGAATGGCAAGTGCAGGGCTCCTCCAGCGGTCGCTTGGCCGCCCAGACTCAGCACAGCACGGAGAGCACCAGGCTTCCCAGGGCCCCTGGCTGTGGTCTGCAGCCCCACACACCCGGAGGCTGACTCCGTGAGCGCCCAGAAGGTGCCTGACAGACGTCATTTCCCTAGTGCTCTCCCCACCAGCAGAGACGTGTGCAGGTGGTTGGGGCCTGCCCCTGCGTGTCTGGGCTGCCGCCCACAGCCTCCGCTCAGGGGAAGCAGCCCCTGTGCCAAGACCTGCAGGAGGCGCGGGGCGTCCCTGCCTGGAAGCCAAGTGCACGGTCCGCTTGGAAGCGAGCCTCCTTGGGAAGAGTCGAGGGAGCCAAGCCGCGTGCAGCTGCAATCCCGGCTTGGGCCGAGCCGAGTGTGCCTCCAGGACGGCAGAGCTCCAGCTCTGCTCAGAGGCCGGATCTAGTCAAGTGCCTTGCGCGAGGCTGCTCTGCCCTGGGCGAGACTTGCCCAGGCTTGCCTCGCTGCTAGGCTTGCTGCCCGGGAAGGAGCAGGCTGTGCGATGCTGGGAGAGGCCACTGGCGCCTTCCTGGCCTCAGCGCCACTCCTGCCTTGCCTTTGCATCTAGGCCCCGGGCGTCCTTGGGGAAGGCTTAGGAGCCGGTGGCTTGCACACTGCCAAGCCCTCCAGCAGTGAGGCCTCTCGTAGAGGGGAGGGGAGGGCAAGTGCAGGGCTCCACCAGCGGTTGCTTGGCCGCCCAGACTCAGCGCCGCACGGGGAGCACAAGGCTCCCAGGTCCCCTGGCTGTGGTCTGCAGCCCCACACTCCCGGAGGCTGACTCCGTGGGCGCCCAGAAGGTGCCTGACAGACGTCATGTCCCTAGCGCTCTGCTCCCCAGCAGAGACGTGTGCAGGTGGTGGGGCCTGCCCCTGCGTGTCTGGGCTCCCGCCGGCAGCCCCAGCTCCAGGGAAGCAGCCCCTGAGCCAAGACCTGTAGGGGGCGCGGGGCGCCCCCGCCTGGAAGCCTAGTGCACAGCATGCGGGAAGCGAGCCTCCTCGGGAGAAGAGGAGGCAGCCCAGCTGCGTGCGACTGCACTCACTCCTTGGGCGGAGCCCAGTGAGCCTCCAGTACGGCAGAGCTCCAGCTCTGCTCAGAGGCCCGATCTGGCAGAGTTGCTGGCGTGAGGCTGCTCTGCCCTGGGCGAGCCTTGCCCAGACTTGCCTCGCTGCTAGGCTTCCTGCCCGGGAAGGAGCAGGCTGCGCCAGACAGGCAGACGCTCCTGGCGCCTTCCTGGCCTCAGCTCCACTCCTGCCTTGCCTTTGCACCTAGTCCCCAGGCGTCCTTGCGGAGGGCTTAGGGGCCGGTGGGGTGCACGCTGCCAAGCCCTCCAGCCGTGAGAGCTCTGTCATAGGGAAGGGAATGGCAAGTGCAGGGCTCCTCCAGCGGTCGCTTGGCCGCCCAGACTCAGCACAGCACGGAGAGCACCAGGCTTCCCAGGGCCCCTGGCTGTGGTCTGCAGCCCCACACACCCGGAGGCTGACTCCGTGAGCGCCCAGAAGGTGCCTGACAGACGTCATTTCCCTAGTGCTCTCCCCACCAGCAGAGACGTGTGCAGGTGGTTGGGGCCTGCCCCTGCGTGTCTGGGCTGCCGCCCACAGCCTCCGCTCAGGGGAAGCAGTCCCTGTGCCAAGACCTGCAGGAGGCGCGGGGCGTCCCTGCCTGGAAGCCAAGTGCACGGTCCGCTTGGAAGCGAGCCTCCTTGGGAAGAGTCGAGGGAGCCAAGCCGCGTGCAGCTGCAATCCCGGCTTGGGCCGAGCCGAGTGTGCCTCCAGGACGGCAGAGCTCCAGCTCTGCTCAGAGGCCGGATCTAGTCAAGTGCCTTGCGCGAGGCTGCTCTGCCCTGGGCGAGACTTGCCCAGGCTTGCCTCGCTGCTAGGCTTGCTGCCCGGGAAGGAGCAGGCTGTGCGATGCTGGGAGAGGCCACTGGCGCCTTCCTGGCCTCAGCGCCACTCCTGCCTTGCCTTTGCATCTAGGCCCCGGGCGTCCTTGGGGAAGGCTTAGGAGCCGGTGGCTTGCACACTGCCAAGCCCTCCAGCAGTGAGGCCTCTCGTAGAGGGGAGGGGAGGGCAAGTGCAGGGCTCCACCAGCGGTTGCTTGGCCGCCCAGACTCAGCGCCGCACGGGGAGCACAAGGCTCCCAGGTCCCCTGGCTGTGGTCTGCAGCCCCACACTCCCGGAGGCTGACTCCGTGGGCGCCCAGAAGGTGCCTGACAGACGTCATGTCCCTAGCGCTCTGCTCCCCAGCAGAGACGTGTGCAGGTGGTGGGGCCTGCCCCTGCGTGTCTGGGCTCCCGCCGGCAGCCCCAGCTCCAGGGAAGCAGCCCCTGAGCCAAGACCTGTAGGGGGCGCGGGGCGCCCCCGCCTGGAAGCCTAGTGCACAGCATGCGGGAAGCGAGCCTCCTCGGGAGAAGAGGAGGCAGCCCAGCTGCGTGCGTCTGCACTCACTCCTTGGGCGGAGCCCAGTGAGCCTCCAGTACGGCAGAGCTCCAGCTCTGCTCAGAGGCCCAATCTGGCAGAGTTGCTGGCGTGAGGCTGCTCTGCCCTGGGCGAGCCTTGCCCAGACTTGCCTCGCTGCTAGGCTTCCTGCCCGGGAAGGAGCAGGCTGCGCCAGACAGGCAGACGCTCCTGGCGCCTTCCTGGCCTCAGCTCCACTCCTGCCTTGCCTTTGCACCTAGTCCCCAGGCGTCCTTGCGGAGGGCTTAGGGGCCGGTGGGGTGCACGCTGCCAAGCCCTCCAGCCGTGAGAGCTCTGTCATAGGGAAGGGAATGGCAAGTGCAGGGCTCCTCCAGCGGTCGCTTGGCCGCCCAGACTCAGCACAGCACGGAGAGCACCAGGCTTCCCAGGGCCACTGGCTGTGGTCTGCAGCCCCACACACCCGGAGGCTGACTCCGTGAGCGCCCAGAAGGTGCCTGACAGACGTCATTTCCCTAGTGCTCTCCCCACCAGCAGAGACGTGTGCAGGTGGTTGGGGCCTGCCCCTGCGTGTCTGGGTTGCCGCCCACAGCCTCCGCTCAGGGGAAGCAGCCCCTGTGCCAAGACCTGCAGGAGGCGCGGGGCGTCCCTGCCTGGAAGCCAAGTGCACGGTCCGCTTGGAAGCGAGCCTCCTTGGGAAGAGTCGAGGGAGCCAAGCCGCGTGCAGCTGCAATCCCGGCTTGGGCCGAGCCGAGTGTGCCTCCAGGACGGCAGAGCTCCAGCTCTGCTCAGAGGCCGGATCTAGTCAAGTGCCTTGCGCGAGGCTGCTCTGCCCTGGGCGAGACTTGCCCAGGCTTGCCTCGCTGCTAGGCTTGCTGCCCGGGAAGGAGCAGGCTGTGCGATGCTGGGAGAGGCCACTGGCGCCTTCCTGGCCTCAGCTCCACTCCTGCCTTGCCTTTGCATCTAGGCCCCGGGCGTCCTTGGGGAAGGCTTAGGAGCCGGTGGCTTGCACACTGCCAAGCCCTCCAGCAGTGAGGCCTCTCGTAGAGGGGAGGGGAGGGCAAGTGCAGGGCTCCACCAGCGGTTGCTTGGCCGCCCAGACTCAGCGCCGCACGGGGAGCACAAGGCTCCCAGGTCCCCTGGCTGTGGTCTGCAGCCCCACACTCCCGGAGGCTGACTCCGTGGGCGCCCAGAAGGTGCCTGACAGACGTCATGTCCCTAGCGCTCTGCTCCCCAGCAGAGACGTGTGCAGGTGGTGGGGCCTGCCCCTGCGTGTCTGGGCTCCCGCCGGCAGCCCCAGCTCCAGGGAAGCAGCCCCTGAGCCAAGACCTGTAGGGGGCGCGGGGCGCCCCCGCCTGGAAGCCTAGTGCACAGCATGCGGGAAGCGAGCCTCCTCGGGAGAAGAGGAGGCAGCCCAGCTGCGTGCGTCTGCACTCACTCCTTGGGCGGAGCCCAGTGAGCCTCCAGTACGGCAGAGCTCCAGCTCTGCTCAGAGGCCCGATCTGGCAGAGTTGCTGGCGTGAGGCTGCTCTGCCCTGGGCGAGCCTTGCCCAGACTTGCCTCGCTGCTAGGCTTCCTGCCCGGGAAGGAGCAGGCTGCGCCAGACAGGCAGACGCTCCTGGCGCCTTCCTGGCCTCAGCTCCACTCCTGCCTTGCCTTTGCACCTAGTCCCCAGGCGTCCTTGCGGAGGGCTTAGGGGCCGGTGGGGTGCACGCTGCCAAGCCCTCCAGCCGTGAGAGCTCTGTCTTAGGGAAGGGAATGGCAAGTGCAGGGCTCCTCCAGCGGTCGCTTGGCCGCCCAGACTCAGCACAGCACGGAGAGCACCAGGCTTCCCAGGGCCCCTGGCTGTGGTCTGCAGCCCCACACACCCGGAGGCTGACTCCGTGAGCGCCCAGAAGGTGCCTGACAGACGTCATTTCCCTAGTGCTCTCCCCACCAGCAGAGACGTGTGCAGGTGGTTGGGGCCTGCCCCTGCGTGTCTGGGCTGCCGCCCACAGCCTCCGCTCAGGGGAAGCAGCCCCTGTGCCAAGACCTGCAGGAGGCGCGGGGCGTCCCTGCCTGGAAGCCAAGTGCACGGTCCGCTTGGAAGCGAGCCTCCTTGGGAAGAGTCGAGGGAGCCAAGCCGCGTGCAGCTGCAATCCCGGCTTGGGCCGAGCCGAGTGTGCCTCCAGGACGGCAGAGCTCCAGCTCTGCTCAGAGGCCGGATCTAGTCAAGTGCCTTGCGCGAGGCTGCTCTGCCCTGGGCGAGACTTGCCCAGGCTTGCCTCGCTGCTAGGCTTGCTGCCCGGGAAGGAGCAGGCTGTGCGATGCTGGGAGAGGCCACTGGCGCCTTCCTGGCCTCAGCGCCACTCCTGCCTTGCCTTTGCATCTAGGCCCCGGGCGTCCTTGGGGAAGGCTTAGGAGCCGGTGGCTTGCACACTGCCAAGCCCTCCAGCAGTGAGGCCTCTCGTAGAGGGGAGGGGAGGGCAAGTGCAGGGCTCCACCAGCGGTTGCTTGGCCGCCCAGACTCAGCGCCGCACGGGGAGCACAAGGCTCCCAGGTCCCCTGGCTGTGGTCTGCAGCCCCACACTCCCGGAGGCTGACTCCGTGGGCGCCCAGAAGGTGCCTGACAGACGTCATGTCCCTAGCGCTCTGCTCCCCAGCAGAGACGTGTGCAGGTGGTGGGGCCTGCCCCTGCGTGTCTGGGCTCCCGCCGGCAGCCCCAGCTCCAGGGAAGCAGCCCCTGAGCCAAGACCTGTAGGGGGCGCGGGGCGCCCCCGCCTGGAAGCCTAGTGCACAGCATGCGGGAAGCGAGCCTCCTCGGGAGAAGAGGAGGCAGCCCAGCTGCGTGCGTCTGCACTCACTCCTTGGGCGGAGCCCAGTGAGCCTCCAGTACGGCAGAGCTCCAGCTCTGCTCAGAGGCCCGATCTGGCAGAGTTGCTGGCGTGAGGCTGCTCTGCCCTGGGCGAGCCTTGCCCAGACTTGCCTCGCTGCTAGGCTTCCTGCCCGGGAAGGAGCAGGCTGCGCCAGACAGGCAGACGCTCCTGGCGCCTTCCTGGCCTCAGCTCCACTCCTGCCTTGCCTTTGCACCTAGTCCCCAGGCGTCCTTGCGGAGGGCTTAGGGGCCGGTGGGGTGCACGCTGCCAAGCCCTCCAGCCGTGAGAGCTCTGTCATAGGGAAGGGAATGGCAAGTGCAGGGCTCCTCCAGCGGTCGCTTGGCCGCCCAGACTCAGCACAGCACGGAGAGCACCAGGCTTCCCAGGGCCCCTGGCTGTGGTCTGCAGCCCCACACACCCGGAGGCTGACTCCGTGAGCGCCCAGAAGTTGCCTGACAGACGTCATTTCCCTAGTGCTCTCCCCACCAGCAGAGACGTGTGCAGGTGGTTGGGGCCTGCCCCTGCGTGTCTGGGCTGCCGCCCACAGCCTCCGCTCAGGGGAAGCAGCCCCTGTGCCAAGACCTGCAGGAGGCGCGGGGCGTCCCTGCCTGGAAGCCAAGTGCACGGTCCGCTTGGAAGCGAGCCTCCTTGGGAAGAGTCGAGGGAGCCAAGCCGCGTGCAGCTGCAATCCCGGCTTGGGCCGAGCCGAGTGTGCCTCCAGGACGGCAGAGCTCCAGCTCTGCTCAGAGGCCGGATCTAGTCAAGTGCCTTGCGCGAGGCTGCTCTGCCCTGGGCGAGACTTGCCCAGGCTTGCCTCGCTGCTAGGCTTGCTGCCCGGGAAGGAGCAGGCTGTGCGATGCTGGGAGAGGCCACTGGCGCCTTCCTGGCCTCAGCGCCACTCCTGCCTTGCCTTTGCATCTAGGCCCCGGGCGTCCTTGGGGAAGGCTTAGGAGCCGGTGGCTTGCACACTGCCAAGCCCTCCAGCAGTGAGGCCTCTCGTAGAGGGGAGGGGAGGGCAAGTGCAGGGCTCCACCAGCGGTTGCTTGGCCGCCCAGACTCAGCGCCGCACGGGGAGCACAAGGCTCCCAGGTCCCCTGGCTGTGGTCTGCAGCCCCACACTCCCGGAGGCTGACTCCGTGGGCGCCCAGAAGGTGCCTGACAGACGTCATGTCCCTAGCGCTCTGCTCCCCAGCAGAGACGTGTGCAGGTGGTGGGGCCTGCCCCTGCGTGTCTGGGCTCCCGCCGGCAGCCCCAGCTCCAGGGAAGCAGCCCCTGAGCCAAGACCTGTAGGGGGCGCGGGGCGCCCCCGCCTGGAAGCCTAGTGCACAGCATGCGGGAAGCGAGCCTCCTCGGGAGAAGAGGAGGCAGCCCAGCTGCGTGCGTCTGCACTCACTCCTTGGGCGGAGCCCAGTGAGCCTCCAGTACGGCAGAGCTCCAGCTCTGCTCAGAGGCCCGATCTGGCAGAGTTGCTGGCGTGAGGCTGCTCTGCCCTGGGCGAGCCTTGCCCAGACTTGCCTCGCTGCTAGGCTTCCTGCCCGGGAAGGAGCAGGCTGCGCCAGACAGGCAGACGCTCCTGGCGCCTTCCTGGCCTCAGCTCCACTCCTGCCTTGCCTTTGCACCTAGTCCCCAGGCGTCCTTGCGGAGGGCTTAGGGGCCGGTGGGGTGCACGCTGCCAAGCCCTCCAGCCGTGAGAGCTCTGTCATAGGGAAGGGAATGGCAAGTGCAGGGCTCCTCCAGCGGTCGCTTGGCCGCCCAGACTCAGCACAGCACGGAGAGCACCAGGCTTCCCAGGGCCCCTGGCTGTGGTCTGCAGCCCCACACACCCGGAGGCTGACTCCGTGAGCGCCCAGAAGGTGCCTGACAGACGTCATTTCCCTAGTGCTCTCCCCACCAGCAGAGACGTGTGCAGGTGGTTGGGGCCTGCCCCTGCGTGTCTGGGCTGCCGCCCACAGCCTCCGCTCAGGGGAAGCAGCCCCTGTGCCAAGACCTGCAGGAGGCGCGGGGCGTCCCTGCCTGGAAGCCAAGTGCACGGTCCGCTTGGAAGCGAGCCTCCTTGGGAAGAGTCGAGGGAGCCAAGCCGCGTGCAGCTGCAATCCCGGCTTGGGCCGAGCCGAGTGTGCCTCCAGGACGGCAGAGCTCCAGCTCTGCTCAGAGGCCGGATCTAGTCAAGTGCCTTGCGCGAGGCTGCTCTGCCCTGGGCGAGACTTGCCCAGGCTTGCCTCGCTGCTAGGCTTGCTGCCCGGGAAGGAGCAGGCTGTGCGATGCTGGGAGAGGCCACTGGCGCCTTCCTGGCCTCAGCGCCACTCCTGCCTTGCCTTTGCATCTAGGCCCCGGGCGTCCTTGGGGAAGGCTTAGGAGCCGGTGGCTTGCACACTGCCAAGCCCTCCAGCAGTGAGGCCTCTCGTAGAGGGGAGGGGAGGGCAAGTGCAGGGCTCCACCAGCGGTTGCTTGGCCGCCCAGACTCAGCGCCGCACGGGGAGCACAAGGCTCCCAGGTCCCCTGGCTGTGGTCTGCAGCCCCACACTCCCGGAGGCTGACTCCGTGGGCGCCCAGAAGGTGCCTGACAGACGTCATGTCCCTAGCGCTCTGCTCCCCAGCAGAGACGTGTGCAGGTGGTGGGGCCTGCCCCTGCGTGTCTGGGCTCCCGCCGGCAGCCCCAGCTCCAGGGAAGCAGCCCCTGAGCCAAGACCTGTAGGGGGCGCGGGGCGCCCCCGCCTGGAAGCCTAGTGCACAGCATGCGGGAAGCGAGCCTCCTCGGGAGAAGAGGAGGCAGCCCAGCTGCGTGCGTCTGCACTCACTCCTTGGGCGGAGCCCAGTGAGCCTCCAGTACGGCAGAGCTCCAGCTCTGCTCAGAGGCCCGATCTGGCAGAGTTGCTGGCGTGAGGCTGCTCTGCCCTGGGCGAGCCTTGCCCAGACTTGCCTCGCTGCTAGGCTTCCTGCCCGGGAAGGAGCAGGCTGCGCCAGACAGGCAGACGCTCCTGGCGCCTTCCTGGCCTCAGCTCCACTCCTGCCTTGCCTTTGCACCTAGTCCCCAGGCGTCCTTGCGGAGGGCTTAGGGGCCGGTGGGGTGCAGGCTGCCAAGCCCTCCAGCCGTGAGAGCTCTGTCATAGGGAAGGGAATGGCAAGTGCAGGGCTCCTCCAGCGGTCGCTTGGCCGCCCAGACTCAGCACAGCACGGAGAGCACCAGGCTTCCCAGGGCCCCTGGCTGTGGTCTGCAGCCCCACACACCCGGAGGCTGACTCCGTGAGCGCCCAGAAGTTGCCTGACAGACGTCATTTCCCTAGTGCTCTCCCCACCAGCAGAGACGTGTGCAGGTGGTTGGGGCCTGCCCCTGCGTGTCTGGGCTGCCGCCCACAGCCTCCGCTCAGGGGAAGCAGCCCCTGTGCCAAGACCTGCAGGAGGCGCGGGGCGTCCCTGCCTGGAAGCCAAGTGCACGGTCCGCTTGGAAGCGAGCCTCCTTGGGAAGAGTCGAGGGAGCCAAGCCGCGTGCAGCTGCAATCCCGGCTTGGGCCGAGCCGAGTGTGCCTCCAGGACGGCAGAGCTCCAGCTCTGCTCAGAGGCCGGATCTAGTCAAGTGCCTTGCGCGAGGCTGCTCTGCCCTGGGCGAGACTTGCCCAGGCTTGCCTCGCTGCTAGGCTTGCTGCCCGGGAAGGAGCAGGCTGTGCGATGCTGGGAGAGGCCACTGGCGCCTTCCTGGCCTCAGCGCCACTCCTGCCTTGCCTTTGCATCTAGGCCCCGGGCGTCCTTGGGGAAGGCTTAGGAGCCGGTGGCTTGCACACTGCCAAGCCCTCCAGCAGTGAGGCCTCTCGTAGAGGGGAGGGGAGGGCAAGTGCAGGGCTCCACCAGCGGTTGCTTGGCCGCCCAGACTCAGCGCCGCACGGGGAGCACAAGGCTCCCAGGTCCCCTGGCTGTGGTCTGCAGCCCCACACTCCCGGAGGCTGACTCCGTGGGCGCCCAGAAGGTGCCTGACAGACGTCATGTCCCTAGCGCTCTGCTCCCCAGCAGAGACGTGTGCAGGTGGTGGGGCCTGCCCCTGCGTGTCTGGGCTCCCGCCGGCAGCCCCAGCTCCAGGGAAGCAGCCCCTGAGCCAAGACCTGTAGGGGGCGCGGGGCGCCCCCGCCTGGAAGCCTAGTGCACAGCATGCGGGAAGCGAGCCTCCTCGGGAGAAGAGGAGGCAGCCCAGCTGCGTGCGACTGCACTCACTCCTTGGGCGGAGCCCAGTGAGCCTCCAGTACGGCAGAGCTCCAGCTCTGCTCAGAGGCCCGATCTGGCAGAGTTGCTGGCGTGAGGCTGCTCTGCCCTGGGCGAGCCTTGCCCAGACTTGCCTCGCTGCTAGGCTTCCTGCCCGGGAAGGAGCAGGCTGCGCCAGACAGGCAGACGCTCCTGGCGCCTTCCTGGCCTCAGCTCCACTCCTGCCTTGCCTTTGCACCTAGTCCCCAGGCGTCCTTGCGGAGGGCTTAGGGGCCGGTGGGGTGCACGCTGCCAAGCCCTCCAGCCGTGAGAGCTCTGTCATAGGGAAGGGAATGGCAAGTGCAGGGCTCCTCCAGCGGTCGCTTGGCCGCCCAGACTCAGCACAGCACGGAGAGCACCAGGCTTCCCAGGGCCCCTGGCTGTGGTCTGCAGCCCCACACACCCGGAGGCTGACTCCGTGAGCGCCCAGAAGGTGCCTGACAGACGTCATTTCCCTAGTGCTCTCCCCACCAGCAGAGACGTGTGCAGGTGGTTGGGGCCTGCCCCTGCGTGTCTGGGCTGCCGCCCACAGCCTCCGCTCAGGGGAAGCAGTCCCTGTGCCAAGACCTGCAGGAGGCGCGGGGCGTCCCTGCCTGGAAGCCAAGTGCACGGTCCGCTTGGAAGCGAGCCTCCTTGGGAAGAGTCGAGGGAGCCAAGCCGCGTGCAGCTGCAATCCCGGCTTGGGCCGAGCCGAGTGTGCCTCCAGGACGGCAGAGCTCCAGCTCTGCTCAGAGGCCGGATCTAGTCAAGTGCCTTGCGCGAGGCTGCTCTGCCCTGGGCGAGACTTGCCCAGGCTTGCCTCGCTGCTAGGCTTGCTGCCCGGGAAGGAGCAGGCTGTGCGATGCTGGGAGAGGCCACTGGCGCCTTCCTGGCCTCAGCGCCACTCCTGCCTTGCCTTTGCATCTAGGCCCCGGGCGTCCTTGGGGAAGGCTTAGGAGCCGGTGGCTTGCACACTGCCAAGCCCTCCAGCAGTGAGGCCTCTCGTAGAGGGGAGGGGAGGGCAAGTGCAGGGCTCCACCAGCGGTTGCTTGGCCGCCCAGACTCAGCGCCGCACGGAGAGCACAAGGCTCCCAGGTCCCCTGGCTGTGGTCTGCAGCCCCACACTCCCGGAGGCTGACTCCGTGGGCGCCCAGAAGGTGCCTGACAGACGTCATGTCCCTAGCGCTCTGCTCCCCAGCAGAGACGTGTGCAGGTGGTGGGGCCTGCCCCTGCGTGTCTGGGCTCCCGCCGGCAGCCCCAGCTCCAGGGAAGCAGCCCCTGAGCCAAGACCTGTAGGGGGCGCGGGGCGCCCCCGCCTGGAAGCCTAGTGCACAGCATGCGGGAAGCGAGCCTCCTCGGGAGAAGAGGAGGCAGCCCAGCTGCGTGCGTCTGCACTCACTCCTTGGGCGGAGCCCAGTGAGCCTCCAGTACGGCAGAGCTCCAGCTCTGCTCAGAGGCCCGATCTGGCAGAGTTGCTGGCGTGAGGCTGCTCTGCCCTGGGCGAGCCTTGCCCAGACTTGCCTCGCTGCTAGGCTTCCTGCCCGGGAAGGAGCAGGCTGCGCCAGACAGGCAGACGCTCCTGGCGCCTTCCTGGCCTCAGCTCCACTCCTGCCTTGCCTTTGCACCTAGTCCCCAGGCGTCCTTGCGGAGGGCTTAGGGGCCGGTGGGGTGCACGCTGCCAAGCCCTCCAGCCGTGAGAGCTCTGTCATAGGGAAGGGAATGGCAAGTGCAGGGCTCCTCCAGCGGTCGCTTGGCCGCCCAGACTCAGCACAGCACGGAGAGCACCAGGCTTCCCAGGGCCCCTGGCTGTGGTCTGCAGCCCCACACACCCGGAGGCTGACTCCGTGAGCGCCCAGAAGGTGCCTGACAGACGTCATTTCCCTAGTGCTCTCCCCACCAGCAGAGACGTGTGCAGGTGGTTGGGGCCTGCCCCTGCGTGTCTGGGCTGCCGCCCACAGCCTCCGCTCAGGGGAAGCAGCCCCTGTGCCAAGACCTGCAGGAGGCGCGGGGCGTCCCTGCCTGGAAGCCAAGTGCACGGTCCGCTTGGAAGCGAGCCTCCTTGGGAAGAGTCGAGGGAGCCAAGCCGCGTGCAGCTGCAATCCCGGCTTGGGCCGAGCCGAGTGTGCCTCCAGGACGGCAGAGCTCCAGCTCTGCTCAGAGGCCGGATCTAGTCAAGTGCCTTGCGCGAGGCTGCTCTGCCCTGGGCGAGACTTGCCCAGGCTTGCCTCGCTGCTAGGCTTGCTGCCCGGGAAGGAGCAGGCTGTGCGATGCTGGGAGAGGCCACTGGCGCCTTCCTGGCCTCAGCTCCACTCCTGCCTTGCCTTTGCATCTAGGCCCCGGGCGTCCTTGGGGAAGGCTTAGGAGCCGGTGGCTTGCACACTGCCAAGCCCTCCAGCAGTGAGGCCTCTCGTAGAGGGGAGGGGAGGGCAAGTGCAGGGCTCCACCAGCGGTTGCTTGGCCGCCCAGACTCAGCGCCGCACGGGGAGCACAAGGCTCCCAGGTCCCCTGGCTGTGGTCTGCAGCCCCACACTCCCGGAGGCTGACTCCGTGGGCGCCCAGAAGGTGCCTGACAGACGTCATGTCCCTAGCGCTCTGCTCCCCAGCAGAGACGTGTGCAGGTGGTGGGGCCTGCCCCTGCGTGTCTGGGCTCCCGCCGGCAGCCCCAGCTCCAGGGAAGCAGCCCCTGAGCCAAGACCTGTAGGGGGCGCGGGGCGCCCCCGCCTGGAAGCCTAGTGCACAGCATGCGGGAAGCGAGCCTCCTCGGGAGAAGAGGAGGCAGCCCAGCTGCGTGCGTCTGCACTCACTCCTTGGGCGGAGCCCAGTGAGCCTCCAGTACGGCAGAGCTCCAGCTCTGCTCAGAGGCCCGATCTGGCAGAGTTGCTGGCGTGAGGCTGCTCTGCCCTGGGCGAGCCTTGCCCAGACTTGCCTCGCTGCTAGGCTTCCTGCCCGGGAAGGAGCAGGCTGCGCCAGACAGGCAGACGCTCCTGGCGCCTTCCTGGCCTCAGCTCCACTCCTGCCTTGCCTTTGCACCTAGTCCCCAGGCGTCCTTGCGGAGGGCTTAGGGGCCGGTGGGGTGCACGCTGCCAAGCCCTCCAGCCGTGAGAGCTCTGTCATAGGGAAGGGAATGGCAAGTGCAGGGCTCCTCCAGCGGTCGCTTGGCCGCCCAGACTCAGCACAGCACGGAGAGCACCAGGCTTCCCAGGGCCCCTGGCTGTGGTCTGCAGCCCCACACACCCGGAGGCTGACTCCGTGAGCGCCCAGAAGGTGCCTGACAGACGTCATTTCCCTAGTGCTCTCCCCACCAGCAGAGACGTGTGCAGGTGGTTGGGGCCTGCCCCTGCGTGTCTGGGCTGCCGCCCACAGCCTCCGCTCAGGGGAAGCAGCCCCTGTGCCAAGACCTGCAGGAGGCGCGGGGCGTCCCTGCCTGGAAGCCAAGTGCACGGTCCGCTTGGAAGCGAGCCTCCTTGGGAAGAGTCGAGGGAGCCAAGCCGCGTGCAGCTGCAATCCCGGCTTGGGCCGAGCCGAGTGTGCCTCCAGGACGGCAGAGCTCCAGCTCTGCTCAGAGGCCGGATCTAGTCAAGTGCCTTGCGCGAGGCTGCTCTGCCCTGGGCGAGACTTGCCCAGGCTTGCCTCGCTGCTAGGCTTGCTGCCCGGGAAGGAGCAGGCTGTGCGATGCTGGGAGAGGCCACTGGCGCCTTCCTGGCCTCAGCTCCACTCCTGCCTTGCCTTTGCATCTAGGCCCCGGGCGTCCTTGGGGAAGGCTTAGGAGCCGGTGGCTTGCACACTGCCAAGCCCTCCAGCAGTGAGGCCTCTCGTAGAGGGGAGGGGAGGGCAAGTGCAGGGCTCCACCAGCGGTTGCTTGGCCGCCCAGACTCAGCGCCGCACGGGGAGCACAAGGCTCCCAGGTCCCCTGGCTGTGGTCTGCAGCCCCACACTCCCGGAGGCTGACTCCGTGGGCGCCCAGAAGGTGCCTGACAGACGTCATGTCCCTAGCGCTCTGCTCCCCAGCAGAGACGTGTGCAGGTGGTGGGGCCTGCCCCTGCGTGTCTGGGCTCCCGCCGGCAGCCCCAGCTCCAGGGAAGCAGCCCCTGAGCCAAGACCTGTAGGGGGCGCGGGGCGCCCCCGCCTGGAAGCCTAGTGCACAGCATGCGGGAAGCGAGCCTCCTCGGGAGAAGAGGAGGCAGCCCAGCTGCGTGCGTCTGCACTCACTCCTTGGGCGGAGCCCAGTGAGCCTCCAGTACGGCAGAGCTCCAGCTCTGCTCAGAGGCCCGATCTGGCAGAGTTGCTGGCGTGAGGCTGCTCTGCCCTGGGCGAGCCTTGCCCAGACTTGCCTCGCTGCTAGGCTTCCTGCCCGGGAAGGAGCAGGCTGCGCCAGACAGGCAGACGCTCCTGGCGCCTTCCTGGCCTCAGCTCCACTCCTGCCTTGCCTTTGCACCTAGTCCCCAGGCGTCCTTGCGGAGGGCTTAGGGGCCGGTGGGGTGCACGCTGCCAAGCCCTCCAGCCGTGAGAGCTCTGTCATAGGGAAGGGAATGGCAAGTGCAGGGCTCCTCCAGCGGTCGCTTGGCCGCCCAGACTCAGCACAGCACGGAGAGCACCAGGCTTCCCAGGGCCCCTGGCTGTGGTCTGCAGCCCCACACACCCGGAGGCTGACTCCGTGAGCGCCCAGAAGGTGCCTGACAGACGTCATTTCCCTAGTGCTCTCCCCACCAGCAGAGACGTGTGCAGGTGGTTGGGGCCTGCCCCTGCGTGTCTGGGTTGCCGCCCACAGCCTCCGCTCAGGGGAAGCAGCCCCTGTGCCAAGACCTGCAGGAGGCGCGGGGCGTCCCTGCCTGGAAGCCAAGTGCACGGTCCGCTTGGAAGCGAGCCTCCTTGGGAAGAGTCGAGGGAGCCAAGCCGCGTGCAGCTGCAATCCCGGCTTGGGCCGAGCCGAGTGTGCCTCCAGGACGGCAGAGCTCCAGCTCTGCTCAGAGGCCGGATCTAGTCAAGTGCCTTGCGCGAGGCTGCTCTGCCCTGGGCGAGACTTGCCCAGGCTTGCCTCGCTGCTAGGCTTGCTGCCCGGGAAGGAGCAGGCTGTGCGATGCTGGGAGAGGCCACTGGCGCCTTCCTGGCCTCAGCTCCACTCCTGCCTTGCCTTTGCATCTAGGCCCCGGGCGTCCTTGGGGAAGGCTTAGGAGCCGGTGGCTTGCACACTGCCAAGCCCTCCAGCAGTGAGGCCTCTCGTAGAGGGGAGGGGAGGGCAAGTGCAGGGCTCCACCAGCGGTTGCTTGGCCGCCCAGACTCAGCGCCGCACGGGGAGCACAAGGCTCCCAGGTCCCCTGGCTGTGGTCTGCAGCCCCACACTCCCGGAGGCTGACTCCGTGAGCGCCCAGAAGGTGCCTGACAGACGTCATGTCCCTAGCGCTCTGCTCCCCAGCAGAGACGTGTGCAGGTGGTGGGGCCTGCCCCTGCGTGTCTGGGCTCCCGCCGGCAGCCCCAGCTCCAGGGAAGCAGCCCCTGAGCCAAGACCTGTAGGGGGCGCGGGGCGCCCCCGCCTGGAAGCCTAGTGCACAGCATGCGGGAAGCGAGCCTCCGCGGGAGAAGAGGAGGCAGCCCAGCTGCGTGCATCTGCACTCACTCCTTGGGCGGAGCCCAGTGAGCCTCCAGTACGGCAGAGCTCCAGCTCTGCTCAGAGGCCCGATCTGGCAGAGTTGCTGGCGTGAGGCTGCTCTGCCCTGGGCGAGCCTTGCCCAGACTTGCCTCGCTGCTAGGCTTCCTGCCCGGGAAGGAGCAGGCTGCGCCAGACAGGCAGACGCTCCTGGCGCCTTCCTGGCCTCAGCTCCACTCCTGCCTTGCCTTTGCACCTAGTCCCCAGGCGTCCTTGCGGAGGGCTTAGGGGCCGGTGGGGTGCACGCTGCCAAGCCCTCCAGCCGTGAGAGCTCTGTCATAGGGAAGGGAATGGCAAGTGCAGGGCTCCTCCAGCGGTCGCTTGGCCGCCCAGACTCAGCACAGCACGGAGAGCACCAGGCTTCCCAGGGCCCCTGGCTGTGGTCTGCAGCCCCACACACCCGGAGGCTGACTCCGTGAGCGCCCAGAAGGTGCCTGACAGACGTCATTTCCCTAGTGCTCTCCCCACCAGCAGAGACGTGTGCAGGTGGTTGGGGCCTGCCCCTGCGTGTCTGGGCTGCCGCCCACAGCCTCCGCTCAGGGGAAGCAGCCCCTGTGCCAAGACCTGCAGGAGGCGCGGGGCGTCCCTGCCTGGAAGCCAAGTGCACGGTCCGCTTGGAAGCGAGCCTCCTTGGGAAGAGTCGAGGGAGCCAAGCCGCGTGCAGCTGCAAGCCCTGCTTGGGCCGAGCCGAGTGTGCCTCCAGGACGGCAGAGCTCCAGCTCTGCTCAGAGGCCGGATCTAGTCAAGTGCCATGCGCGAGGCTGCTCTGCCCTGTGCGAGACTTGCCCAGGCTTGCCTCGCTGCTAGGCTTGCTGCCCGGGAAGGAGCAGGCTGTGCGATGCTGGGAGAGGCCACTGGCGCCTTCCTGGCCTCAGCTCCACTCCTGCCTTGCCTTTGCATCTAGGCCCCGGGCGTCCTTGGGGAAGGCTTAGGAGCCGGTGGCTTGCACACTGCCAAGCCCTCCAGCAGTGAGGCCTCTTGTAGAGGGGAGGGGAGGGCAAGTGCAGGGCTCCACCAGCGGTTGCTTGGCCGCCCAGACTCAGCGCCGCACGGGGAGCACAAGGCTCCCAGGTCCCCTGGCTGTGGTCTGCAGCCCCACACTCCCGGAGGCTGACTCCGTGGGCGCCCAGAAGGTGCCTGACAGACGTCATGTCCCTAGCGCTCTGCTCCCCAGCAGAGACGTGTGCAGGTGGTGGGGCCTGCCCCTGCGTGTCTGGGCTCCCGCCGGCAGCCCCAGCTCCAGGGAAGCAGCCCCTGAGCCAAGACCTGTAGGGGGCGCGGGGCGCCCCCGCCTGGAAGCCTAGTGCACAGCATGCGGGAAGCGAGCCTCCTCGGGAGAAGAGGAGGCAGCCCAGCTGCGTGCGTCTGCACTCACTCCTTGGGCGGAGCCCAGTGAGCCTCCAGTACGGCAGAGCTCCAGCTCTGCTCAGAGGCCCGATCTGGCAGAGTTGCTGGCGTGAGGCTGCTCTGCCCTGGGCGAGCCTTGCCCAGACTTGCCTCGCTGCTAGGCTTCCTGCCCGGGAAGGAGCAGGCTGTGCCAGACAGGCAGACGCTCCTGGCGCCTTCCTGGCCTCAGCTCCACTCCTGCCTTGCCTTTGCACCTAGTCCCCAGGCGTCCTTGCGGAGGGCTTAGGGGCCGGTGGGGTGCACGCTGCCAAGCCCTCCAGCCGTGAGAGCTCTGTCATAGGGAAGGGAATGGCAAGTGCAGGGCTCCTCCAGCGGTCGCTTGGCCGCCCAGACTCAGCACAGCACGGAGAGCACCAGGCTTCCCAGGGCCCCTGGCTGTGGTCTGCAGCCCCACACACCCGGAGGCTGACTCCGTGAGCGCCCAGAAGGTGCCTGACAGACGTCATTTCCCTAGTGCTCTCCCCACCAGCAGAGACGTGTGCAGGTGGTTGGGGCCTGCCCCTGCGTGTCTGGGCTGCCGCCCACAGCCTCCGCTCAGGGGAAGCAGCCCCTGTGCCAAGACCTGCAGGAGGCGCGGGGCGTCCCTGCCTGGAAGCCAAGTGCACGGTCCGCTTGGAAGCGAGCCTCCTTGGGAAGAGTCGAGGGAGCCAAGCCGCGTGCAGCTGCAAGCCCTGCTTGGGCCGAGCCGAGTGTGCCTCCAGGACGGCAGAGCTCCAGCTCTGCTCAGAGGCCGGATCTAGTCAAGTGCCTTGCGCGAGGCTGCTCTGCCCTGGGCGAGACTTGCCCAGGCTTGCCTCGCTGCTAGGCTTGCTGCCCGGGAAGGAGCAGGCTGTGCGATGCTGGGAGAGGCCACTGGCGCCTTCCTGGCCTCAGCTCCACTCCTGCCTTGCCTTTGCATCTAGGCCCCGGGCGTCCTTGGGGAAGGCTTAGGAGCCGGTGGCTTGCACACTGCCAAGCCCTCCAGCAGTGAGGCCTCTTGTAGAGGGGAGGGGAGGGCAAGTGCAGGGCTCCACCAGCGGTTGCTTGGCCGCCCAGACTCAGCGCCGCACGGGGAGCACAAGGCTCCCAGGTCCCCTGGCTGTGGTCTGCAGCCCCACACTCCCGGAGGCTGACTCCGTGGGCGCCCAGAAGGTGCCTGACAGACGTCATGTCCCTAGCGCTCTGCTCCCCAGCAGAGACGTGTACAGGAGGTGGGGCCTGCCCCTGCGTGTCTGGGCTCCCGCCGGCAGCCCCAGCTCCAGGGAAGCAGCCCCTGAGCCAAGACCTGTAGGGGGCGCGGGGCGCCCCCGCCTGGAAGCCTAGTGCACAGCATGCGGGAAGCGAGCCTCCTCGGGAGAAGAGGAGGCAGCCCAGCTGCGTGCGTCTGCACTCACTCCTTGGGCGGAGCCCAGTGAGCCTCCAGTACGGCAGAGCTCCAGCTCTGCTCAGAGGCCCGATCTGGCAGAGTTGCTGGCGTGAGGCTGCTCTGCCCTGGGCGAGCCTTGCCCAGACTTGCCTCGCTGCTAGGCTTCCTGCCCGGGAAGGAGCAGGCTGCGCCAGACAGGCAGACGCTCCTGGCGCCTTCCTGGCCTCAGCTCCACTCCTGCCTTGCCTTTGCACCTAGTCCCCAGGCGTCCTTGCGGAGGGCTTAGGGGCCGGTGGGGTGCACGCTGCCAAGCCCTCCAGCCGTGAGAGCTCTGTCATAGGGAAGGGAATGGCAAGTGCAGGGCTCCTCCAGCGGTCGCTTGGCCGCCCAGACTCAGCACAGCACGGAGAGCACCAGGCTTCCCAGGGCCCCTGGCTGTGGTCTGCAGCCCCACACACCCGGAGGCTGACTCCGTGAGCGCCCAGAAGGTGCCTGACAGACGTCATTTCCCTAGTGCTCTCCCCACCAGCAGAGACGTGTGCAGGTGGTTGGGGCCTGCCCCTGCGTGTCTGGGCTGCCGCCCACAGCCTCCGCTCAGGGGAAGCAGCCCCTGTGCCAAGACCTGCAGGAGGCGCGGGGCGTCCCTGCCTGGAAGCCAAGTGCACGGTCCGCTTGGAAGCGAGCCTCCTTGGGAAGAGTCGAGGGAGCCAAGCCGCGTGCAGCTGCAAGCCCTGCTTGGGCCGAGCCGAGTGTGCCTCCAGGACGGCAGAGCTCCAGCTCTGCTCAGAGGCCGGATCTAGTCAAGTGCCTTGCGCGAGGCTGCTCTGCCCTGGGCGAGACTTGCCCAGGCTTGCCTCGCTGCTAGGCTTGCTGCCCGGGAAGGAGCAGGCTGTGCGATGCTGGGAGAGGCCACTGGCGCCTTCCTGGCCTCAGCTCCACTCCTGCCTTGCCTTTGCATCTAGGCCCCGGGCGTCCTTGGGGAAGGCTTAGGAGCCGGTGGCTTGCACACTGCCAAGCCCTCCAGCAGTGAGGCCTCTTGTAGAGGGGAGGGGAGGGCAAGTGCAGGGCTCCACCAGCGGTTGCTTGGCCGCCCAGACTCAGCGCCGCACGGGGAGCACAAGGCTCCCAGGTCCCCTGGCTGTGGTCTGCAGCCCCACACTCCCGGAGGCTGACTCCGTGGGCGCCCAGAAGGTGCCTGACAGACGTCATGTCCCTAGCGCTCTGCTCCCCAGCAGAGACGTGTGCAGGTGGTGGGGCCTGCCCCTGCGTGTCTGGGCTCCCGCCGGCAGCCCCAGCTCCAGGGAAGCAGCCCCTGAGCCAAGACCTGTAGGGGGCGCGGGGCGCCCCCGCCTGGAAGCCTAGTGCACAGCATGCGGGAAGCGAGCCTCCTCGGGAGAAGAGGAGGCAGCCCAGCTGCGTGCGTCTGCACTCACTCCTTGGGCGGAGCCCAGTGAGCCTCCAGTACGGCAGAGCTCCAGCTCTGCTCAGAGGCCCGATCTGGCAGAGTTGCTGGCGTGAGGCTGCTCTGCCCTGGGCGAGCCTTGCCCAGACTTGCCTCGCTGCTAGGCTTCCTGCCCGGGAAGGAGCAGGCTGTGCCAGACAGGCAGACGCTCCTGGCGCCTTCCTGGCCTCAGCTCCACTCCTGCCTTGCCTTTGCACCTAGTCCCCAGGCGTCCTTGCGGAGGGCTTAGGGGCCGGTGGGGTGCACGCTGCCAAGCCCTCCAGCCGTGAGAGCTCTGTCATAGGGAAGGGAATGGCAAGTGCAGGGCTCCTCCAGCGGTCGCTTGGCCGCCCAGACTCAGCACAGCACGGAGAGCACCAGGCTTCCCAGGGCCCCTGGCTGTGGTCTGCAGCCCCACACACCCGGAGGCTGACTCCGTGAGCGCCCAGAAGGTGCCTGACAGACGTCATTTCCCTAGTGCTCTCCCCACCAGCAGAGACGTGTGCAGGTGGTTGGGGCCTGCCCCTGCGTGTCTGGGCTGCCGCCCACAGCCTCCGCTCAGGGGAAGCAGCCCCTGTGCCAAGACCTGCAGGAGGCGCGGGGCGTCCCTGCCTGGAAGCCAAGTGCATGGTCCGCTTGGAAGCGAGCCTCCTTGGGAAGAGTCGAGGGAGCCAAGCCGCGTGCAGCTGCAAGCCCTGCTTGGGCCGAGCCGAGTGTGCCTCCAGGACGGCAGAGCTCCAGCTCTGCTCAGAGGCCGGATCTAGTCAAGTGCCTTGCGCGAGGCTGCTCTGCCCTGGGCGAGACTTGCCCAGGCTTGCCTCGCTGCTAGGCTTGCTGCCCGGGAAGGAGCAGGCTGTGCGATGCTGGGAGAGGCCACTGGCGCCTTCCTGGCCTCAGCTCCACTCCTGCCTTGCCTTTGCATCTAGGCCCCGGGCGTCCTTGGGGAAGGCTTAGGAGCCGGTGGCTTGCACACTGCCAAGCCCTCCAGCAGTGAGGCCTCTTGTAGAGGGGAGGGGAGGGCAAGTGCAGGGCTCCACCAGCGGTTGCTTGGCCGCCCAGACTCAGCGCCGCACGGGGAGCACAAGGCTCCCAGGTCCCCTGGCTGTGGTCTGCAGCCCCACACTCCCGGAGGCTGACTCCGTGGGCGCCCAGAAGGTGCCTGACAGACGTCATGTCCCTAGCGCTCTGCTCCCCAGCAGAGACGTGTGCAGGAGGTGGGGCCTGCCCCTGCGTGTCTGGGCTCCCGCCGGCAGCCCCAGCTCCAGGGAAGCAGCCCCTGAGCCAAGACCTGTAGGGGGCGCGGGGCGCCCCCGCCTGGAAGCCTAGTGCACAGCATGCGGGAAGCGAGCCTCCTCGGGAGAAGAGGAGGCAGCCCAGCTGCGTGCGTCTGCACTCACTCCTTGGGCGGAGCCCAGTGAGCCTCCAGTACGGCAGAGCTCCAGCTCTGCTCAGAGGCCCGATCTGGCAGAGTTGCTGGCGTGAGGCTGCTCTGCCCTGGGCGAGCCTTGCCCAGACTTGCCTCGCTGCTAGGCTTCCTGCCCGGGAAGGAGCAGGCTGCGCCAGACAGGCAGACGCTCCTGGCGCCTTCCTGGCCTCAGCTCCACTCCTGCCTTGCCTTTGCACCTAGTCCCCAGGCGTCCTTGCGGAGGGCTTAGGGGCCGGTGGGGTGCACGCTGCCAAGCCCTCCAGCCGTGAGAGCTCTGTCATAGGGAAGGGAATGGCAAGTGCAGGGCTCCTCCAGCGGTCGCTTGGCCGCCCAGACTCAGCACAGCACGGAGAGCACCAGGCTTCCCAGGGCCCCTGGCTGTGGTCTGCAGCCCCACACACCCGGAGGCTGACTCCGTGAGCGCCCAGAAGGTGCCTGACAGACGTCATTTCCCTAGTGCTCTCCCCACCAGCAGAGACGTGTGCAGGTGGTTGGGGCCTGCCCCTGCGTGTCTGGGTTGCCGCCCACAGCCTCCGCTCAGGGGAAGCAGCCCCTGTGCCAAGACCTGCAGGAGGCGCGGGGCGTCCCTGCCTGGAAGCCAAGTGCACGGTCCGCTTGGAAGCGAGCCTCCTTGGGAAGAGTCGAGGGAGCCAAGCCGCGTGCAGCTGCAATCCCGGCTTGGGCCGAGCCGAGTGTGCCTCCAGGACGGCAGAGCTCCAGCTCTGCTCAGAGGCCGGATCTAGTCAAGTGCCTTGCGCGAGGCTGCTCTGCCCTGGGCGAGACTTGCCCAGGCTTGCCTCGCTGCTAGGCTTGCTGCCCGGGAAGGAGCAGGCTGTGCGATGCTGGGAGAGGCCACTGGCGCCTTCCTGGCCTCAGCGCCACTCCTGCCTTGCCTTTGCATCTAGGCCCCGGGCGTCCTTGGGGAAGGCTTAGGAGCCGGTGGCTTGCACACTGCCAAGCCCTCCAGCAGTGAGGCCTCTCGTAGAGGGGAGGGGAGGGCAAGTGCAGGGCTCCACCAGCGGTTGCTTGGCCGCCCAGACTCAGCGCCGCACGGGGAGCACAAGGCTCCCAGGTCCCCTGGCTGTGGTCTGCAGCCCCACACTCCCGGAGGCTGACTCCGTGAGCGCCCAGAAGGTGCCTGACAGACGTCATGTCCCTAGCGCTCTGCTCCCCAGCAGAGACGTGTGCAGGTGGTGGGGCCTGCCCCTGCGTGTCTGGGCTCCCGCCGGCAGCCCCAGCTCCAGGGAAGCAGCCCCTGAGCCAAGACCTGTAGGGGGCGCGGGGCGCCCCCGCCTGGAAGCCTAGTGCACAGCATGCGGGAAGCGAGCCTCCGCGGGAGAAGAGGAGGCAGCCCAGCTGCGTGCATCTGCACTCACTCCTTGGGCGGAGCCCAGTGAGCCTCCAGTACGGCAGAGCTCCAGCTCTGCTCAGAGGCCCGATCTGGCAGAGTTGCTGGCGTGAGGCTGCTCTGCCCTGGGCGAGCCTTGCCCAGACTTGCCTCGCTGCTAGGCTTCCTGCCCGGGAAGGAGCAGGCTGCGCCAGACAGGCAGACGCTCCTGGCGCCTTCCTGGCCTCAGCTCCACTCCTGCCTTGCCTTTGCACCTAGTCCCCAGGCGTCCTTGCGGAGGGCTTAGGGGCCGGTGGGGTGCACGCTGCCAAGCCCTGCAGCCGTGAGAGCTCTGTCATAGGGAAGGGAATGGCAAGTGCAGGGCTCCTCCAGCGGTCGCTTGGCCGCCCAGACTCAGCACAGCACGGAGAGCACCAGGCTTCCCAGGGCCCCTGGCTGTGGTCTGCAGCCCCACACACCCGGAGGCTGACTCCGTGAGCGCCCAGAAGGTGCCTGACAGACGTCATTTCCCTAGTGCTCTCCCCACCAGCAGAGACGTGTGCAGGTGGTTGGGGCCTGCCCCTGCGTGTCTGGGCTGCCGCCCACAGCCTCCGCTCAGGGGAAGCAGCCCCTGTGCCAAGACCTGCAGGAGGCGCGGGGCGTCCCTGCCTGGAAGCCAAGTGCACGGTCCGCTTGGAAGCGAGCCTCCTTGGGAAGAGTCGAGGGAGCCAAGCCGCGTGCAGCTGCAATCCCGGCTTGGGCCGAGCCGAGTGTGCCTCCAGGACGGCAGAGCTCCAGCTCTGCTCAGAGGCCGGATCTAGTCAAGTGCCTTGCGCGAGGCTGCTCTGCCCTGGGCGAGACTTGCCCAGGCTTGCCTCGCTGCTAGGCTTGCTGCCCGGGAAGGAGCAGGCTGTGCGATGCTGGGAGAGGCCACTGGCGCCTTCCTGGCCTCAGCTCCACTCCTGCCTTGCCTTTGCATCTAGGCCCCGGGCGTCCTTGGGGAAGGCTTAGGAGCCGGTGGCTTGCACACTGCCAAGCCCTCCAGCAGTGAGGCCTCTCGTAGAGGGGAGGGGAGGGCAAGTGCAGGGCTCCACCAGCGGTTGCTTGGCCGCCCAGACTCAGCGCCGCACGGGGAGCACAAGGCTCCCAGGTCCCCTGGCTGTGGTCTGCAGCCCCACACTCCCGGAGGCTGACTCCGTGGGCGCCCAGAAGGTGCCTGACAGACGTCATGTCCCTAGCGCTCTGCTCCCCAGCAGAGACGTGTGCAGGTGGTGGGGCCTGCCCCTGCGTGTCTGGGCTCCCGCCGGCAGCCCCAGCTCCAGGGAAGCAGCCCCTGAGCCAAGACCTGTAGGGGGCGCGGGGCGCCCCCGCCTGGAAGCCTAGTGCACAGCATGCGGGAAGCGAGCCTCCTCGGGAGAAGAGGAGGCAGCCCAGCTGCGTGCGACTGCACTCACTCCTTGGGTGGAGCCCAGTGAGCCTCCAGTACGGCAGAGCTCCAGCTCTGCTCAGAGGCCCGATCTGGCAGAGTTGCTGGCGTGAGGCTGCTCTGCCCTGGGCGAGCCTTGCCCAGACTTGCCTCGCTGCTAGGCTTCCTGCCCGGGAAGGAGCAGGCTGCGCCAGACAGGCAGACGCTCCTGGCGCCTTCCTGGCCTCAGCTCCACTCCTGCCTTGCCTTTGCACCTAGTCCCCAGGCGTCCTTGCGGAGGGCTTAGGGGCCGGTGGGGTGCACGCTGCCAAGCCCTCCAGCCGTGAGAGCTCTGTCATAGGGAAGGGAATGGCAAGTGCAGGGCTCCTCCAGCGGTCGCTTGGCCGCCCAGACTCAGCACAGCACGGAGAGCACCAGGCTTCCCAGGGCCCCTGGCTGTGGTCTGCAGCCCCACACACCCGGAGGCTGACTCCGTGAGCGCCCAGAAGGTGCCTGACAGACGTCATTTCCCTAGTGCTCTCCCCACCAGCAGAGACGTGTGCAGGTGGTTGGGGCCTGCCCCTGCGTGTCTGGGCTGCCGCCCACAGCCTCCGCTCAGGGGAAGCAGCCCCTGTGCCAAGACCTGCAGGAGGCGCGGGGCGTCCCTGCCTGGAAGCCAAGTGCACGGTCCGCTTGGAAGCGAGCCTCCTTGGGAAGAGTCGAGGGAGCCAAGCCGCGTGCAGCTGCAATCCCGGCTTGGGCCGAGCCGAGTGTGCCTCCAGGACGGCAGAGCTCCAGCTCTGCTCAGAGGCCGGATCTAGTCAAGTGCCTTGCGCGAGGCTGCTCTGCCCTGGGCGAGACTTGCCCAGGCTTGCCTCGCTGCTAGGCTTGCTGCCCGGGAAGGAGCAGGCTGTGCGATGCTGGGAGAGGCCACTGGCGCCTTCCTGGCCTCAGCGCCACTCCTGCCTTGCCTTTGCATCTAGGCCCCGGGCGTCCTTGGGGAAGGCTTAGGAGCCGGTGGCTTGCACACTGCCAAGCCCTCCAGCAGTGAGGCCTCTCGTAGAGGGGAGGGGAGGGCAAGTGCAGGGCTCCACCAGCGGTTGCTTGGCCGCCCAGACTCAGCGCCGCACGGGGAGCACAAGGCTCCCAGGTCCCCTGGCTGTGGTCTGCAGCCCCACACTCCCGGAGGCTGACTCCGTGGGCGCCCAGAAGGTGCCTGACAGACGTCATGTCCCTAGCGCTCTGCTCCCCAGCAGAGACGTGTGCAGGTGGTGGGGCCTGCCCCTGCGTGTCTGGGCTCCCGCCGGCAGCCCCAGCTCCAGGGAAGCAGCCCCTGAGCCAAGACCTGTAGGGGGCGCGGGGCGCCCCCGCCTGGAAGCCTAGTGCACAGCATGCGGGAAGCGAGCCTCCTCGGGAGAAGAGGAGGCAGCCCAGCTGCGTGCGTCTGCACTCACTCCTTGGGCGGAGCCCAGTGAGCCTCCAGTACGGCAGAGCTCCAGCTCTGCTCAGAGGCCCGATCTGGCAGAGTTGCTGGCGTGAGGCTGCTCTGCCCTGGGCGAGCCTTGCCCAGACTTGCCTCGCTGCTAGGCTTCCTGCCCGGGAAGGAGCAGGCTGCGCCAGACAGGCAGACGCTCCTGGCGCCTTCCTGGCCTCAGCTCCACTCCTGCCTTGCCTTTGCACCTAGTCCCCAGGCGTCCTTGCGGAGGGCTTAGGGGCCGGTGGGGTGCACGCTGCCAAGCCCTCCAGCCGTGAGAGCTCTGTCATAGGGAAGGGAATGGCAAGTGCAGGGCTCCTCCAGCGGTCGCTTGGCCGCCCAGACTCAGCACAGCACGGAGAGCACCAGGCTTCCCAGGGCCCCTGGCTGTGGTCTGCAGCCCCACACACCCGGAGGCTGACTCCGTGAGCGCCCAGAAGGTGCCTGACAGACGTCATTTCCCTAGTGCTCTCCCCACCAGCAGAGACGTGTGCAGGTGGTTGGGGCCTGCCCCTGCGTGTCTGGGCTGCCGCCCACAGCCTCCGCTCAGGGGAAGCAGCCCCTGTGCCAAGACCTGCAGGAGGCGCGGGGCGTCCCTGCCTGGAAGCCAAGTGCACGGTCCGCTTGGAAGCGAGCCTCCTTGGGAAGAGTCGAGGGAGCCAAGCCGCGTGCAGCTGCAATCCCGGCTTGGGCCGAGCCGAGTGTGCCTCCAGGACGGCAGAGCTCCAGCTCTGCTCAGAGGCCGGATCTAGTCAAGTGCCTTGCGCGAGGCTGCTCTGCCCTGGGCGAGACTTGCCCAGGCTTGCCTCGCTGCTAGGCTTGCTGCCCGGGAAGGAGCAGGCTGTGCGATGCTGGGAGAGGCCACTGGCGCCTTCCTGGCCTCAGCGCCACTCCTGCCTTGCCTTTGCATCTAGGCCCCGGGCGTCCTTGGGGAAGGCTTAGGAGCCGGTGGCTTGCACACTGCCAAGCCCTCCAGCAGTGAGGCCTCTCGTAGAGGGGAGGGGAGGGCAAGTGCAGGGCTCCACCAGCGGTTGCTTGGCCGCCCAGACTCAGCGCCGCACGGGGAGCACAAGGCTCCCAGGTCCCCTGGCTGTGGTCTGCAGCCCCACACTCCCGGAGGCTGACTCCGTGGGCGCCCAGAAGGTGCCTGACAGACGTCATGTCCCTAGCGCTCTGCTCCCCAGCAGAGACGTGTGCAGGTGGTGGGGCCTGCCCCTGCGTGTCTGGGCTCCCGCCGGCAGCCCCAGCTCCAGGGAAGCAGCCCCTGAGCCAAGACCTGTAGGGGGCGCGGGGCGCCCCCGCCTGGAAGCCTAGTGCACAGCATGCGGGAAGCGAGCCTCCTCGGGAGAAGAGGAGGCAGCCCAGCTGCGTGCGTCTGCACTCACTCCTTGGGCGGAGCCCAGTGAGCCTCCAGTACGGCAGAGCTCCAGCTCTGCTCAGAGGCCCGATCTGGCAGAGTTGCTGGCGTGAGGCTGCTCTGCCCTGGGCGAGCCTTGCCCAGACTTGCCTCGCTGCTAGGCTTCCTGCCCGGGAAGGAGCAGGCTGCGCCAGACAGGCAGACGCTCCTGGCGCCTTCCTGGCCTCAGCTCCACTCCTGCCTTGCCTTTGCACCTAGTCCCCAGGCGTCCTTGCGGAGGGCTTAGGGGCCGGTGGGGTGCACGCTGCCAAGCCCTCCAGCCGTGAGAGCTCTGTCATAGGGAAGGGAATGGCAAGTGCAGGGCTCCTCCAGCGGTCGCTTGGCCGCCCAGACTCAGCACAGCACGGAGAGCACCAGGCTTCCCAGGGCCCCTGGCTGTGGTCTGCAGCCCCACACACCCGGAGGCTGACTCCGTGAGCGCCCAGAAGGTGCCTGACAGACGTCATTTCCCTAGTGCTCTCCCCACCAGCAGAGACGTGTGCAGGTGGTTGGGGCCTGCCCCTGCGTGTCTGGGTTGCCGCCCACAGCCTCCGCTCAGGGGAAGCAGCCCCTGTGCCAAGACCTGCAGGAGGCGCGGGGCGTCCCTGCCTGGAAGCCAAGTGCACGGTCCGCTTGGAAGCGAGCCTCCTTGGGAAGAGTCGAGGGAGCCAAGCCGCGTGCAGCTGCAATCCCGGCTTGGGCCGAGCCGAGTGTGCCTCCAGGACGGCAGAGCTCCAGCTCTGCTCAGAGGCCGGATCTAGTCAAGTGCCTTGCGCGAGGCTGCTCTGCCCTGGGCGAGACTTGCCCAGGCTTGCCTCGCTGCTAGGCTTGCTGCCCGGGAAGGAGCAGGCTGTGCGATGCTGGGAGAGGCCACTGGCGCCTTCCTGGCCTCAGCGCCACTCCTGCCTTGCCTTTGCATCTAGGCCCCGGGCGTCCTTGGGGAAGGCTTAGGAGCCGGTGGCTTGCACACTGCCAAGCCCTCCAGCAGTGAGGCCTCTCGTAGAGGGGAGGGGAGGGCAAGTGCAGGGCTCCACCAGCGGTTGCTTGGCCGCCCAGACTCAGCGCCGCACGGGGAGCACAAGGCTCCCAGGTCCCCTGGCTGTGGTCTGCAGCCCCACACTCCCGGAGGCTGACTCCGTGAGCGCCCAGAAGGTGCCTGACAGACGTCATGTCCCTAGCGCTCTGCTCCCCAGCAGAGACGTGTGCAGGTGGTGGGGCCTGCCCCTGCGTGTCTGGGCTCCCGCCGGCAGCCCCAGCTCCAGGGAAGCAGCCCCTGAGCCAAGACCTGTAGGGGGCGCGGGGCGCCCCCGCCTGGAAGCCTAGTGCACAGCATGCGGGAAGCGAGCCTCCGCGGGAGAAGAGGAGGCAGCCCAGCTGCGTGCATCTGCACTCACTCCTTGGGCGGAGCCCAGTGAGCCTCCAGTACGGCAGAGCTCCAGCTCTGCTCAGAGGCCCGATCTGGCAGAGTTGCTGGCGTGAGGCTGCTCTGCCCTGGGCGAGCCTTGCCCAGACTTGCCTCGCTGCTAGGCTTCCTGCCCGGGAAGGAGCAGGCTGCGCCAGACAGGCAGACGCTCCTGGCGCCTTCCTGGCCTCAGCTCCACTCCTGCCTTGCCTTTGCACCTAGTCCCCAGGCGTCCTTGCGGAGGGCTTAGGGGCCGGTGGGGTGCACGCTGACAAGCCCTCCAGCCGTGAGAGCTCTGTCATAGGGAAGGGAATGGCAAGTGCAGGGCTCCTCCAGCGGTCGCTTGGCCGCCCAGACTCAGCACAGCACGGAGAGCACCAGGCTTCCCAGGGCCCCTGGCTGTGGTCTGCAGCCCCACACACCCGGAGGCTGACTCCGTGAGCGCCCAGAAGGTGCCTGACAGACGTCATTTCCCTAGTGCTCTCCCCACCAGCAGAGACGTGTGCAGGTGGTTGGGGCCTGCCCCTGCGTGTCTGGGCTGCCGCCCACAGCCTCCGCTCAGGGGAAGCAGCCCCTGTGCCAAGACCTGCAGGAGGCGCGGGGCGTCCCTGCCTGGAAGCCAAGTGCACGGTCCGCTTGGAAGCGAGCCTCCTTGGGAAGAGTCGAGGGAGCCAAGCCGCGTGCAGCTGCAATCCCGGCTTGGGCCGAGCCGAGTGTGCCTCCAGGACGGCAGAGCTCCAGCTCTGCTCAGAGGCCGGATCTAGTCAAGTGCCTTGCGCGAGGCTGCTCTGCCCTGGGCGAGACTTGCCCAGGCTTGCCTCGCTGCTAGGCTTGCTGCCCGGGAAGGAGCAGGCTGTGCGATGCTGGGAGAGGCCACTGGCGCCTTCCTGGCCTCAGCGCCACTCCTGCCTTGCCTTTGCATCTAGGCCCCGGGCGTCCTTGGGGAAGGCTTAGGAGCCGGTGGCTTGCACACTGCCAAGCCCTCCAGCAGTGAGGCCTCTCGTAGAGGGGAGGGGAGGGCAAGTGCAGGGCTCCACCAGCGGTTGCTTGGCCGCCCAGACTCAGCGCCGCACGGGGAGCACAAGGCTCCCAGGTCCCCTGGCTGTGGTCTGCAGCCCCACACTCCCGGAGGCTGACTCCGTGGGCGCCCAGAAGGTGCCTGACAGACGTCATGTCCCTAGCGCTCTGCTCCCCAGCAGAGACGTGTGCAGGTGGTGGGGCCTGCCCCTGCGTGTCTGGGCTCCCGCCGGCAGCCCCAGCTCCAGGGAAGCAGCCCCTGAGCCAAGACCTGTAGGGGGCGCGGGGCGCCCCCGCCTGGAAGCCTAGTGCACAGCATGCGGGAAGCGAGCCTCCTCGGGAGAAGAGGAGGCAGCCCAGCTGCGTGCGACTGCACTCACTCCTTGGGCGGAGCCCAGTGAGCCTCCAGTACGGCAGAGCTCCAGCTCTGCTCAGAGGCCCGATCTGGCAGAGTTGCTGGCGTGAGGCTGCTCTGCCCTGGGCGAGCCTTGCCCAGACTTGCCTCGCTGCTAGGCTTCCTGCCCGGGAAGGAGCAGGCTGCGCCAGACAGGCAGACGCTCCTGGCGCCTTCCTGGCCTCAGCTCCACTCCTGCCTTGCCTTTGCACCTAGTCCCCAGGCGTCCTTGCGGAGGGCTTAGGGGCCGGTGGGGTGCACGCTGCCAAGCCCTGCAGCCGTGAGAGCTCTGTCATAGGGAAGGGAATGGCAAGTGCAGGGCTCCTCCAGCGGTCGCTTGGCCGCCCAGACTCAGCACAGCACGGAGAGCACCAGGCTTCCCAGGGCCCCTGGCTGTGGTCTGCAGCCCCACACACCCGGAGGCTGACTCCGTGAGCGCCCAGAAGGTGCCTGACAGACGTCATTTCCCTAGTGCTCTCCCCACCAGCAGAGACGTGTGCAGGTGGTTGGGGCCTGCCCCTGCGTGTCTGGGCTGCCGCCCACAGCCTCCGCTCAGGGGAAGCAGCCCCTGTGCCAAGACCTGCAGGAGGCGCGGGGCGTCCCTGCCTGGAAGCCAAGTGCACGGTCCGCTTGGAAGCGAGCCTCCTTGGGAAGAGTCGAGGGAGCCAAGCCGCGTGCAGCTGCAATCCCGGCTTGGGCCGAGCCGAGTGTGCCTCCAGGACGGCAGAGCTCCAGCTCTGCTCAGAGGCCGGATCTAGTCAAGTGCCTTGCGCGAGGCTGCTCTGCCCTGGGCGAGACTTGCCCAGGCTTGCCTCGCTGCTAGGCTTGCTGCCCGGGAAGGAGCAGGCTGTGCGATGCTGGGAGAGGCCACTGGCGCCTTCCTGGCCTCAGCGCCACTCCTGCCTTGCCTTTGCATCTAGGCCCCGGGCGTCCTTGGGGAAGGCTTAGGAGCCGGTGGCTTGCACACTGCCAAGCCCTCCAGCAGTGAGGCCTCTCGTAGAGGGGAGGGGAGGGCAAGTGCAGGGCTCCACCAGCGGTTGCTTGGCCGCCCAGACTCAGCGCCGCACGGGGAGCACAAGGCTCCCAGGTCCCCTGGCTGTGGTCTGCAGCCCCACACTCCCGGAGGCTGACTCCGTGGGCGCCCAGAAGGTGCCTGACAGACGTCATGTCCCTAGCGCTCTGCTCCCCAGCAGAGACGTGTGCAGGTGGTGGGGCCTGCCCCTGCGTGTCTGGGCTCCCGCCGGCAGCCCCAGCTCCAGGGAAGCAGCCCCTGAGCCAAGACCTGTAGGGGGCGCGGGGCGCCCCCGCCTGGAAGCCTAGTGCACAGCATGCGGGAAGCGAGCCTCCTCGGGAGAAGAGGAGGCAGCCCAGCTGCGTGCGTCTGCACTCACTCCTTGGGCGGAGCCCAGTGAGCCTCCAGTACGGCAGAGCTCCAGCTCTGCTCAGAGGCCCGATCTGGCAGAGTTGCTGGCGTGAGGCTGCTCTGCCCTGGGCGAGCCTTGCCCAGACTTGCCTCGCTGCTAGGCTTCCTGCCCGGGAAGGAGCAGGCTGCGCCAGACAGGCAGACGCTCCTGGCGCCTTCCTGGCCTCAGCTCCACTCCTGCCTTGCCTTTGCACCTAGTCCCCAGGCGTCCTTGCGGAGGGCTTAGGGGCCGGTGGGGTGCACGCTGCCAAGCCCTCCAGCCGTGAGAGCTCTGTCATAGGGAAGGGAATGGCAAGTGCAGGGCTCCTCCAGCGGTCGCTTGGCCGCCCAGACTCAGCACAGCACGGAGAGCACCAGGCTTCCCAGGGCCCCTGGCTGTGGTCTGCAGCCCCACACACCCGGAGGCTGACTCCGTGAGCGCCCAGAAGGTGCCTGACAGACGTCATTTCCCTAGTGCTCTCCCCACCAGCAGAGACGTGTGCAGGTGGTTGGGGCCTGCCCCTGCGTGTCTGGGCTGCCGCCCACAGCCTCCGCTCAGGGGAAGCAGCCCCTGTGCCAAGACCTGCAGGAGGCGCGGGGCGTCCCTGCCTGGAAGCCAAGTGCACGGTCCGCTTGGAAGCGAGCCTCCTTGGGAAGAGTCGAGGGAGCCAAGCCGCGTGCAGCTGCAATCCCGGCTTGGGCCGAGCCGAGTGTGCCTCCAGGACGGCAGAGCTCCAGCTCTGCTCAGAGGCCGGATCTAGTCAAGTGCCTTGCGCGAGGCTGCTCTGCCCTGGGCGAGACTTGCCCAGGCTTGCCTCGCTGCTAGGCTTGCTGCCCGGGAAGGAGCAGGCTGTGCGATGCTGGGAGAGGCCACTGGCGCCTTCCTGGCCTCAGCGCCACTCCTGCCTTGCCTTTGCATCTAGGCCCCGGGCGTCCTTGGGGAAGGCTTAGGAGCCGGTGGCTTGCACACTGCCAAGCCCTCCAGCAGTGAGGCCTCTCGTAGAGGGGAGGGGAGGGCAAGTGCAGGGCTCCACCAGCGGTTGCTTGGCCGCCCAGACTCAGCGCCGCACGGGGAGCACAAGGCTCCCAGGTCCCCTGGCTGTGGTCTGCAGCCCCACACTCCCGGAGGCTGACTCCGTGGGCGCCCAGAAGGTGCCTGACAGACGTCATGTCCCTAGCGCTCTGCTCCCCAGCAGAGACGTGTGCAGGTGGTGGGGCCTGCCCCTGCGTGTCTGGGCTCCCGCCGGCAGCCCCAGCTCCAGGGAAGCAGCCCCTGAGCCAAGACCTGTAGGGGGCGCGGGGCGCCCCCGCCTGGAAGCCTAGTGCACAGCATGCGGGAAGCGAGCCTCCTCGGGAGAAGAGGAGGCAGCCCAGCTGCGTGCGTCTGCACTCACTCCTTGGGCGGAGCCCAGTGAGCCTCCAGTACGGCAGAGCTCCAGCTCTGCTCAGAGGCCCGATCTGGCAGAGTTGCTGGCGTGAGGCTGCTCTGCCCTGGGCGAGCCTTGCCCAGACTTGCCTCGCTGCTAGGCTTCCTGCCCGGGAAGGAGCAGGCTGCGCCAGACAGGCAGACGCTCCTGGCGCCTTCCTGGCCTCAGCTCCACTCCTGCCTTGCCTTTGCACCTAGTCCCCAGGCGTCCTTGCGGAGGGCTTAGGGGCCGGTGGGGTGCACGCTGCCAAGCCCTGCAGCCGTGAGAGCTCTGTCATAGGGAAGGGAATGGCAAGTGCAGGGCTCCTCCAGCGGTCGCTTGGCCGCCCAGACTCAGCACAGCACGGAGAGCACCAGGCTTCCCAGGGCCCCTGGCTGTGGTCTGCAGCCCCACACACCCGGAGGCTGACTCCGTGAGCGCCCAGAAGGTGCCTGACAGACGTCATTTCCCTAGTGCTCTCCCCACCAGCAGAGACGTGTGCAGGTGGTTGGGGCCTGCCCCTGCGTGTCTGGGCTGCCGCCCACAGCCTCCGCTCAGGGGAAGCAGCCCCTGTGCCAAGACCTGCAGGAGGCGCGGGGCGTCCCTGCCTGGAAGCCAAGTGCACGGTCCGCTTGGAAGCGAGCCTCCTTGGGAAGAGTCGAGGGAGCCAAGCCGCGTGCAGCTGCAATCCCGGCTTGGGCCGAGCCGAGTGTGCCTCCAGGACGGCAGAGCTCCAGCTCTGCTCAGAGGCCGGATCTAGTCAAGTGCCTTGCGCGAGGCTGCTCTGCCCTGGGCGAGACTTGCCCAGGCTTGCCTCGCTGCTAGGCTTGCTGCCCGGGAAGGAGCAGGCTGTGCGATGCTGGGAGAGGCCACTGGCGCCTTCCTGGCCTCAGCGCCACTCCTGCCTTGCCTTTGCATCTAGGCCCCGGGCGTCCTTGGGGAAGGCTTAGGAGCCGGTGGCTTGCACACTGCCAAGCCCTCCAGCAGTGAGGCCTCTCGTAGAGGGGAGGGGAGGGCAAGTGCAGGGCTCCACCAGCGGTTGCTTGGCCGCCCAGACTCAGCGCCGCACGGGGAGCACAAGGCTCCCAGGTCCCCTGGCTGTGGTCTGCAGCCCCACACTCCCGGAGGCTGACTCCGTGGGCGCCCAGAAGGTGCCTGACAGACGTCATGTCCCTAGCGCTCTGCTCCCCAGCAGAGACGTGTGCAGGTGGTGGGGCCTGCCCCTGCGTGTCTGGGCTCCCGCCGGCAGCCCCAGCTCCAGGGAAGCAGCCCCTGAGCCAAGACCTGTAGGGGGCGCGGGGCGCCCCCGCCTGGAAGCCTAGTGCACAGCATGCGGGAAGCGAGCCTCCTCGGGAGAAGAGGAGGCAGCCCAGCTGCGTGCGTCTGCACTCACTCCTTGGGCGGAGCCCAGTGAGCCTCCAGTACGGCAGAGCTCCAGCTCTGCTCAGAGGCCCGATCTGGCAGAGTTGCTGGCGTGAGGCTGCTCTGCCCTGGGCGAGCCTTGCCCAGACTTGCCTCGCTGCTAGGCTTCCTGCCCGGGAAGGAGCAGGCTGCGCCAGACAGGCAGACGCTCCTGGCGCCTTCCTGGCCTCAGCTCCACTCCTGCCTTGCCTTTGCACCTAGTCCCCAGGCGTCCTTGCGGAGGGCTTAGGGGCCGGTGGGGTGCACGCTGCCAAGCCCTGCAGCCGTGAGAGCTCTGTCATAGGGAAGGGAATGGCAAGTGCAGGGCTCCTCCAGCGGTCGCTTGGCCGCCCAGACTCAGCACAGCACGGAGAGCACCAGGCTTCCCAGGGCCCCTGGCTGTGGTCTGCAGCCCCACACACCCGGAGGCTGACTCCGTGAGCGCCCAGAAGGTGCCTGACAGACGTCATTTCCCTAGTGCTCTCCCCACCAGCAGAGACGTGTGCAGGTGGTTGGGGCCTGCCCCTGCGTGTCTGGGCTGCCGCCCACAGCCTCCGCTCAGGGGAAGCAGCCCCTGTGCCAAGACCTGCAGGAGGCGCGGGGCGTCCCTGCCTGGAAGCCAAGTGCACGGTCCGCTTGGAAGCGAGCCTCCTTGGGAAGAGTCGAGGGAGCCAAGCCGCGTGCAGCTGCAATCCCGGCTTGGGCCGAGCCGAGTGTGCCTCCAGGACGGCAGAGCTCCAGCTCTGCTCAGAGGCCGGATCTAGTCAAGTGCCTTGCGCGAGGCTGCTCTGCCCTGGGCGAGACTTGCCCAGGCTTGCCTCGCTGCTAGGCTTGCTGCCCGGGAAGGAGCAGGCTGTGCGATGCTGGGAGAGGCCACTGGCGCCTTCCTGGCCTCAGCGCCACTCCTGCCTTGCCTTTGCATCTAGGCCCCGGGCGTCCTTGGGGAAGGCTTAGGAGCCGGTGGCTTGCACACTGCCAAGCCCTCCAGCAGTGAGGCCTCTCGTAGAGGGGAGGGGAGGGCAAGTGCAGGGCTCCACCAGCGGTTGCTTGGCCGCCCAGACTCAGCGCCGCACGGGGAGCACAAGGCTCCCAGGTCCCCTGGCTGTGGTCTGCAGCCCCACACTCCCGGAGGCTGACTCCGTGGGCGCCCAGAAGGTGCCTGACAGACGTCATGTCCCTAGCGCTCTGCTCCCCAGCAGAGACGTGTGCAGGTGGTGGGGCCTGCCCCTGCGTGTCTGGGCTCCCGCCGGCAGCCCCAGCTCCAGGGAAGCAGCCCCTGAGCCAAGACCTGTAGGGGGCGCGGGGCGCCCCCGCCTGGAAGCCTAGTGCACAGCATGCGGGAAGCGAGCCTCCTCGGGAGAAGAGGAGGCAGCCCAGCTGCGTGCGTCTGCACTCACTCCTTGGGCGGAGCCCAGTGAGCCTCCAGTACGGCAGAGCTCCAGCTCTGCTCAGAGGCCCGATCTGGCAGAGTTGCTGGCGTGAGGCTGCTCTGCCCTGGGCGAGCCTTGCCCAGACTTGCCTCGCTGCTAGGCTTCCTGCCCGGGAAGGAGCAGGCTGCGCCAGACAGGCAGACGCTCCTGGCGCCTTCCTGGCCTCAGCTCCACTCCTGCCTTGCCTTTGCACCTAGTCCCCAGGCGTCCTTGCGGAGGGCTTAGGGGCCGGTGGGGTGCACGCTGCCAAGCCCTCCAGCCGTGAGAGCTCTGTCATAGGGAAGGGAATGGCAAGTGCAGGGCTCCTCCAGCGGTCGCTTGGCCGCCCAGACTCAGCACAGCACGGAGAGCACCAGGCTTCCCAGGGCCCCTGGCTGTGGTCTGCAGCCCCACACACCCGGAGGCTGACTCCGTGAGCGCCCAGAAGGTGCCTGACAGACGTCATTTCCCTAGTGCTCTCCCCACCAGCAGAGACGTGTGCAGGTGGTTGGGGCCTGCCCCTGCGTGTCTGGGCTGCCGCCCACAGCCTCCGCTCAGGGGAAGCAGCCCCTGTGCCAAGACCTGCAGGAGGCGCGGGGCGTCCCTGCCTGGAAGCCAAGTGCACGGTCCGCTTGGAAGCGAGCCTCCTTGGGAAGAGTCGAGGGAGCCAAGCCGCGTGCAGCTGCAATCCCGGCTTGGGCCGAGCCGAGTGTGCCTCCAGGACGGCAGAGCTCCAGCTCTGCTCAGAGGCCGGATCTAGTCAAGTGCCTTGCGCGAGGCTGCTCTGCCCTGGGCGAGACTTGCCCAGGCTTGCCTCGCTGCTAGGCTTGCTGCCCGGGAAGGAGCAGGCTGTGCGATGCTGGGAGAGGCCACTGGCGCCTTCCTGGCCTCAGCGCCACTCCTGCCTTGCCTTTGCATCTAGGCCCCGGGCGTCCTTGGGGAAGGCTTAGGAGCCGGTGGCTTGCACACTGCCAAGCCCTCCAGCAGTGAGGCCTCTCGTAGAGGGGAGGGGAGGGCAAGTGCAGGGCTCCACCAGCGGTTGCTTGGCCGCCCAGACTCAGCGCCGCACGGGGAGCACAAGGCTCCCAGGTCCCCTGGCTGTGGTCTGCAGCCCCACACTCCCGGAGGCTGACTCCGTGGGCGCCCAGAAGGTGCCTGACAGACGTCATGTCCCTAGCGCTCTGCTCCCCAGCAGAGACGTGTGCAGGTGGTGGGGCCTGCCCCTGCGTGTCTGGGCTCCCGCCGGCAGCCCCAGCTCCAGGGAAGCAGCCCCTGAGCCAAGACCTGTAGGGGGCGCGGGGCGCCCCCGCCTGGAAGCCTAGTGCACAGCATGCGGGAAGCGAGCCTCCTCGGGAGAAGAGGAGGCAGCCCAGCTGCGTGCGTCTGCACTCACTCCTTGGGCGGAGCCCAGTGAGCCTCCAGTACGGCAGAGCTCCAGCTCTGCTCAGAGGCCCGATCTGGCAGAGTTGCTGGCGTGAGGCTGCTCTGCCCTGGGCGAGCCTTGCCCAGACTTGCCTCGCTGCTAGGCTTCCTGCCCGGGAAGGAGCAGGCTGCGCCAGACAGGCAGACGCTCCTGGCGCCTTCCTGGCCTCAGCTCCACTCCTGCCTTGCCTTTGCACCTAGTCCCCAGGCGTCCTTGCGGAGGGCTTAGGGGCCGGTGGGGTGCACGCTGCCAAGCCCTCCAGCCGTGAGAGCTCTGTCATAGGGAAGGGAATGGCAAGTGCAGGGCTCCTCCAGCGGTCGCTTGGCCGCCCAGACTCAGCACAGCACGGAGAGCACCAGGCTTCCCAGGGCCCCTGGCTGTGGTCTGCAGCCCCACACACCCGGAGGCTGACTCCGTGAGCGCCCAGAAGGTGCCTGACAGACGTCATTTCCCTAGTGCTCTCCCCACCAGCAGAGACGTGTGCAGGTGGTTGGGGCCTGCCCCTGCGTGTCTGGGCTGCCGCCCACAGCCTCCGCTCAGGGGAAGCAGCCCCTGTGCCAAGACCTGCAGGAGGCGCGGGGCGTCCCTGCCTGGAAGCCAAGTGCACGGTCCGCTTGGAAGCGAGCCTCCTTGGGAAGAGTCGAGGGAGCCAAGCCGCGTGCAGCTGCAATCCCGGCTTGGGCCGAGCCGAGTGTGCCTCCAGGACGGCAGAGCTCCAGCTCTGCTCAGAGGCCGGATCTAGTCAAGTGCCTTGCGCGAGGCTGCTCTGCCCTGGGCGAGACTTGCCCAGGCTTGCCTCGCTGCTAGGCTTGCTGCCCGGGAAGGAGCAGGCTGTGCGATGCTGGGAGAGGCCACTGGCGCCTTCCTGGCCTCAGCGCCACTCCTGCCTTGCCTTTGCATCTAGGCCCCGGGCGTCCTTGGGGAAGGCTTAGGAGCCGGTGGCTTGCACACTGCCAAGCCCTCCAGCAGTGAGGCCTCTCGTAGAGGGGAGGGGAGGGCAAGTGCAGGGCTCCACCAGCGGTTGCTTGGCCGCCCAGACTCAGCGCCGCACGGGGAGCACAAGGCTCCCAGGTCCCCTGGCTGTGGTCTGCAGCCCCACACTCCCGGAGGCTGACTCCGTGGGCGCCCAGAAGGTGCCTGACAGACGTCATGTCCCTAGCGCTCTGCTCCCCAGCAGAGACGTGTGCAGGTGGTGGGGCCTGCCCCTGCGTGTCTGGGCTCCCGCCGGCAGCCCCAGCTCCAGGGAAGCAGCCCCTGAGCCAAGACCTGTAGGGGGCGCGGGGCGCCCCCGCCTGGAAGCCTAGTGCACAGCATGCGGGAAGCGAGCCTCCTCGGGAGAAGAGGAGGCAGCCCAGCTGCGTGCGTCTGCACTCACTCCTTGGGCGGAGCCCAGTGAGCCTCCAGTACGGCAGAGCTCCAGCTCTGCTCAGAGGCCCGATCTGGCAGAGTTGCTGGCGTGAGGCTGCTCTGCCCTGGGCGAGCCTTGCCCAGACTTGCCTCGCTGCTAGGCTTCCTGCCCGGGAAGGAGCAGGCTGCGCCAGACAGGCAGACGCTCCTGGCGCCTTCCTGGCCTCAGCTCCACTCCTGCCTTGCCTTTGCACCTAGTCCCCAGGCGTCCTTGCGGAGGGCTTAGGGGCCGGTGGGGTGCACGCTGCCAAGCCCTCCAGCCGTGAGAGCTCTGTCATAGGGAAGGGAATGGCAAGTGCAGGGCTCCTCCAGCGGTCGCTTGGCCGCCCAGACTCAGCACAGCACGGAGAGCACCAGGCTTCCCAGGGCCCCTGGCTGTGGTCTGCAGCCCCACACACCCGGAGGCTGACTCCGTGAGCGCCCAGAAGGTGCCTGACAGACGTCATTTCCCTAGTGCTCTCCCCACCAGCAGAGACGTGTGCAGGTGGTTGGGGCCTGCCCCTGCGTGTCTGGGCTGCCGCCCACAGCCTCCGCTCAGGGGAAGCAGCCCCTGTGCCAAGACCTGCAGGAGGCGCGGGGCGTCCCTGCCTGGAAGCCAAGTGCACGGTCCGCTTGGAAGCGAGCCTCCTTGGGAAGAGTCGAGGGAGCCAAGCCGCGTGCAGCTGCAATCCCGGCTTGGGCCGAGCCGAGTGTGCCTCCAGGACGGCAGAGCTCCAGCTCTGCTCAGAGGCCGGATCTAGTCAAGTGCCTTGCGCGAGGCTGCTCTGCCCTGGGCGAGACTTGCCCAGGCTTGCCTCGCTGCTAGGCTTGCTGCCCGGGAAGGAGCAGGCTGTGCGATGCTGGGAGAGGCCACTGGCGCCTTCCTGGCCTCAGCGCCACTCCTGCCTTGCCTTTGCATCTAGGCCCCGGGCGTCCTTGGGGAAGGCTTAGGAGCCGGTGGCTTGCACACTGCCAAGCCCTCCAGCAGTGAGGCCTCTCGTAGAGGGGAGGGGAGGGCAAGTGCAGGGCTCCACCAGCGGTTGCTTGGCCGCCCAGACTCAGCGCCGCACGGGGAGCACAAGGCTCCCAGGTCCCCTGGCTGTGGTCTGCAGCCCCACACTCCCGGAGGCTGACTCCGTGGGCGCCCAGAAGGTGCCTGACAGACGTCATGTCCCTAGCGCTCTGCTCCCCAGCAGAGACGTGTGCAGGTGGTGGGGCCTGCCCCTGCGTGTCTGGGCTCCCGCCGGCAGCCCCAGCTCCAGGGAAGCAGCCCCTGAGCCAAGACCTGTAGGGGGCGCGGGGCGCCCCCGCCTGGAAGCCTAGTGCACAGCATGCGGGAAGCGAGCCTCCTCGGGAGAAGAGGAGGCAGCCCAGCTGCGTGCGTCTGCACTCACTCCTTGGGCGGAGCCCAGTGAGCCTCCAGTACGGCAGAGCTCCAGCTCTGCTCAGAGGCCCGATCTGGCAGAGTTGCTGGCGTGAGGCTGCTCTGCCCTGGGCGAGCCTTGCCCAGACTTGCCTCGCTGCTAGGCTTCCTGCCCGGGAAGGAGCAGGCTGCGCCAGACAGGCAGACGCTCCTGGCGCCTTCCTGGCCTCAGCTCCACTCCTGCCTTGCCTTTGCACCTAGTCCCCAGGCGTCCTTGCGGAGGGCTTAGGGGCCGGTGGGGTGCACGCTGCCAAGCCCTCCAGCCGTGAGAGCTCTGTCATAGGGAAGGGAATGGCAAGTGCAGGGCTCCTCCAGCGGTCGCTTGGCCGCCCAGACTCAGCACAGCACGGAGAGCACCAGGCTTCCCAGGGCCCCTGGCTGTGGTCTGCAGCCCCACACACCCGGAGGCTGACTCCGTGAGCGCCCAGAAGGTGCCTGACAGACGTCATTTCCCTAGTGCTCTCCCCACCAGCAGAGACGTGTGCAGGTGGTTGGGGCCTGCCCCTGCGTGTCTGGGTTGCCGCCCACAGCCTCCGCTCAGGGGAAGCAGCCCCTGTGCCAAGACCTGCAGGAGGCGCGGGGCGTCCCTGCCTGGAAGCCAAGTGCACGGTCCGCTTGGAAGCGAGCCTCCTTGGGAAGAGTCGAGGGAGCCAAGCCGCGTGCAGCTGCAATCCCGGCTTGGGCCGAGCCGAGTGTGCCTCCAGGACGGCAGAGCTCCAGCTCTGCTCAGAGGCCGGATCTAGTCAAGTGCCTTGCGCGAGGCTGCTCTGCCCTGGGCGAGACTTGCCCAGGCTTGCCTCGCTGCTAGGCTTGCTGCCCGGGAAGGAGCAGGCTGTGCGATGCTGGGAGAGGCCACTGGCGCCTTCCTGGCCTCAGCGCCACTCCTGCCTTGCCTTTGCATCTAGGCCCCGGGCGTCCTTGGGGAAGGCTTAGGAGCCGGTGGCTTGCACACTGCCAAGCCCTCCAGCAGTGAGGCCTCTCGTAGAGGGGAGGGGAGGGCAAGTGCAGGGCTCCACCAGCGGTTGCTTGGCCGCCCAGACTCAGCGCCGCACGGGGAGCACAAGGCTCCCAGGTCCCCTGGCTGTGGTCTGCAGCCCCACACTCCCGGAGGCTGACTCCGTGAGCGCCCAGAAGGTGCCTGACAGACGTCATGTCCCTAGCGCTCTGCTCCCCAGCAGAGACGTGTGCAGGTGGTGGGGCCTGCCCCTGCGTGTCTGGGCTCCCGCCGGCAGCCCCAGCTCCAGGGAAGCAGCCCCTGAGCCAAGACCTGTAGGGGGCGCGGGGCGCCCCCGCCTGGAAGCCTAGTGCACAGCATGCGGGAAGCGAGCCTCCGCGGGAGAAGAGGAGGCAGCCCAGCTGCGTGCATCTGCACTCACTCCTTGGGCGGAGCCCAGTGAGCCTCCAGTACGGCAGAGCTCCAGCTCTGCTCAGAGGCCCGATCTGGCAGAGTTGCTGGCGTGAGGCTGCTCTGCCCTGGGCGAGCCTTGCCCAGACTTGCCTCGCTGCTAGGCTTCCTGCCCGGGAAGGAGCAGGCTGCGCCAGACAGGCAGACGCTCCTGGCGCCTTCCTGGCCTCAGCTCCACTCCTGCCTTGCCTTTGCACCTAGTCCCCAGGCGTCCTTGCGGAGGGCTTAGGGGCCGGTGGGGTGCACGCTGCCAAGCCCTCCAGCCGTGAGAGCTCTGTCATAGGGAAGGGAATGGCAAGTGCAGGGCTCCTCCAGCGGTCGCTTGGCCGCCCAGACTCAGCACAGCACGGAGAGCACCAGGCTTCCCAGGGCCCCTGGCTGTGGTCTGCAGCCCCACACACCCGGAGGCTGACTCCGTGAGCGCCCAGAAGGTGCCTGACAGACGTCATTTCCCTAGTGCTCTCCCCACCAGCAGAGACGTGTGCAGGTGGTTGGGGCCTGCCCCTGCGTGTCTGGGCTGCCGCCCACAGCCTCCGCTCAGGGGAAGCAGCCCCTGTGCCAAGACCTGCAGGAGGCGCGGGGCGTCCCTGCCTGGAAGCCAAGTGCACGGTCCGCTTGGAAGCGAGCCTCCTTGGGAAGAGTCGAGGGAGCCAAGCCGCGTGCAGCTGCAAGCCCTGCTTGGGCCGAGCCGAGTGTGCCTCCAGGACGGCAGAGCTCCAGCTCTGCTCAGAGGCCGGATCTAGTCAAGTGCCTTGCGCGAGGCTGCTCTGCCCTGGGCGAGACTTGCCCAGGCTTGCCTCGCTGCTAGGCTTGCTGCCCGGGAAGGAGCAGGCTGTGCGATGCTGGGAGAGGCCACTGGCGCCTTCCTGGCCTCAGCTCCACTCCTGCCTTGCCTTTGCATCTAGGCCCCGGGCGTCCTTGGGGAAGGCTTAGGAGCCGGTGGCTTGCACACTGCCAAGCCCTCCAGCAGTGAGGCCTCTCGTAGAGGGGAGGGGAGGGCAAGTGCAGGGCTCCACCAGCAGTTGCTTGGCCGCCCAGACTCAGCGCCGCACGGGGAGCACAAGGCTCCCAGGTCCCCTGGCTGTGGTCTGCAGCCCCACACTCCCGGAGGCTGACTCCGTGAGCGCCCAGAAGGTGCCTGACAGACGTCATGTCCCTAGCGCTCTGCTCCCCAGCAGAGACGTGTGCAGGTGGTGGGGCCTGCCCCTGCGTGTCTGGGCTCCCGCCGGCAGCCCCAGCTCCAGGGAAGCAGCCCCTGAGCCAAGACCTGTAGGGGGCGCGGGGCGCCCCCGCCTGGAAGCCTAGTGCACAGCATGCGGGAAGCGAGCCTCCGCGGGAGAAGAGGAGGCAGCCCAGCTGCGTGCATCTGCACTCACTCCTTGGGCGGAGCCCAGTGAGCCTCCAGTACGGCAGAGCTCCAGCTCTGCTCAGAGGCCCGATCTGGCAGAGTTGCTGGCGTGAGGCTGCTCTGCCCTGGGCGAGCCTTGCCCAGACTTGCCTCGCTGCTAGGCTTCCTGCCCGGGAAGGAGCAGGCTGCGCCAGACAGGCAGACGCTCCTGGCGCCTTCCTGGCCTCAGCTCCACTCCTGCCTTGCCTTTGCACCTAGTCCCCAGGCGTCCTTGCAGAGGGCTTAGGGGCCGGTGGGGTGCACGCTGCCAAGCCCTCCAGCCGTGAGAGCTCTGTCATAGGGAAGGGAATGGCAAGTGCAGGGCTCCTCCAGCGGTCGCTTGGCCGCCCAGACTCAGCACAGCACGGAGAGCACCAGGCTTCCCAGGGCCCCTGGCTGTGGTCTGCAGCCCCACACACCCGGAGGCTGACTCCGTGAGCGCCCAGAAGGTGCCTGACAGACGTCATTTCCCTAGTGCTCTCCCCACCAGCAGAGACGTGTGCAGGTGGTTGGGGCCTGCCCCTGCGTGTCTGGGCTGCCGCCCACAGCCTCCGCTCAGGGGAAGCAGCCCCTGTGCCAAGACCTGCAGGAGGCGCGGGGCGTCCCTGCCTGGAAGCCAAGTGCACGGTCCGCTTGGAAGCGAGCCTCCTTGGGAAGAGTCGAGGGAGCCAAGCCGCGTGCAGCTGCAATCCCGGCTTGGGCCGAGCCGAGTGTGCCTCCAGGACGGCAGAGCTCCAGCTCTGCTCAGAGGCCGGATCTAGTCAAGTGCCTTGCGCGAGGCTGCTCTGCCCTGGGCGAGACTTGCCCAGGCTTGCCTCGCTGCTAGGCTTGCTGCCCGGGAAGGAGCAGGCTGTGCGATGCTGGGAGAGGCCACTGGCGCCTTCCTGGCCTCAGCTCCACTCCTGCCTTGCCTTTGCATCTAGGCCCCGGGCGTCCTTGGGGAAGGCTTAGGAGCCGGTGGCTTGCACACTGCCAAGCCCTCCAGCAGTGAGGCCTCTTGTAGAGGGGAGGGGAGGGCAAGTGCAGGGCTCCACCAGCGGTTGCTTGGCCGCCCAGACTCAGCGCCGCACGGGGAGCACAAGGCTCCCAGGTCCCCTGGCTGTGGTCTGCAGCCCCACACTCCCGGAGGCTGACTCCGTGGGCGCCCAGAAGGTGCCTGACAGACGTCATGTCCCTAGCGCTCTGCTCCCCAGCAGAGACGTGTGCAGGTGGTGGGGCCTGCCCCTGCGTGTCTGGGCTCCCGCCGGCAGCCCCAGCTCCAGGGAAGCAGCCCCTGAGCCAAGACCTGTAGGGGGCGCGGGGCGCCCCCGCCTGGAAGCCTAGTGCACAGCATGCGGGAAGCGAGCCTCCGCGGGAGAAGAGGAGGCAGCCCAGCTGCGTGCGTCTGCACTCACTCCTTGGGCGGAGCCCAGTGAGCCTCCAGTACGGCAGAGCTCCAGCTCTGCTCAGAGGCCCGATCTGGCAGAGTTGCTGGCGTGAGGCTGCTCTGCCCTGGGCGAGCCTTGCCCAGACTTGCCTCGCTGCTAGGCTTCCTGCCCGGGAAGGAGCAGGCTGTGCCAGACAGGCAGACGCTCCTGGCGCCTTCCTGGCCTCAGCTCCACTCCTGCCTTGCCTTTGCACCTAGTCCCCAGGCGTCCTTGCGGAGGGCTTAGGGGCCGGTGGGGTGCACGCTGCCAAGCCCTCCAGCCGTGAGAGCTCTGTCATAGGGAAGGGAATGGCAAGTGCAGGGCTCCTCCAGCGGTCGCTTGGCCGCCCAGACTCAGCACAGCACGGAGAGCACCAGGCTTCCCAGGGCCCCTGGCTGTGGTCTGCAGCCCCACACACCCGGAGGCTGACTCCGTGAGCGCCCAGAAGGTGCCTGACAGACGTCATTTCCCTAGTGCTCTCCCCACCAGCAGAGACGTGTGCAGGTGGTTGGGGCCTGCCCCTGCGTGTCTGGGCTGCCGCCCACAGCCTCCGCTCAGGGGAAGCAGCCCCTGTGCCAAGACCTGCAGGAGGCGCGGGGCGTCCCTGCCTGGAAGCCAAGTGCACGGTCCGCTTGGAAGCGAGCCTCCTTGGGAAGAGTCGAGGGAGCCAAGCCGCGTGCAGCTGCAAGCCCTGCTTGGGCCGAGCCGAGTGTGCCTCCAGGACGGCAGAGCTCCAGCTCTGCTCAGAGGCCGGATCTAGTCAAGTGCCTTGCGCGAGGCTGCTCTGCCCTGGGCGAGACTTGCCCAGGCTTGCCTCGCTGCTAGGCTTGCTGCCCGGGAAGGAGCAGTCTGTGCGATGCTGGGAGAGGCCACTGGCGCCTTCCTGGCCTCAGCGCCACTCCTGCCTTGCCTTTGCATCTAGGCCCCGGGCGTCCTTGGGGAAGGCTTAGGAGCCGGTGGCTTGCACACTGCCAAGCCCTCCAGCAGTGAGGCCTCTTGTAGAGGGGAGGGGAGGGCAAGTGCAGGGCTCCACCAGCGGTTGCTTGGCCGCCCAGACTCAGCGCCGCACGGGGAGCACAAGGCTCCCAGGTCCCCTGGCTGTGGTCTGCAGCCCCACACTCCCGGAGGCTGACTCCGTGGGCGCCCAGAAGGTGCCTGACAGACGTCATGTCCCTAGCGCTCTGCTCCCCAGCAGAGACGTGTGCAGGAGGTGGGGCCTGCCCCTGCGTGTCTGGGCTCCCGCCGGCAGCCCCAGCTCCAGGGAAGCAGCCCCTGAGCCAAGACCTGTAGGGGGCGCGGGGCGCCCCCGCCTGGAAGCCTAGTGCACAGCATGCGGGAAGCGAGCCTCCTCGGGAGAAGAGGAGGCAGCCCAGCTGCGTGCGTCTGCACTCACTCCTTGGGCGGAGCCCAGTGAGCCTCCAGTACGGCAGAGCTCCAGCTCTGCTCAGAGGCCCGATCTGGCAGAGTTGCTGGCGTGAGGCTGCTCTGCCCTGGGCGAGCCTTGCCCAGACTTGCCTCGCTGCTAGGCTTCCTGCCCGGGAAGGAGCAGGCTGCGCCAGACAGGCAGACGCTCCTGGCGCCTTCCTGGCCTCAGCTCCACTCCTGCCTTGCCTTTGCACCTAGTCCCCAGGCGTCCTTGCGGAGGGCTTAGGGGCCGGTGGGGTGCACGCTGCCAAGCCCTCCAGCCGTGAGAGCTCTGTCATAGGGAAGGGAATGGCAAGTGCAGGGCTCCTCCAGCGGTCGCTTGGCCGCCCAGACTCAGCACAGCACGGAGAGCACCAGGCTTCCCAGGGCCCCTGGCTGTGGTCTGCAGCCCCACACACCCGGAGGCTGACTCCGTGAGCGCCCAGAAGGTGCCTGACAGACGTCATTTCCCTAGTGCTCTCCCCACCAGCAGAGACGTGTGCAGGTGGTTGGGGCCTGCCCCTGCGTGTCTGGGTTGCCGCCCACAGCCTCCGCTCAGGGGAAGCAGCCCCTGTGCCAAGACCTGCAGGAGGCGCGGGGCGTCCCTGCCTGGAAGCCAAGTGCACGGTCCGCTTGGAAGCGAGCCTCCTTGGGAAGAGTCGAGGGAGCCAAGCCGCGTGCAGCTGCAATCCCGGCTTGGGCCGAGCCGAGTGTGCCTCCAGGACGGCAGAGCTCCAGCTCTGCTCAGAGGCCGGATCTAGTCAAGTGCCTTGCGCGAGGCTGCTCTGCCCTGGGCGAGACTTGCCCAGGCTTGCCTCGCTGCTAGGCTTGCTGCCCGGGAAGGAGCAGGCTGTGCGATGCTGGGAGAGGCCACTGGCGCCTTCCTGGCCTCAGCTCCACTCCTGCCTTGCCTTTGCATCTAGGCCCCGGGCGTCCTTGGGGAAGGCTTAGGAGCCGGTGGCTTGCACACTGCCAAGCCCTCCAGCAGTGAGGCCTCTCGTAGAGGGGAGGGGAGGGCAAGTGCAGGGCTCCACCAGCGGTTGCTTGGCCGCCCAGACTCAGCGCCGCACGGGGAGCACAAGGCTCCCAGGTCCCCTGGCTGTGGTCTGCAGCCCCACACTCCCGGAGGCTGACTCCGTGAGCGCCCAGAAGGTGCCTGACAGACGTCATGTCCCTAGCGCTCTGCTCCCCAGCAGAGACGTGTGCAGGTGGTGGGGCCTGCCCCTGCGTGTCTGGGCTCCCGCCGGCAGCCCCAGCTCCAGGGAAGCAGCCCCTGAGCCAAGACCTGTAGGGGGCGCGGGGCGCCCCCGCCTGGAAGCCTAGTGCACAGCATGCGGGAAGCGAGCCTCCGCGGGAGAAGAGGAGGCAGCCCAGCTGCGTGCATCTGCACTCACTCCTTGGGCGGAGCCCAGTGAGCCTCCAGTACGGCAGAGCTCCAGCTCTGCTCAGAGGCCCGATCTGGCAGAGTTGCTGGCGTGAGGCTGCTCTGCCCTGGGCGAGCCTTGCCCAGACTTGCCTCGCTGCTAGGCTTCCTGCCCGGGAAGGAGCAGGCTGCGCCAGACAGGCAGACGCTCCTGGCGCCTTCCTGGCCTCAGCTCCACTCCTGCCTTGCCTTTGCACCTAGTCCCCAGGCGTCCTTGCAGAGGGCTTAGGGGCCGGTGGGGTGCACGCTGCCAAGCCCTCCAGCCGTGAGAGCTCTGTCATAGGGAAGGGAATGGCAAGTGCAGGGCTCCTCCAGCGGTCGCTTGGCCGCCCAGACTCAGCACAGCACGGAGAGCACCAGGCTTCCCAGGGCCCCTGGCTGTGGTCTGCAGCCCCACACACCCGGAGGCTGACTCCGTGAGCGCCCAGAAGGTGCCTGACAGACGTCATTTCCCTAGTGCTCTCCCCACCAGCAGAGACGTGTGCAGGTGGTTGGGGCCTGCCCCTGCGTGTCTGGGCTGCCGCCCACAGCCTCCGCTCAGGGGAAGCAGCCCCTGTGCCAAGACCTGCAGGAGGCGCGGGGCGTCCCTGCCTGGAAGCCAAGTGCACGGTCCGCTTGGAAGCGAGCCTCCTTGGGAAGAGTCGAGGGAGCCAAGCCGCGTGCAGCTGCAAGCCCTGCTTGGGCCGAGCCGAGTGTGCCTCCAGGACGGCAGAGCTCCAGCTCTGCTCAGAGGCCGGATCTAGTCAAGTGCCTTGCGCGAGGCTGCTCTGCCCTGGGCGAGACTTGCCCAGGCTTGCCTCGCTGCTAGGCTTGCTGCCCGGGAAGGAGCAGGCTGTGCGATGCTGGGAGAGGCCACTGGCGCCTTCCTGGCCTCAGCTCCACTCCTGCCTTGCCTTTGCATCTAGGCCCCGGGCGTCCTTGGGGAAGGCTTAGGAGCCGGTGGCTTGCACACTGCCAAGCCCTCCAGCAGTGAGGCCTCTTGTAGAGGGGAGGGGAGGGCAAGTGCAGGGCTCCACCAGCGGTTGCTTGGCCGCCCAGACTCAGCGCCGCACGGGGAGCACAAGGCTCCCAGGTCCCCTGGCTGTGGTCTGCAGCCCCACACTCCCGGAGGCTGACTCCGTGGGCGCCCAGAAGGTGCCTGACAGACGTCATGTCCCTAGCGCTCTGCTCCCCAGCAGAGACGTGTGCAGGTGGTGGGGCCTGCCCCTGCGTGTCTGGGCTCCCGCCGGCAGCCCCAGCTCCAGGGAAGCAGCCCCTGAGCCAAGACCTGTAGGGGGCGCGGGGCGCCCCCGCCTGGAAGCCTAGTGCACAGCATGCGGGAAGCGAGCCTCCTCGGGAGAAGAGGAGGCAGCCCAGCTGCGTGCGTCTGCACTCACTCCTTGGGCGGAGCCCAGTGAGCCTCCAGTACGGCAGAGCTCCAGCTCTGCTCAGAGGCCCGATCTGGCAGAGTTGCTGGCGTGAGGCTGCTCTGCCCTGGGCGAGCCTTGCCCAGACTTGCCTCGCTGCTAGGCTTCCTGCCCGGGAAGGAGCAGGCTGTGCCAGACAGGCAGACACTCCTGGCGCCTTCCTGGCCTCAGCTCCACTCCTGCCTTGCCTTTGCACCTAGTCCCCAGGCGTCCTTGCGGAGGGCTTAGGGGCCGGTGGGGTGCACGCTGCCAAGCCCTCCAGCCGTGAGAGCTCTGTCATAGGGAAGGGAATGGCAAGTGCAGGGCTCCTCCAGCGGTCGCTTGGCCGCCCAGACTCAGCACAGCACGGAGAGCACCAGGCTTCCCAGGGCCCCTGGCTGTGGTCTGCAGCCCCACACACCCGGAGGCTGACTCCGTGAGCGCCCAGAAGGTGCCTGACAGACGTCATTTCCCTAGTGCTCTCCCCACCAGCAGAGACGTGTGCAGGTGGTTGGGGCCTGCCCCTGCGTGTCTGGGCTGCCGCCCACAGCCTCCGCTCAGGGGAAGCAGCCCCTGTGCCAAGACCTGCAGGAGGCGCGGGGCGTCCCTGCCTGGAAGCCAAGTGCACGGTCCGCTTGGAAGCGAGCCTCCTTGGGAAGAGTCGAGGGAGCCAAGCCGCGTGCAGCTGCAAGCCCTGCTTGGGCCGAGCCGAGTGTGCCTCCAGGACGGCAGAGCTCCAGCTCTGCTCAGAGGCCGGATCTAGTCAAGTGCCTTGCGCGAGGCTGCTCTGCCCTGGGCGAGACTTGCCCAGGCTTGCCTCGCTGCTAGGCTTGCTGCCCGGGAAGGAGCAGGCTGTGCGATGCTGGGAGAGGCCACTGGCGCCTTCCTGGCCTCAGCTCCACTCCTGCCTTGCCTTTGCATCTAGGCCCCGGGCGTCCTTGGGGAAGGCTTAGGAGCCGGTGGCTTGCACACTGCCAAGCCCTCCAGCAGTGAGGCCTCTTGTAGAGGGGAGGGGAGGGCAAGTGCAGGGCTCCACCAGCGGTTGCTTGGCCGCCCAGACTCAGCGCCGCACGGGGAGCACAAGGCTCCCAGGTCCCCTGGCTGTGGTCTGCAGCCCCACACTCCCGGAGGCTGACTCCGTGGGCGCCCAGAAGGTGCCTGACAGACGTCATGTCCCTAGCGCTCTGCTCCCCAGCAGAGACGTGTGCAGGAGGTGGGGCCTGCCCCTGCGTGTCTGGGCTCCCGCCGGCAGCCCCAGCTCCAGGGAAGCAGCCCCTGAGCCAAGACCTGTAGGGGGCGCGGGGCGCCCCCGCCTGGAAGCCTAGTGCACAGCATGCGGGAAGCGAGCCTCCTCGGGAGAAGAGGAGGCAGCCCAGCTGCGTGCGTCTGCACTCACTCCTTGGGCGGAGCCCAGTGAGCCTCCAGTACGGCAGAGCTCCAGCTCTGCTCAGAGGCCCGATCTGGCAGAGTTGCTGGCGTGAGGCTGCTCTGCCCTGGGCGAGCCTTGCCCAGACTTGCCTCGCTGCTAGGCTTTCTGCCCGGGAAGGAGCAGGCTGCGCCAGACAGGCAGACGCTCCTGGCGCCTTCCTGGCCTCAGCTCCACTCCTGCCTTGCCTTTGCACCTAGTCCCCAGGCGTCCTTGCGGAGGGCTTAGGGGCCGGTGGGGTGCACGCTGCCAAGCCCTGCAGCCGTGAGAGCTCTGTCATAGGGAAGGGAATGGCAAGTGCAGGGCTCCTCCAGCGGTCGCTTGGCCGCCCAGACTCAGCACAGCACGGAGAGCACCAGGCTTCCCAGGGCCCCTGGCTGTGGTCTGCAGCCCCACACACCCGGAGGCTGACTCCGTGAGCGCCCAGAAGGTGCCTGACAGACGTCATTTCCCTAGTGCTCTCCCCACCAGCAGAGACGTGTGCAGGTGGTTGGGGCCTGCCCCTGCGTGTCTGGGCTGCCGCCCACAGCCTCCGCTCAGGGGAAGCAGCCCCTGTGCCAAGACCTGCAGGAGGCGCGGGGCGTCCCTGCCTGGAAGCCAAGTGCACGGTCCGCTTGGAAGCGAGCCTCCTTGGGAAGAGTCGAGGGAGCCAAGCCGCGTGCAGCTGCAATCCCGGCTTGGGCCGAGCCGAGTGTGCCTCCAGGACGGCAGAGCTCCAGCTCTGCTCAGAGGCCGGATCTAGTCAAGTGCCTTGCGCGAGGCTGCTCTGCCCTGGGCGAGACTTGCCCAGGCTTGCCTCGCTGCTAGGCTTGCTGCCCGGGAAGGAGCAGGCTGTGCGATGCTGGGAGAGGCCACTGGCGCCTTCCTGGCCTCAGCTCCACTCCTGCCTTGCCTTTGCATCTAGGCCCCGGGCGTCCTTGGGGAAGGCTTAGGAGCCGGTGGCTTGCACACTGCCAAGCCCTCCAGCAGTGAGGCCTCTCGTAGAGGGGAGGGGAGGGCAAGTGCAGGGCTCCACCAGCGGTTGCTTGGCCGCCCAGACTCAGCGCCGCACGGGGAGCACAAGGCTCCCAGGTCCCCTGGCTGTGGTCTGCAGCCCCACACTCCCGGAGGCTGACTCCGTGGGCGCCCAGAAGGTGCCTGACAGACGTCATGTCCCTAGCGCTCTGCTCCCCAGCAGAGACGTGTGCAGGTGGTGGGGCCTGCCCCTGCGTGTCTGGGCTCCCGCCGGCAGCCCCAGCTCCAGGGAAGCAGCCCCTGAGCCAAGACCTGTAGGGGGCGCGGGGCGCCCCCGCCTGGAAGCCTAGTGCACAGCATGCGGGAAGCGAGCCTCCTCGGGAGAAGAGGAGGCAGCCCAGCTGCGTGCGTCTGCACTCACTCCTTGGGCGGAGCCCAGTGAGCCTCCAGTACGGCAGAGCTCCAGCTCTGCTCAGAGGCCCGATCTGGCAGAGTTGCTGGCGTGAGGCTGCTCTGCCCTGGGCGAGCCTTGCCCAGACTTGCCTCGCTGCTAGGCTTCCTGCCCGGGAAGGAGCAGGCTGCGCCAGACAGGCAGACGCTCCTGGCGCCTTCCTGGCCTCAGCTCCACTCCTGCCTTGCCTTTGCACCTAGTCCCCAGGCGTCCTTGCGGAGGGCTTAGGGGCCGGTGGGGTGCACGCTGCCAAGCCCTCCAGCCGTGAGAGCTCTGTCTTAGGGAAGGGAATGGCAAGTGCAGGGCTCCTCCAGCGGTCGCTTGGCCGCCCAGACTCAGCACAGCACGGAGAGCACCAGGCTTCCCAGGGCCCCTGGCTGTGGTCTGCAGCCCCACACACCCGGAGGCTGACTCCGTGAGCGCCCAGAAGGTGCCTGACAGACGTCATTTCCCTAGTGCTCTCCCCACCAGCAGAGACGTGTGCAGGTGGTTGGGGCCTGCCCCTGCGTGTCTGGGCTGCCGCCCACAGCCTCCGCTCAGGGGAAGCAGCCCCTGTGCCAAGACCTGCAGGAGGCGCGGGGCGTCCCTGCCTGGAAGCCAAGTGCACGGTCCGCTTGGAAGCGAGCCTCCTTGGGAAGAGTCGAGGGAGCCAAGCCGCGTGCAGCTGCAATCCCGGCTTGGGCCGAGCCGAGTGTGCCTCCAGGACGGCAGAGCTCCAGCTCTGCTCAGAGGCCGGATCTAGTCAAGTGCCTTGCGCGAGGCTGCTCTGCCCTGGGCGAGACTTGCCCAGGCTTGCCTCGCTGCTAGGCTTGCTGCCCGGGAAGGAGCAGGCTGTGCGATGCTGGGAGAGGCCACTGGCGCCTTCCTGGCCTCAGCTCCACTCCTGCCTTGCCTTTGCATCTAGGCCCCGGGCGTCCTTGGGGAAGGCTTAGGAGCCGGTGGCTTGCACACTGCCAAGCCCTCCAGCAGTGAGGCCTCTCGTAGAGGGGAGGGGAGGGCAAGTGCAGGGCTCCACCAGCGGTTGCTTGGCCGCCCAGACTCAGCGCCGCACGGGGAGCACAAGGCTCCCAGGTCCCCTGGCTGTGGTCTGCAGCCCCACACTCCCGGAGGCTGACTCCGTGGGCGCCCAGAAGGTGCCTGACAGACGTCATGTCCCTAGCGCTCTGCTCCCCAGCAGAGACGTGTGCAGGTGGTGGGGCCTGCCCCTGCGTGTCTGGGCTCCCGCCGGCAGCCCCAGCTCCAGGGAAGCAGCCCCTGAGCCAAGACCTGTAGGGGGCGCGGGGCGCCCCCGCCTGGAAGCCTAGTGCACAGCATGCGGGAAGCGAGCCTCCTCGGGAGAAGAGGAGGCAGCCCAGCTGCGTGCGTCTGCACTCACTCCTTGGGCGGAGCCCAGTGAGCCTCCAGTACGGCAGAGCTCCAGCTCTGCTCAGAGGCCCGATCTGGCAGAGTTGCTGGCGTGAGGCTGCTCTGCCCTGGGCGAGCCTTGCCCAGACTTGCCTCGCTGCTAGGCTTCCTGCCCGGGAAGGAGCAGGCTGCGCCAGACAGGCAGACGCTCCTGGCGCCTTCCTGGCCTCAGCTCCACTCCTGCCTTGCCTTTGCACCTAGTCCCCAGGCGTCCTTGCGGAGGGCTTAGGGGCCGGTGGGGTGCACGCTGCCAAGCCCTCCAGCCGTGAGAGCTCTGTCTTAGGGAAGGGAATGGCAAGTGCAGGGCTCCTCCAGCGGTCGCTTGGCCGCCCAGACTCAGCACAGCACGGAGAGCACCAGGCTTCCCAGGGCCCCTGGCTGTGGTCTGCAGCCCCACACACCCGGAGGCTGACTCCGTGAGCGCCCAGAAGGTGCCTGACAGACGTCATTTCCCTAGTGCTCTCCCCACCAGCAGAGACGTGTGCAGGTGGTTGGGGCCTGCCCCTGCGTGTCTGGGCTGCCGCCCACAGCCTCCGCTCAGGGGAAGCAGCCCCTGTGCCAAGACCTGCAAGAGGCGCGGTGCGTCCCTGCCTGGAAGCCAAGTGCACGGTCCGCTTGGAAGCGAGCCTCCTTGGGAAGAGTCGAGGGAGCCAAGCCGCGTGCAGCTGCAATCCCGGCTTGGGCCGAGCCGAGTGTGCCTCCAGGACGGCAGAGCTCCAGCTCTGCTCAGAGGCCGGATCTAGTCAAGTGCCTTGCGCGAGGCTGCTCTGCCCTGGGCGAGACTTGCCCAGGCTTGCCTCGCTGCTAGGCTTGCTGCCCGGGAAGGAGCAGGCTGTGCGATGCTGGGAGAGGCCACTGGCGCCTTCCTGGCCTCAGCGCCACTCCTGCCTTGCCTTTGCATCTAGGCCCCGGGCGTCCTTGGGGAAGGCTTAGGAGCCGGTGGCTTGCACACTGCCAAGCCCTCCAGCAGTGAGGCCTCTCGTAGAGGGGAGGGGAGGGCAAGTGCAGGGCTCCACCAGCGGTTGCTTGGCCGCCCAGACTCAGCGCCGCACGGGGAGCACAAGGCTCCCAGGTCCCCTGGCTGTGGTCTGCAGCCCCACACTCCCGGAGGCTGACTCCGTGGGCGCCCAGAAGGTGCCTGACAGACGTCATGTCCCTAGCGCTCTGCTCCCCAGCAGAGACGTGTGCAGGTGGTGGGGCCTGCCCCTGCGTGTCTGGGCTCCCGCCGGCAGCCCCAGCTCCAGGGAAGCAGCCCCTGAGCCAAGACCTGTAGGGGGCGCGGGGCGCCCCCGCCTGGAAGCCTAGTGCACAGCATGCGGGAAGCGAGCCTCCTCGGGAGAAGAGGAGGCAGCCCAGCTGCGTGCGTCTGCACTCACTCCTTGGGCGGAGCCCAGTGAGCCTCCAGTACGGCAGAGCTCCAGCTCTGCTCAGAGGCCCGATCTGGCAGAGTTGCTGGCGTGAGGCTGCTCTGCCCTGGGCGAGCCTTGCCCAGACTTGCCTCGCTGCTAGGCTTCCTGCCCGGGAAGGAGCAGGCTGCGCCAGACAGGCAGACGCTCCTGGCGCCTTCCTGGCCTCAGCTCCACTCCTGCCTTGCCTTTGCACCTAGTCCCCAGGCGTCCTTGCGGAGGGCTTAGGGGCCGGTGGGGTGCACGCTGCCAAGCCCTCCAGCCGTGAGAGCTCTGTCATAGGGAAGGGAATGGCAAGTGCAGGGCTCCTCCAGCGGTCGCTTGGCCGCCCAGACTCAGCACAGCACGGAGAGCACCAGGCTTCCCAGGGCCCCTGGCTGTGGTCTGCAGCCCCACACACCCGGAGGCTGACTCCGTGAGCGCCCAGAAGGTGCCTGACAGACGTCATTTCCCTAGTGCTCTCCCCACCAGCAGAGACGTGTGCAGGTGGTTGGGGCCTGCCCCTGCGTGTCTGGGCTGCCGCCCACAGCCTCCGCTCAGGGGAAGCAGCCCCTGTGCCAAGACCTGCAGGAGGCGCGGGGCGTCCCTGCCTGGAAGCCAAGTGCACGGTCCGCTTGGAAGCGAGCCTCCTTGGGAAGAGTCGAGGGAGCCAAGCCGCGTGCAGCTGCAATCCCGGCTTGGGCCGAGCCGAGTGTGCCTCCAGGACGGCAGAGCTCCAGCTCTGCTCAGAGGCCGGATCTAGTCAAGTGCCTTGCGCGAGGCTGCTCTGCCCTGGGCGAGACTTGCCCAGGCTTGCCTCGCTGCTAGGCTTGCTGCCCGGGAAGGAGCAGGCTGTGCGATGCTGGGAGAGGCCACTGGCGCCTTCCTGGCCTCAGCTCCACTCCTGCCTTGCCTTTGCATCTAGGCCCCGGGCGTCCTTGGGGAAGGCTTAGGAGCCGGTGGCTTGCACACTGCCAAGCCCTCCAGCAGTGAGGCCTCTCGTAGAGGGGAGGGGAGGGCAAGTGCAGGGCTCCACCAGCGGTTGCTTGGCCGCCCAGACTCAGCGCCGCACGGGGAGCACAAGGCTCCCAGGTCCCCTGGCTGTGGTCTGCAGCCCCACACTCCCGGAGGCTGACTCCGTGGGCGCCCAGAAGGTGCCTGACAGACGTCATGTCCCTAGCGCTCTGCTCCCCAGCAGAGACGTGTGCAGGTGGTGGGGCCTGCCCCTGCGTGTCTGGGCTCCCGCCGGCAGCCCCAGCTCCAGGGAAGCAGCCCCTGAGCCAAGACCTGTAGGGGGCGCGGGGCGCCCCCGCCTGGAAGCCTAGTGCACAGCATGCGGGAAGCGAGCCTCCTCGGGAGAAGAGGAGGCAGCCCAGCTGCGTGCGTCTGCACTCACTCCTTGGGCGGAGCCCAGTGAGCCTCCAGTACGGCAGAGCTCCAGCTCTGCTCAGAGGCCCGATCTGGCAGAGTTGCTGGCGTGAGGCTGCTCTGCCCTGGGCGAGCCTTGCCCAGACTTGCCTCGCTGCTAGGCTTCCTGCCCGGGAAGGAGCAGGCTGCGCCAGACAGGCAGACGCTCCTGGCGCCTTCCTGGCCTCAGCTCCACTCCTGCCTTGCCTTTGCACCTAGTCCCCAGGCGTCCTTGCGGAGGGCTTAGGGGCCGGTGGGGTGCACGCTGCCAAGCCCTCCAGCCGTGAGAGCTCTGTCATAGGGAAGGGAATGGCAAGTGCAGGGCTCCTCCAGCGGTCGCTTGGCCGCCCAGACTCAGCACAGCACGGAGAGCACCAGGCTTCCCAGGGCCCCTGGCTGTGGTCTGCAGCCCCACACACCCGGAGGCTGACTCCGTGAGCGCCCAGAAGGTGCCTGACAGACGTCATTTCCCTAGTGCTCTCCCCACCAGCAGAGACGTGTGCAGGTGGTTGGGGCCTGCCCCTGCGTGTCTGGGCTGCCGCCCACAGCCTCCGCTCAGGGGAAGCAGCCCCTGTGCCAAGACCTGCAGGAGGCGCGGGGCGTCCCTGCCTGGAAGCCAAGTGCACGGTCCGCTTGGAAGCGAGCCTCCTTGGGAAGAGTCGAGGGAGCCAAGCCGCGTGCAGCTGCAAGGCCTGCTTGGGCCGAGCCGAGTGTGCCTCCAGGACGGCAGAGCTCCAGCTCTGCTCAGAGGCCGGATCTAGTCAAGTGCCTTGCGCGAGGCTGCTCTGCCCTGGGCGAGACTTGCCCAGGCTTGCCTCGCTGCTAGGCTTGCTGCCCGGGAAGGAGCAGGCTGAGCGATGCTGGGAGAGGCCACTGGCGCCTTCCTGGCCTCAGCTCCACTCCTGCCTTGCCTTTGCATCTAGGCCCCGGGCGTCCTTGGGGAAGGCTTAGGAGCCGATGGCTTGCACACTGCCAAGCCCTCCAGCAGTGAGGCCTCTTGTAGAGGGGAGGGGAGGGCAAGTGCAGGGCTCCACCAGCGGTTGCTTGGCCGCCCAGACTCAGCGCCGCACGGGGAGCACAAGGCTCCCAGGTCCCCTGGCTGTGGTCTGCAGCCCCACACTCCCGGAGGCTGACTCCGTGGGCGCCCAGAAGGTGCCTGACAGACGTCATGTCCCTAGCGCTCTGCTCCCCAGCAGAGACGTGTGCAGGAGGTGGGGCCTGCCCCTGCGTGTCTGGGCTCCCGCCGGCAGCCCCAGCTCCAGGGAAGCAGCCCCTGAGCCAAGACCTGTAGGGGGCGCGGGGCGCCCCCGCCTGGAAGCCTAGTGCACAGCATGCGGGAAGCGAGCCTCCTCGGGAGAAGAGGAGGCAGCCCAGCTGCGTGCGTTTGCACTCACTCCTTGGGCGGAGCCCAGTGAGCCTCCAGTACGGCAGAGCTCCAGCTCTGCTCAGAGGCCCGATCTGGCAGAGTTGCTGGCGTGAGGCTGCTCTGCCCTGGGCGAGCCTTGCCCAGACTTGCCTCGCTGCTAGGCTTTCTGCCCGGGAAGGAGCAGGCTGCGCCAGACAGGCAGACGCTCCTGGCGCCTTCCTGGCCTCAGCTCCACTCCTGCCTTGCCTTTGCACCTAGTCCCCAGGCGTCCTTGCGGAGGGCTTAGGGGCCGGTGGGGTGCACGCTGCCAAGCCCTCCAGCCGTGAGAGCTCTGTCATAGGGAAGGGAATGGCAAGTGCAGGGCTCCTCCAGCGGTCGCTTGGCCGCCCAGACTCAGCACAGCACGGAGAGCACCAGGCTTCCCAGGGCCCCTGGCTGTGGTCTGCAGCCCCACACACCCGGAGGCTGACTCCGTGAGCGCCCAGAAGGTGCCTGACAGACGTCATTTCCCTAGTGCTCTCCCCACCAGCAGAGACGTGTGCAGGTGGTTGGGGCCTGCCCCTGCGTGTCTGGGCTGCCGCCCACAGCCTCCGCTCAGGGGAAGCAGCCCCTGTGCCAAGACCTGCAGGAGGCGCGGGGCGTCCCTGCCTGGAAGCCAAGTGCACGGTCCGCTTGGAAGCGAGCCTCCTTGGGAAGAGTCGAGGGAGCCAAGCCGCGTGCAGCTGCAATCCCGGCTTGGGCCGAGCCGAGTGTGCCTCCAGGACGGCAGAGCTCCAGCTCTGCTCAGAGGCCGGATCTAGTCAAGTGCCTTGCGCGAGGCTGCTCTGCCCTGGGCGAGACTTGCCCAGGCTTGCCTCGCTGCTAGGCTTGCTGCCCGGGAAGGAGCAGGCTGTGCGATGCTGGGAGAGGCCACTGGCGCCTTCCTGGCCTCAGCTCCACTCCTGCCTTGCCTTTGCATCTAGGCCCCGGGCGTCCTTGGGGAAGGCTTAGGAGCCGGTGGCTTGCACACTGCCAAGCCCTCCAGCAGGGAGGCCTCTCGTAGAGGGGAGGGGAGGGCAAGTGCAGGGCTCCACCAGCGGTTGCTTGGCCGCCCAGACTCAGCGCCGCACGGGGAGCACAAGGCTCCCAGGTCCCCTGGCTGTGGTCTGCAGCCCCACACTCCCGGAGGCTGACTCCGTGGGCGCCCAGAAGGTGCCTGACAGACGTCATGTCCCTAGCGCTCTGCTCCCCAGCAGAGACGTGTGCAGGTGGTGGGGCCTGCCCCTGCGTGTCTGGGCTCCCGCCGGCAGCCCCAGCTCCAGGGAAGCAGCCCCTGAGCCAAGACCTGTAGGGGGCGCGGGGCGCCCCCGCCTGGAAGCCTAGTGCACAGCATGCGGGAAGCGAGCCTCCTCGGGAGAAGAGGAGGCAGCCCAGCTGCGTGCGTCTGCACTCACTCCTTGGGCGGAGCCCATTGAGCCTCCAGTACGGCAGAGCTCCAGCTCTGCTCAGAGGCCCGATCTGGCAGAGTTGCTGGCGTGAGGCTGCTCTGCCCTGGGCGAGCCTTGCCCAGACTTGCCTCGCTGCTAGGCTTCCTGCCCGGGAAGGAGCAGGCTGCGCCAGACAGGCAGACGCTCCTGGCGCCTTCCTGGCCTCAGCTCCACTCCTGCCTTGCCTTTGCACCTAGTCCCCAGGCGTCCTTGCGGAGGGCTTAGGGGCCGGTGGGGTGCACGCTGCCAAGCCCTCCAGCCGTGAGAGCTCTGTCATAGGGAAGGGAATGGCAAGTGCAGGGCTCCTCCAGCGGTCGCTTGGCCGCCCAGACTCAGCACAGCACGGAGAGCACCAGGCTTCCCAGGGCCCCTGGCTGTGGTCTGCAGCCCCACACACCCGGAGGCTGACTCCGTGAGCGCCCAGAAGGTGCCTGACAGACGTCATTTCCCTAGTGCTCTCCCCACCAGCAGAGACGTGTGCAGGTGGTTGGGGCCTGCCCCTGCGTGTCTGGGCTGCCGCCCACAGCCTCCGCTCAGGGGAAGCAGCCCCTGTGCCAAGACCTGCAGGAGGCGCGGGGCGTCCCTGCCTGGAAGCCAAGTGCACGGTCCGCTTGGAAGCGAGCCTCCTTGGGAAGAGTCGAGGGAGCCAAGCCGCGTGCAGCTGCAATCCCGGCTTGGGCCGAGCCGAGTGTGCCTCCAGGACGGCAGAGCTCCAGCTCTGCTCAGAGGCCGGATCTAGTCAAGTGCCTTGCGCGAGGCTGCTCTGCCCTGGGCGAGACTTGCCCAGGCTTGCCTCGCTGCTAGGCTTGCTGCCCGGGAAGGAGCAGGCTGTGCGATGCTGGGAGAGGCCACTGGCGCCTTCCTGGCCTCAGCTCCACTCCTGCCTTGCCTTTGCATCTAGGCCCCGGGCGTCCTTGGGGAAGGCTTAGGAGCCGGTGGCTTGCACACTGCCAAGCCCTCCAGCAGTGAGGCCTCTCGTAGAGGGGAGGGGAGGGCAAGTGCAGGGCTCCACCAGCGGTTGCTTGGCCGCCCAGGCTCAGCGCCGCACGGGGAGCACAAGGCTCCCAGGTCCCCTGGCTGTGGTCTGCAGCCCCACACTCCCGGAGGCTGACTCCGTGGGCGCCCAGAAGGTGCCTGACAGACGTCATGTCCCTAGCGCTCTGCTCCCCAGCAGAGACGTGTGCAGGTGGTGGGGCCTGCCCCTGCGTGTCTGGGCTCCCGCCGGCAGCCCCAGCTCCAGGGAAGCAGCCCCTGAGCCAAGACCTGTAGGGGGCGCGGGGCGCCCCCGCCTGGAAGCCTAGTGCACAGCATGCGGGAAGCGAGCCTCCTCGGGAGAAGAGGAGGCAGCCCAGCTGCGTGCGTCTGCACTCACTCCTTGGGCGGAGCCCAGTGAGCCTCCAGTACGGCAGAGCTCCAGCTCTGCTCAGAGGCCCGATCTGGCAGAGTTGCTGGCGTGAGGCTGCTCTGCCCTGGGCGAGCCTTGCCCAGACTTGCCTCGCTGCTAGGCTTCCTGCCCGGGAAGGAGCAGGCTGCGCCAGACAGGCAGACGCTCCTGGCGCCTTCCTGGCCTCAGCTCCACTCCTGCCTTGCCTTTGCACCTAGTCCCCAGGCGTCCTTGCGGAGGGCTTAGGGGCCGGTGGGGTGCACGCTGCCAAGCCCTGCAGCCGTGAGAGCTCTGTCATAGGGAAGGGAATGGCAAGTGCAGGGCTCCTCCAGCGGTCGCTTGGCCGCCCAGACTCAGCACAGCACGGAGAGCACCAGGCTTCCCAGGGCCCCTGGCTGTGGTCTGCAGCCCCACACACCCGGAGGCTGACTCCGTGAGCGCCCAGAAGGTGCCTGACAGACGTCATTTCCCTAGTGCTCTCCCCACCAGCAGAGACGTGTGCAGGTGGTTGGGGCCTGCCCCTGCGTGTCTGGGCTGCCGCCCACAGCCTCCGCTCAGGGGAAGCAGCCCCTGTGCCAAGACCTGCAGGAGGCGCGGGGCGTCCCTGCCTGGAAGCCAAGTGCACGGTCCGCTTGGAAGCGAGCCTCCTTGGGAAGAGTCGAGGGAGCCAAGCCGCGTGCAGCTGCAATCCCGGCTTGGGCCGAGCCGAGTGTGCCTCCAGGACGGCAGAGCTCCAGCTCTGCTCAGAGGCCGGATCTAGTCAAGTGCCTTGCGCGAGGCTGCTCTGCCCTGGGCGAGACTTGCCCAGGCTTGCCTCGCTGCTAGGCTTGCTGCCCGGGAAGGAGCAGGCTGTGCGATGCTGGGAGAGGCCACTGGCGCCTTCCTGGCCTCAGCTCCACTCCTGCCTTGCCTTTGCATCTAGGCCCCGGGCGTCCTTGGGGAAGGCTTAGGAGCCGGTGGCTTGCACACTGCCAAGCCCTCCAGCAGGGAGGCCTCTCGTAGAGGGGAGGGGAGGGCAAGTGCAGGGCTCCACCAGCGGTTGCTTGGCCGCCCAGACTCAGCGCCGCACGGGGAGCACAAGGCTCCCAGGTCCCCTGGCTGTGGTCTGCAGCCCCACACTCCCGGAGGCTGACTCCGTGGGCGCCCAGAAGGTGCCTGACAGACGTCATGTCCCTAGCGCTCTGCTCCCCAGCAGAGACGTGTGCAGGTGGTGGGGCCTGCCCCTGCGTGTCTGGGCTCCCGCCGGCAGCCCCAGCTCCAGGGAAGCAGCCCCTGAGCCAAGACCTGTAGGGGGCGCGGGGCGCCCCCGCCTGGAAGCCTAGTGCACAGCATGCGGGAAGCGAGCCTCCTCGGGAGAAGAGGAGGCAGCCCAGCTGCGTGCGTCTGCACTCACTCCTTGGGCGGAGCCCAGTGAGCCTCCAGTACGGCAGAGCTCCAGCTCTGCTCAGAGGCCCGATCTGGCAGAGTTGCTGGCGTGAGGCTGCTCTGCCCTGGGCGAGCCTTGCCCAGACTTGCCTCGCTGCTAGGCTTCCTGCCCGGGAAGGAGCAGGCTGCGCCAGACAGGCAGACGCTCCTGGCGCCTTCCTGGCCTCAGCTCCACTCCTGCCTTGCCTTTGCACCTAGTCCCCAGGCGTCCTTGCGGAGGGCTTAGGGGCCGGTGGGGTGCACGCTGCCAAGCCCTCCAGCCGTGAGAGCTCTGTCATAGGGAAGGGAATGGCAAGTGCAGGGCTCCTCCAGCGGTCGCTTGGCCGCCCAGACTCAGCACAGCACGGAGAGCACCAGGCTTCCCAGGGCCCCTGGCTGTGGTCTGCAGCCCCACACACCCGGAGGCTGACTCCGTGAGCGCCCAGAAGGTGCCTGACAGACGTCATTTCCCTAGTGCTCTCCCCACCAGCAGAGACGTGTGCAGGTGGTTGGGGCCTGCCCCTGCGTGTCTGGGCTGCCGCCCACAGCCTCCGCTCAGGGGAAGCAGCCCCTGTGCCAAGACCTGCAGGAGGCGCGGGGCGTCCCTGCCTGGAAGCCAAGTGCACGGTCCGCTTGGAAGCGAGCCTCCTTGGGAAGAGTCGAGGGAGCCAAGCCGCGTGCAGCTGCAATCCCGGCTTGGGCCGAGCCGAGTGTGCCTCCAGGACGGCAGAGCTCCAGCTCTGCTCAGAGGCCGGATCTAGTCAAGTGCCTTGCGCGAGGCTGCTCTGCCCTGGGCGAGACTTGCCCAGGCTTGCCTCGCTGCTAGGCTTGCTGCCCGGGAAGGAGCAGGCTGTGCGATGCTGGGAGAGGCCACTGGCGCCTTCCTGGCCTCAGCTCCACTCCTGCCTTGCCTTTGCATCTAGGCCCCGGGCGTCCTTGGGGAAGGCTTAGGAGCCGGTGGCTTGCACACTGCCACGCCCTCCAGCAGTGAGGCCTCTCGTAGAGGGGAGGGGAGGGCAAGTGCAGGGCTCCACCAGCGGTTGCTTGGCCGCCCAGACTCAGCGCCGCACGGGGAGCACAAGGCTCCCAGGTCCCCTGGCTGTGGTCTGCAGCCCCACACTCCCGGAGGCTGACTCCGTGGGCGCCCAGAAGGTGCCTGACAGACGTCATGTCCCTAGCGCTCTGCTCCCCAGCAGAGACGTGTGCAGGTGGTGGGGCCTGCCCCTGCGTGTCTGGGCTCCCGCCGGCAGCCCCAGCTCCAGGGAAGCAGCCCCTGAGCCAAGACCTGTAGGGGGCGCGGGGCGCCCCCGCCTGGAAGCCTAGTGCACAGCATGCGGGAAGCGAGCCTCCTCGGGAGAAGAGGAGGCAGCCCAGCTGCGTGCGTCTGCACTCACTCCTTGGGCGGAGCCCAGTGAGCCTCCAGTACGGCAGAGCTCCAGCTCTGCTCAGAGGCCCGATCTGGCAGAGTTGCTGGCGTGAGGCTGCTCTGCCCTGGGCGAGCCTTGCCCAGACTTGCCTCGCTGCTAGGCTTCCTGCCCGGGAAGGAGCAGGCTGCGCCAGACAGGCAGACGCTCCTGGCGCCTTCCTGGCCTCAGCTCCACTCCTGCCTTGCCTTTGCACCTAGTCCCCAGGCGTCCTTGCGGAGGGCTTAGGGGCCGGTGGGGTGCACGCTGCCAAGCCCTCCAGCCGTGAGAGCTCTGTCATAGGGAAGGGAATGGCAAGTGCAGGGCTCCTCCAGCGGTCGCTTGGCCGCCCAGACTCAGCACAGCACGGAGAGCACCAGGCTTCCCAGGGCCCCTGGCTGTGGTCTGCAGCCCCACACACCCGGAGGCTGACTCCGTGAGCGCCCAGAAGGTGCCTGACAGACGTCATTTCCCTAGTGCTCTCCCCACCAGCAGAGACGTGTGCAGGTGGTTGGGGCCTGCCCCTGCGTGTCTGGGCTGCCGCCCACAGCCTCCGCTCAGGGGAAGCAGCCCCTGTGCCAAGACCTGCAAGGAGGCGCGGGGCGTCCCTGCCTGGAAGCCAAGTGCACGGTCCGCTTGGAAGCGAGCCTCCTTGGGAAGAGTCGAGGGAGCCAAGCCGCGTGCAGCTGCAAGCCCTGCTTGGGCCGAGCCGAGTGTGCCTCCAGGACGGCAGAGCTCCAGCTCTGCTCAGAGGCCGGATCTAGTCAAGTGCCTTGCGCGAGGCTGCTCTGCCCTGGGCGAGACTTGCCCAGGCTTGCCTCGCTGCTAGGCTTGCTGCCCGGGAAGGAGCAGGCTGTGCGATGCTGGGAGAGGCCACTGGCGCCTTCCTGGCCTCAGCTCCACTCCTGCCTTGCCTTTGCATCTAGGCCCCGGGCGTCCTTGGGGAAGGCTTAGGAGCCGGTGGCTTGCACACTGCCAAGCCCTCCAGCAGTGAGGCCTCTTGTAGAGGGGAGGGGAGGGCAAGTGCAGGGCTCCACCAGCGGTTGCTTGGCCGCCCAGACTCAGCGCCGCACGGGGAGCACAAGGCTCCCAGGTCCCCTGGCTGTGGTCTGCAGCCCCACACTCCCGGAGGCTGACTCCGTGGGCGCCCAGAAGGTGCCTGACAGACGTCATGTCCCTAGCGCTCTGCTCCCCAGCAGAGACGTGTGCAGGTGGTGGGGCCTGCCCCTGCGTGTCTGGGCTCCCGCCGGCAGCCCCAGCTCCAGGGAAGCAGCCCCTGAGCCAAGACCTGTAGGGGGCGCGGGGCGCCCCCGCCTGGAAGCCTAGTGCACAGCATGCGGGAAGCGAGCCTCCTCGGGAGAAGAGGAGGCAGCCCAGCTGCGTGCGTCTGCACTCACTCCTTGGGCGGAGCCCAGTGAGCCTCCAGTACGGCAGAGCTCCAGCTCTGCTCAGAGGCCCGATCTGGCAGAGTTGCTGGCGTGAGGCTGCTCTGCCCTGGGCGAGCCTTGCCCAGACTTGCCTCGCTGCTAGGCTTCCTGCCCGGGAAGGAGCAGGCTGCGCCAGACAGGCAGACGCTCCTGGCGCCTTCCTGGCCTCAGCTCCACTCCTGCCTTGCCTTTGCACCTAGTCCCCAGGCGTCCTTGCGGAGGGCTTAGGGGCCGGTGGGGTGCACGCTGCCAAGCCCTGCAGCCGTGAGAGCTCTGTCATAGGGAAGGGAATGGCAAGTGCAGGGCTCCTCCAGCGGTCGCTTGGCCGCCCAGACTCAGCACAGCACGGAGAGCACCAGGCTTCCCAGGGCCCCTGGCTGTGGTCTGCAGCCCCACACACCCGGAGGCTGACTCCGTGAGCGCCCAGAAGGTGCCTGACAGACGTCATTTCCCTAGTGCTCTCCCCACCAGCAGAGACGTGTGCAGGTGGTTGGGGCCTGCCCTGCGTGTCTGGGCTGCCGCCCACAGCCTCCGCTCAGGGGAAGCAGCCCCTGTGCCAAGACCTGCAGGAGGCGCGGGGCGTCCCTGCCTGGAAGCCAAGTGCACGGTCCGCTTGGAAGCGAGCCTCCTTGGGAAGAGTCGAGGGAGCCAAGGCGCGTGCAGCTGCAATCCCGGCTTGGGCCGAGCCGAGTGTGCCTCCAGGACGGCAGAGCTCCAGCTCTGCTCAGAGGCCGGATCTAGTCAAGTGCCTTGCGCGAGGCTGCTCTGCCCTGGGCGAGACTTGCCCAGGCTTGCCTCGCTGCTAGGCTTGCTGCCCGGGAAGGAGCAGGCTGTGCGATGCTGGGAGAGGCCACTGGCGCCTTCCTGGCCTCAGCTCCACTCCTGCCTTGCCTTTGCATCTAGGCCCCGGGCGTCCTTGGGGAAGGCTTAGGAGCCGGTGGCTTGCACACTGCCAAGCCCTCCAGCAGGGAGGCCTCTCGTAGAGGGGAGGGGAGGGCAAGTGCAGGGCTCCACCAGCGGTTGCTTGGCCGCCCAGACTCAGCGCCGCACGGGGAGCACAAGGCTCCCAGGTCCCCTGGCTGTGGTCTGCAGCCCCACACTCCCGGAGGCTGACTCCGTGGGCGCCCAGAAGGTGCCTGACAGACGTCATGTCCCTAGCGCTCTGCTCCCCAGCAGAGACGTGTGCAGGTGGTGGGGCCTGCCCCTGCGTGTCTGGGCTCCCGCCGGCAGCCCCAGCTCCAGGGAAGCAGCCCCTGAGCCAAGACCTGTAGGGGGCGCGGGGCGCCCCCGCCTGGAAGCCTAGTGCACAGCATGCGGGAAGCGAGCCTCCTCGGGAGAAGAGGAGGCAGCCCAGCTGCGTGCGTCTGCACTCACTCCTTGGGCGGAGCCCAGTGAGCCTCCAGTACGGCAGAGCTCCAGCTCTGCTCAGAGGCCCGATCTGGCAGAGTTGCTGGCGTGAGGCTGCTCTGCCCTGGGCGAGCCTTGCCCAGACTTGCCTCGCTGCTAGGCTTCCTGCCCGGGAAGGAGCAGGCTGCGCCAGACAGGCAGACGCTCCTGGCGCCTTCCTGGCCTCAGCTCCACTCCTGCCTTGCCTTTGCACCTAGTCCCCAGGCGTCCTTGCGGAGGGCTTAGGGGCCGGTGGGGTGCACGCTGCCAAGCCCTCCAGCCGTGAGAGCTCTGTCATAGGGAAGGGAATGGCAAGTGCAGGGCTCCTCCAGCGGTCGCTTGGCCGCCCAGACTCAGCACAGCACGGAGAGCACCAGGCTTCCCAGGGCCCCTGGCTGTGGTCTGCAGCCCCACACACCCGGAGGCTGACTCCGTGAGCGCCCAGAAGGTGCCTGACAGACGTCATTTCCCTAGTGCTCTCCCCACCAGCAGAGACGTGTGCAGGTGGTTGGGGCCTGCCCCTGCGTGTCTGGGCTGCCGCCCACAGCCTCCGCTCAGGGGAAGCAGCCCCTGTGCCAAGACCTGCAGGAGGCGCGGGGCGTCCCTGCCTGGAAGCCAAGTGCACGGTCCGCTTGGAAGCGAGCCTCCTTGGGAAGAGTCGAGGGAGCCAAGCCGCGTGCAGCTGCAATCCCGGCTTGGGCCGAGCCGAGTGTGCCTCCAGGACGGCAGAGCTCCAGCTCTGCTCAGAGGCCGGATCTAGTCAAGTGCCTTGCGCGAGGCTGCTCTGCCCTGGGCGAGACTTGCCCAGGCTTGCCTCGCTGCTAGGCTTGCTGCCCGGGAAGGAGCAGGCTGTGCGATGCTGGGAGAGGCCACTGGCGCCTTCCTGGCCTCAGCTCCACTCCTGCCTTGCCTTTGCATCTAGGCCCCGGGCGTCCTTGGGGAAGGCTTAGGAGCCGGTGGCTTGCACACTGCCAAGCCCTCCAGCAGTGAGGCCTCTCGTAGAGGGGAGGGGAGGGCAAGTGCAGGGCTCCACCAGCGGTTGCTTGGCCGCCCAGACTCAGCGCCGCACGGGGAGCACAAGGCTCCCAGGTCCCCTGGCTGTGGTCTGCAGCCCCACACTCCCGGAGGCTGACTCCGTGGGCGCCCAGAAGGTGCCTGACAGACGTCATGTCCCTAGCGCTCTGCTCCCCAGCAGAGACGTGTGCAGGTGGTGGGGCCTGCCCCTGCGTGTCTGGGCTCCAGCCGGCAGCCCCAGCTCCAGGGAAGCAGCCCCTGAGCCAAGACCTGTAGGGGGCGCGGGGCGCCCCCGCCTGGAAGCCTAGTGCACAGCATGCGGGAAGCGAGCCTCCTCGGGAGAAGAGGAGGCAGCCCAGCTGCGTGCGTCTGCACTCACTCCTTGGGCGGAGCCCAGTGAGCCTCCAGTACGGCAGAGCTCCAGCTCTGCTCAGAGGCCCGATCTGGCAGAGTTGCTGGCGTGAGGCTGCTCTGCCCTGGGCGAGCCTTGCCCAGACTTGCCTCGCTGCTAGGCTTCCTGCCCGGGAAGGAGCAGGCTGCGCCAGACAGGCAGACGCTCCTGGCGCCTTCCTGGCCTCAGCTCCACTCCTGCCTTGCCTTTGCACCTAGTCCCCAGGCGTCCTTGCGGAGGGCTTAGGGGCCGGTGGGGTGCACGCTGCCAAGCCCTGCAGCCGTGAGAGCTCTGTCATAGGGAAGGGAATGGCAAGTGCAGGGCTCCTCCAGCGGTCGCTTGGCCGCCCAGACTCAGCACAGCACGGAGAGCACCAGGCTTCCCAGGGCCCCTGGCTGTGGTCTGCAGCCCCACACACCCGGAGGCTGACTCCGTGAGCGCCCAGAAGGTGCCTGACAGACGTCATTTCCCTAGTGCTCTCCCCACCAGCAGAGACGTGTGCAGGTGGTTGGGGCCTGCCCCTGCGTGTCTGGGCTGCCGCCCACAGCCTCCGCTCAGGGGAAGCAGCCCCTGTGCCAAGACCTGCAGGAGGCGCGGGGCGTCCCTGCCTGGAAGCCAAGTGCACGGTCCGCTTGGAAGCGAGCCTCCTTGGGAAGAGTCGAGGGAGCCAAGCCGCGTGCAGCTGCAATCCCGGCTTGGGCCGAGCCGAGTGTGCCTCCAGGACGGCAGAGCTCCAGCTCTGCTCAGAGGCCGGATCTAGTCAAGTGCCTTGCGCGAGGCTGCTCTGCCCTGGGCGAGACTTGCCCAGGCTTGCCTCGCTGCTAGGCTTGCTGCCCGGGAAGGAGCAGGCTGTGCGATGCTGGGAGAGGCCACTGGCGCCTTCCTGGCCTCAGCTCCACTCCTGCCTTGCCTTTGCATCTAGGCCCCGGGCGTCCTTGGGGAAGGCTTAGGAGCCGGTGGCTTGCACACTGCCAAGCCCTCCAGCAGGGAGGCCTCTCGTAGAGGGGAGGGGAGGGCAAGTGCAGGGCTCCACCAGCGGTTGCTTGGCCGCCCAGACTCAGCGCCGCACGGGGAGCACAAGGCTCCCAGGTCCCCTGGCTGTGGTCTGCAGCCCCACACTCCCGGAGGCTGACTCCGTGGGCGCCCAGAAGGTGCCTGACAGACGTCATGTCCCTAGCGCTCTGCTCCCCAGCAGAGACGTGTGCAGGTGGTGGGGCCTGCCCCTGCGTGTCTGGGCTCCCGCCGGCAGCCCCAGCTCCAGGGAAGCAGCCCCTGAGCCAAGACCTGTAGGGGGCGCGGGGCGCCCCCGCCTGGAAGCCTAGTGCACAGCATGCGGGAAGCGAGCCTCCTCGGGAGAAGAGGAGGCAGCCCAGCTGCGTGCGTCTGCACTCACTCCTTGGGCGGAGCCCAGTGAGCCTCCAGTACGGCAGAGCTCCAGCTCTGCTCAGAGGCCCGATCTGGCAGAGTTGCTGGCGTGAGGCTGCTCTGCCCTGGGCGAGCCTTGCCCAGACTTGCCTCGCTGCTAGGCTTCCTGCCCGGGAAGGAGCAGGCTGCGCCAGACAGGCAGACGCTCCTGGCGCCTTCCTGGCCTCAGCTCCACTCCTGCCTTGCCTTTGCACCTAGTCCCCAGGCGTCCTTGCGGAGGGCTTAGGGGCCGGTGGGGTGCACGCTGCCAAGCCCTCCAGCCGTGAGAGCTCTGTCATAGGGAAGGGAATGGCAAGTGCAGGGCTCCTCCAGCGGTCGCTTGGCCGCCCAGACTCAGCACAGCACGGAGAGCACCAGGCTTCCCAGGGCCCCTGGCTGTGGTCTGCAGCCCCACACACCCGGAGGCTGACTCCGTGAGCGCCCAGAAGGTGCCTGACAGACGTCATTTCCCTAGTGCTCTCCCCACCAGCAGAGACGTGTGCAGGTGGTTGGGGCCTGCCCCTGCGTGTCTGGGCTGCCGCCCACAGCCTCCGCTCAGGGGAAGCAGCCCCTGTGCCAAGACCTGCAGGAGGCGCGGGGCGTCCCTGCCTGGAAGCCAAGTGCACGGTCCGCTTGGAAGCGAGCCTCCTTGGGAAGAGTCGAGGGAGCCAAGCCGCGTGCAGCTGCAATCCCGGCTTGGGCCGAGCCGAGTGTGCCTCCAGGACGGCAGAGCTCCAGCTCTGCTCAGAGGCCGGATCTAGTCAAGTGCCTTGCGCGAGGCTGCTCTGCCCTGGGCGAGACTTGCCCAGGCTTGCCTCGCTGCTAGGCTTGCTGCCCGGGAAGGAGCAGGCTGTGCGATGCTGGGAGAGGCCACTGGCGCCTTCCTGGCCTCAGCTCCACTCCTGCCTTGCCTTTGCATCTAGGCCCCGGGCGTCCTTGGGGAAGGCTTAGGAGCCGGTGGCTTGCACACTGCCAAGCCCTCCAGCAGTGAGGCCTCTCGTAGAGGGGAGGGGAGGGCAAGTGCAGGGCTCCACCAGCGGTTGCTTGGCCGCCCAGACTCAGCGCCGCACGGGGAGCACAAGGCTCCCAGGTCCCCTGGCTGTGGTCTGCAGCCCCACACTCCCGGAGGCTGACTCCGTGGGCGCCCAGAAGGTGCCTGACAGACGTCATGTCCCTAGCGCTCTGCTCCCCAGCAGAGACGTGTGCAGGTGGTGGGGCCTGCCCCTGCGTGTCTGGGCTCCAGCCGGCAGCCCCAGCTCCAGGGAAGCAGCCCCTGAGCCAAGACCTGTAGGGGGCGCGGGGCGCCCCCGCCTGGAAGCCTAGTGCACAGCATGCGGGAAGCGAGCCTCCTCGGGAGAAGAGGAGGCAGCCCAGCTGCGTGCGTCTGCACTCACTCCTTGGGCGGAGCCCAGTGAGCCTCCAGTACGGCAGAGCTCCAGCTCTGCTCAGAGGCCCGATCTGGCAGAGTTGCTGGCGTGAGGCTGCTCTGCCCTGGGCGAGCCTTGCCCAGACTTGCCTCGCTGCTAGGCTTCCTGCCCGGGAAGGAGCAGGCTGCGCCAGACAGGCAGACGCTCCTGGCGCCTTCCTGGCCTCAGCTCCACTCCTGCCTTGCCTTTGCACCTAGTCCCCAGGCGTCCTTGCGGAGGGCTTAGGGGCCGGTGGGGTGCACGCTGCCAAGCCCTGCAGCCGTGAGAGCTCTGTCATAGGGAAGGGAATGGCAAGTGCAGGGCTCCTCCAGCGGTCGCTTGGCCGCCCAGACTCAGCACAGCACGGAGAGCACCAGGCTTCCCAGGGCCCCTGGCTGTGGTCTGCAGCCCCACACACCCGGAGGCTGACTCCGTGAGCGCCCAGAAGGTGCCTGACAGACGTCATTTCCCTAGTGCTCTCCCCACCAGCAGAGACGTGTGCAGGTGGTTGGGGCCTGCCCCTGCGTGTCTGGGCTGCCGCCCACAGCCTCCGCTCAGGGGAAGCAGCCCCTGTGCCAAGACCTGCAGGAGGCGCGGGGCGTCCCTGCCTGGAAGCCAAGTGCACGGTCCGCTTGGAAGCGAGCCTCCTTGGGAAGAGTCGAGGGAGCCAAGCCGCGTGCAGCTGCAATCCCGGCTTGGGCCGAGCCGAGTGTGCCTCCAGGACGGCAGAGCTCCAGCTCTGCTCAGAGGCCGGATCTAGTCAAGTGCCTTGCGCGAGGCTGCTCTGCCCTGGGCGAGACTTGCCCAGGCTTGCCTCGCTGCTAGGCTTGCTGCCCGGGAAGGAGCAGGCTGTGCGATGCTGGGAGAGGCCACTGGCGCCTTCCTGGCCTCAGCTCCACTCCTGCCTTGCCTTTGCATCTAGGCCCCGGGCGTCCTTGGGGAAGGCTTAGGAGCCGGTGGCTTGCACACTGCCAAGCCCTCCAGCAGGGAGGCCTCTCGTAGAGGGGAGGGGAGGGCAAGTGCAGGGCTCCACCAGCGGTTGCTTGGCCGCCCAGACTCAGCGCCGCACGGGGAGCACAAGGCTCCCAGGTCCCCTGGCTGTGGTCTGCAGCCCCACACTCCCGGAGGCTGACTCCGTGGGCGCCCAGAAGGTGCCTGACAGACGTCATGTCCCTAGCGCTCTGCTCCCCAGCAGAGACGTGTGCAGGTGGTGGGGCCTGCCCCTGCGTGTCTGGGCTCCCGCCGGCAGCCCCAGCTCCAGGGAAGCAGCCCCTGAGCCAAGACCTGTAGGGGGCGCGGGGCGCCCCCGCCTGGAAGCCTAGTGCACAGCATGCGGGAAGCGAGCCTCCTCGGGAGAAGAGGAGGCAGCCCAGCTGCGTGCGTCTGCACTCACTCCTTGGGCGGAGCCCAGTGAGCCTCCAGTACGGCAGAGCTCCAGCTCTGCTCAGAGGCCCGATCTGGCAGAGTTGCTGGCGTGAGGCTGCTCTGCCCTGGGCGAGCCTTGCCCAGACTTGCCTCGCTGCTAGGCTTCCTGCCCGGGAAGGAGCAGGCTGCGCCAGACAGGCAGACGCTCCTGGCGCCTTCCTGGCCTCAGCTCCACTCCTGCCTTGCCTTTGCACCTAGTCCCCAGGCGTCCTTGCGGAGGGCTTAGGGGCCGGTGGGGTGCACGCTGCCAAGCCCTCCAGCCGTGAGAGCTCTGTCATAGGGAAGGGAATGGCAAGTGCAGGGCTCCTCCAGCGGTCGCTTGGCCGCCCAGACTCAGCACAGCACGGAGAGCACCAGGCTTCCCAGGGCCCCTGGCTGTGGTCTGCAGCCCCACACACCCGGAGGCTGACTCCGTGAGCGCCCAGAAGGTGCCTGACAGACGTCATTTCCCTAGTGCTCTCCCCACCAGCAGAGACGTGTGCAGGTGGTTGGGGCCTGCCCCTGCGTGTCTGGGCTGCCGCCCACAGCCTCCGCTCAGGGGAAGCAGCCCCTGTGCCAAGACCTGCAGGAGGCGCGGGGCGTCCCTGCCTGGAAGCCAAGTGCACGGTCCGCTTGGAAGCGAGCCTCCTTGGGAAGAGTCGAGGGAGCCAAGCCGCGTGCAGCTGCAATCCCGGCTTGGGCCGAGCCGAGTGTGCCTCCAGGACGGCAGAGCTCCAGCTCTGCTCAGAGGCCGGATCTAGTCAAGTGCCTTGCGCGAGGCTGCTCTGCCCTGGGCGAGACTTGCCCAGGCTTGCCTCGCTGCTAGGCTTGCTGCCCGGGAAGGAGCAGGCTGTGCGATGCTGGGAGAGGCCACTGGCGCCTTCCTGGCCTCAGCTCCACTCCTGCCTTGCCTTTGCATCTAGGCCCCGGGCGTCCTTGGGGAAGGCTTAGGAGCCGGTGGCTTGCACACTGCCAAGCCCTCCAGCAGTGAGGCCTCTCGTAGAGGGGAGGGGAGGGCAAGTGCAGGGCTCCACCAGCGGTTGCTTGGCCGCCCAGACTCAGCGCCGCACGGGGAGCACAAGGCTCCCAGGTCCCCTGGCTGTGGTCTGCAGCCCCACACTCCCGGAGGCTGACTCCGTGGGCGCCCAGAAGGTGCCTGACAGACGTCATGTCCCTAGCGCTCTGCTCCACAGCAGAGACGTGTGCAGGTGGTGGGGCCTGCCCCTGCGTGTCTGGGCTCCAGCCGGCAGCCCCAGCTCCAGGGAAGCAGCCCCTGAGCCAAGACCTGTAGGGGGCGCGGGGCGCCCCCGCCTGGAAGCCTAGTGCACAGCATGCGGGAAGCGAGCCTCCTCGGGAGAAGAGGAGGCAGCCCAGCTGCGTGCGTCTGCACTCACTCCTTGGGCGGAGCCCAGTGAGCCTCCAGTACGGCAGAGCTCCAGCTCTGCTCAGAGGCCCGATCTGGCAGAGTTGCTGGCGTGAGGCTGCTCTGCCCTGGGCGAGCCTTGCCCAGACTTGCCTCGCTGCTAGGCTTCCTGCCCGGGAAGGAGCAGGCTGCGCCAGACAGGCAGACGCTCCTGGCGCCTTCCTGGCCTCAGCTCCACTCCTGCCTTGCCTTTGCACCTAGTCCCCAGGCGTCCTTGCGGAGGGCTTAGGGGCCGGTGGGGTGCACGCTGCCAAGCCCTGCAGCCGTGAGAGCTCTGTCATAGGGAAGGGAATGGCAAGTGCAGGGCTCCTCCAGCGGTCGCTTGGCCGCCCAGACTCAGCACAGCACGGAGAGCACCAGGCTTCCCAGGGCCCCTGGCTGTGGTCTGCAGCCCCACACACCCGGAGGCTGACTCCGTGAGCGCCCAGAAGGTGCCTGACAGACGTCATTTCCCTAGTGCTCTCCCCACCAGCAGAGACGTGTGCAGGTGGTTGGGGCCTGCCCCTGCGTGTCTGGGCTGCCGCCCACAGCCTCCGCTCAGGGGAAGCAGCCCCTGTGCCAAGACCTGCAGGAGGCGCGGGGCGTCCCTGCCTGGAAGCCAAGTGCACGGTCCGCTTGGAAGCGAGCCTCCTTGGGAAGAGTCGAGGGAGCCAAGCCGCGTGCAGCTGCAATCCCGGCTTGGGCCGAGCCGAGTGTGCCTCCAGGACGGCAGAGCTCCAGCTCTGCTCAGAGGCCGGATCTAGTCAAGTGCCTTGCGCGAGGCTGCTCTGCCCTGGGCGAGACTTGCCCAGGCTTGCCTCGCTGCTAGGCTTGCTGCCCGGGAAGGAGCAGGCTGTGCGATGCTGGGAGAGGCCACTGGCGCCTTCCTGGCCTCAGCTCCACTCCTGCCTTGCCTTTGCATCTAGGCCCCGGGCGTCCTTGGGGAAGGCTTAGGAGCCGGTGGCTTGCACACTGCCAAGCCCTCCAGCAGTGAGGCCTCTTGTAGAGGGGAGGGGAGGGCAAGTGCAGGGCTCCACCAGCGGTTGCTTGGCCGCCCAGACTCAGCGCCGCACGGGGAGCACAAGGCTCCCAGGTCCCCTGGCTGTGGTCTGCAGCCCCACACTCCCGGAGGCTGACTCCGTGGGCGCCCAGAAGGTGCCTGACAGACGTCATGTCCCTAGCGCTCTGCTCCCCAGCAGAGACGTGTGCAGGAGGTGGGGCCTGCCCCTGCGTGTCTGGGCTCCCGCCGGCAGCCCCAGCTCCAGGGAAGCAGCCCCTGAGCCAAGACCTGTAGGGGGCGCGGGGCGCCCCCGCCTGGAAGCCTAGTGCACAGCATGCGGGAAGCGAGCCTCCTCGGGAGAAGAGGAGGCAGCCCAGCTGCGTGCGTCTGCACTCACTCCTTGGGCGGAGCCCAGTGAGCCTCCAGTACGGCAGAGCTCCAGCTCTGCTCAGAGGCCCGATCTGGCAGAGTTGCTGGCGTGAGGCTGCTCTGCCCTGGGCGAGCCTTGCCCAGACTTGCCTCGCTGCTAGGCTTTCTGCCCGGGAAGGAGCAGGCTGCGCCAGACAGGCAGACGCTCCTGGCGCCTTCCTGGCCTCAGCTCCACTCCTGCCTTGCCTTTGCACCTAGTCCCCAGGCGTCCTTGCGGAGGGCTTAGGGGCCGGTGGGGTGCACGCTGCCAAGCCCTCCAGCCGTGAGAGCTCTGTCATAGGGAAGGGAATGGCAAGTGCAGGGCTCCTCCAGCGGTCGCTTGGCCGCCCAGACTCAGCACAGCACGGAGAGCACCAGGCTTCCCAGGGCCCCTGGCTGTGGTCTGCAGCCCCACACACCCGGAGGCTGACTCCGTGAGCGCCCAGAAGGTGCCTGACAGACGTCATTTCCCTAGTGCTCTCCCCACCAGCAGAGACGTGTGCAGGTGGTTGGGGCCTGCCCCTGCGTGTCTGGGCTGCCGCCCACAGCCTCCGCTCAGGGGAAGCAGCCCCTGTGCCAAGACCTGCAGGAGGCGCGGGGCGTCCCTGCCTGGAAGCCAAGTGCACGGTCCGCTTGGAAGCGAGCCTCCTTGGGAAGAGTCGAGGGAGCCAAGCCGCGTGCAGCTGCAAGCCCTGCTTGGGCCGAGCCGAGTGTGCCTCCAGGACGGCAGAGCTCCAGCTCTGCTCAGAGGCCGGATCTAGTCAAGTGCCTTGCGCGAGGCTGCTCTGCCCTGTGCGAGACTTGCCCAGGCTTGCCTCGCTGCTAGGCTTGCTGCCCGGGAAGGAGCAGGCTGTGCGATGCTGGGAGAGGCCACTGGCGCCTTCCTGGCCTCAGCTCCACTCCTGCCTTGCCTTTGCATCTAGGCCCCGGGCGTCCTTGGGGAAGGCTTAGGAGCCGGTGGCTTGCACACTGCCAAGCCCTCCAGCAGGGAGGCCTCTCGTAGAGGGGAGGGGAGGGCAAGTGCAGGGCTCCACCAGCGGTTGCTTGGCCGCCCAGACTCAGCGCCGCACGGGGAGCACAAGGCTCCCAGGTCCCCTGGCTGTGGTCTGCAGCCCCACACTCCCGGAGGCTGACTCCGTGGGCGCCCAGAAGGTGCCTGACAGACGTCATGTCCCTAGCGCTCTGCTCCCCAGCAGAGACGTGTGCAGGTGGTGGGGCCTGCCCCTGCGTGTCTGGGCTCCCGCCGGCAGCCCCAGCTCCAGGGAAGCAGCCCCTGAGCCAAGACCTGTAGGGGGCGCGGGGCGCCCCCGCCTGGAAGCCTAGTGCACAGCATGCGGGAAGCGAGCCTCCTCGGGAGAAGAGGAGGCAGCCCAGCTGCGTGCGTCTGCACTCACTCCTTGGGCGGAGCCCAGTGAGCCTCCAGTACGGCAGAGCTCCAGCTCTGCTCAGAGGCCCGATCTGGCAGAGTTGCTGGCGTGAGGCTGCTCTGCCCTGGGCGAGCCTTGCCCAGACTTGCCTCGCTGCTAGGCTTCCTGCCCGGGAAGGAGCAGGCTGCGCCAGACAGGCAGACGCTCCTGGCGCCTTCCTGGCCTCAGCTCCACTCCTGCCTTGCCTTTGCACCTAGTCCCCAGGCGTCCTTGCGGAGGGCTTAGGGGCCGGTGGGGTGCACGCTGCCAAGCCCTCCAGCCGTGAGAGCTCTGTCATAGGGAAGGGAATGGCAAGTGCAGGGCTCCTCCAGCGGTCGCTTGGCCGCCCAGACTCAGCACAGCACGGAGAGCACCAGGCTTCCCAGGGCCCCTGGCTGTGGTCTGCAGCCCCACACACCCGGAGGCTGACTCCGTGAGCGCCCAGAAGGTGCCTGACAGACGTCATTTCCCTAGTGCTCTCCCCACCAGCAGAGACGTGTGCAGGTGGTTGGGGCCTGCCCCTGCGTGTCTGGGCTGCCGCCCACAGCCTCCGCTCAGGGGAAGCAGCCCCTGTGCCAAGACCTGCAGGAGGCGCGGGGCGTCCCTGCCTGGAAGCCAAGTGCACGGTCCGCTTGGAAGCGAGCCTCCTTGGGAAGAGTCGAGGGAGCCAAGCCGCGTGCAGCTGCAATCCCGGCTTGGGCCGAGCCGAGTGTGCCTCCAGGACGGCAGAGCTCCAGCTCTGCTCAGAGGCCGGATCTAGTCAAGTGCCTTGCGCGAGGCTGCTCTGCCCTGGGCGAGACTTGCCCAGGCTTGCCTCGCTGCTAGGCTTGCTGCCCGGGAAGGAGCAGGCTGTGCGATGCTGGGAGAGGCCACTGGCGCCTTCCTGGCCTCAGCTCCACTCCTGCCTTGCCTTTGCATCTAGGCCCCGGGCGTCCTTGGGGAAGGCTTAGGAGCCGGTGGCTTGCACACTGCCAAGCCCTCCAGCAGTGAGGCCTCTCGTAGAGGGGAGGGGAGGGCAAGTGCAGGGCTCCACCAGCGGTTGCTTGGCCGCCCAGACTCAGCGCCGCACGGGGAGCACAAGGCTCCCAGGTCCCCTGGCTGTGGTCTGCAGCCCCACACTCCCGGAGGCTGACTCCGTGGGCGCCCAGAAGGTGCCTGACAGACGTCATGTCCCTAGCGCTCTGCTCCACAGCAGAGACGTGTGCAGGTGGTGGGGCCTGCCCCTGCGTGTCTGGGCTCCAGCCGGCAGCCCCAGCTCCAGGGAAGCAGCCCCTGAGCCAAGACCTGTAGGGGGCGCGGGGCGCCCCCGCCTGGAAGCCTAGTGCACAGCATGCGGGAAGCGAGCCTCCTCGGGAGAAGAGGAGGCAGCCCAGCTGCGTGCGTCTGCACTCACTCCTTGGGCGGAGCCCAGTGAGCCTCCAGTACGGCAGAGCTCCAGCTCTGCTCAGAGGCCCGATCTGGCAGAGTTGCTGGCGTGAGGCTGCTCTGCCCTGGGCGAGCCTTGCCCAGACTTGCCTCGCTGCTAGGCTTCCTGCCCGGGAAGGAGCAGGCTGCGCCAGACAGGCAGACGCTCCTGGCGCCTTCCTGGCCTCAGCTCCACTCCTGCCTTGCCTTTGCACCTAGTCCCCAGGCGTCCTTGCGGAGGGCTTAGGGGCCGGTGGGGTGCACGCTGCCAAGCCCTGCAGCCGTGAGAGCTCTGTCATAGGGAAGGGAATGGCAAGTGCAGGGCTCCTCCAGCGGTCGCTTGGCCGCCCAGACTCAGCACAGCACGGAGAGCACCAGGCTTCCCAGGGCCCCTGGCTGTGGTCTGCAGCCCCACACACCCGGAGGCTGACTCCGTGAGCGCCCAGAAGGTGCCTGACAGACGTCATTTCCCTAGTGCTCTCCCCACCAGCAGAGACGTGTGCAGGTGGTTGGGGCCTGCCCCTGCGTGTCTGGGCTGCCGCCCACAGCCTCCGCTCAGGGGAAGCAGCCCCTGTGCCAAGACCTGCAGGAGGCGCGGGGCGTCCCTGCCTGGAAGCCAAGTGCACGGTCCGCTTGGAAGCGAGCCTCCTTGGGAAGAGTCGAGGGAGCCAAGCCGCGTGCAGCTGCAATCCCGGCTTGGGCCGAGCCGAGTGTGCCTCCAGGACGGCAGAGCTCCAGCTCTGCTCAGAGGCCGGATCTAGTCAAGTGCCTTGCGCGAGGCTGCTCTGCCCTGGGCGAGACTTGCCCAGGCTTGCCTCGCTGCTAGGCTTGCTGCCCGGGAAGGAGCAGGCTGTGCGATGCTGGGAGAGGCCACTGGCGCCTTCCTGGCCTCAGCTCCACTCCTGCCTTGCCTTTGCATCTAGGCCCCGGGCGTCCTTGGGGAAGGCTTAGGAGCCGGTGGCTTGCACACTGCCAAGCCCTCCAGCAGTGAGGCCTCTTGTAGAGGGGAGGGGAGGGCAAGTGCAGGGCTCCACCAGCGGTTGCTTGGCCGCCCAGACTCAGCGCCGCACGGGGAGCACAAGGCTCCCAGGTCCCCTGGCTGTGGTCTGCAGCCCCACACTCCCGGAGGCTGACTCCGTGGGCGCCCAGAAGGTGCCTGACAGACGTCATGTCCCTAGCGCTCTGCTCCCCAGCAGAGACGTGTGCAGGAGGTGGGGCCTGCCCCTGCGTGTCTGGGCTCCCGCCGGCAGCCCCAGCTCCAGGGAAGCAGCCCCTGAGCCAAGACCTGTAGGGGGCGCGGGGCGCCCCCGCCTGGAAGCCTAGTGCACAGCATGCGGGAAGCGAGCCTCCTCGGGAGAAGAGGAGGCAGCCCAGCTGCGTGCGTCTGCACTCACTCCTTGGGCGGAGCCCAGTGAGCCTCCAGTACGGCAGAGCTCCAGCTCTGCTCAGAGGCCCGATCTGGCAGAGTTGCTGGCGTGAGGCTGCTCTGCCCTGGGCGAGCCTTGCCCAGACTTGCCTCGCTGCTAGGCTTTCTGCCCGGGAAGGAGCAGGCTGCGCCAGACAGGCAGACGCTCCTGGCGCCTTCCTGGCCTCAGCTCCACTCCTGCCTTGCCTTTGCACCTAGTCCCCAGGCGTCCTTGCGGAGGGCTTAGGGGCCGGTGGGGTGCACGCTGCCAAGCCCTCCAGCCGTGAGAGCTCTGTCATAGGGAAGGGAATGGCAAGTGCAGGGCTCCTCCAGCGGTCGCTTGGCCGCCCAGACTCAGCACAGCACGGAGAGCACCAGGCTTCCCAGGGCCCCTGGCTGTGGTCTGCAGCCCCACACACCCGGAGGCTGACTCCGTGAGCGCCCAGAAGGTGCCTGACAGACGTCATTTCCCTAGTGCTCTCCCCACCAGCAGAGACGTGTGCAGGTGGTTGGGGCCTGCCCCTGCGTGTCTGGGCTGCCGCCCACAGCCTCCGCTCAGGGGAAGCAGCCCCTGTGCCAAGACCTGCAGGAGGCGCGGGGCGTCCCTGCCTGGAAGCCAAGTGCACGGTCCGCTTGGAAGCGAGCCTCCTTGGGAAGAGTCGAGGGAGCCAAGCCGCGTGCAGCTGCAAGCCCTGCTTGGGCCGAGCCGAGTGTGCCTCCAGGACGGCAGAGCTCCAGCTCTGCTCAGAGGCCGGATCTAGTCAAGTGCCTTGCGCGAGGCTGCTCTGCCCTGTGCGAGACTTGCCCAGGCTTGCCTCGCTGCTAGGCTTGCTGCCCGGGAAGGAGCAGGCTGTGCGATGCTGGGAGAGGCCACTGGCGCCTTCCTGGCCTCAGCTCCACTCCTGCCTTGCCTTTGCATCTAGGCCCCGGGCGTCCTTGGGGAAGGCTTAGGAGCCGGTGGCTTGCACACTGCCAAGCCCTCCAGCAGTGAGGCCTCTCGTAGAGGGGAGGGGAGGGCAAGTGCAGGGCTCCACCAGCGGTTGCTTGGCCGCCCAGACTCAGCGCCGCACGGGGAGCACAAGGCTCCCAGGTCCCCTGGCTGTGGTCTGCAGCCCCACACTCCCGGAGGCTGACTCCGTGGGCGCCCAGAAGGTGCCTGACAGACGTCATGTCCCTAGCGCTCTGCTCCCCAGCAGAGACGTGTGCAGGTGGTGGGGCCTGCCCCTGCGTGTCTGGGCTCCCGCCGGCAGCCCCAGCTCCAGGGAAGCAGCCCCTGAGCCAAGACCTGTAGGGGGCGCGGGGCGCCCCCGCCTGGAAGCCTAGTGCACAGCATGCGGGAAGCGAGCCTCCTCGGGAGAAGAGGAGGCAGCCCAGCTGCGTGCGTCTGCACTCACTCCTTGGGCGGAGCCCAGTGAGCCTCCAGTACGGCAGAGCTCCAGCTCTGCTCAGAGGCCCGATCTGGCAGAGTTGCTGGCGTGAGGCTGCTCTGCCCTGGGCGAGCCTTGCCCAGACTTGCCTCGCTGCTAGGCTTCCTGCCCGGGAAGGAGCAGGCTGCGCCAGACAGGCAGATGCTCCTGGCGCCTTCCTGGCCTCAGCTCCACTCCTGCCTTGCCTTTGCACCTAGTCCCCAGGCGTCCTTGCGGAGGGCTTAGGGGCCGGTGGGGTGCACGCTGCCAAGCCCTGCAGCCGTGAGAGCTCTGTCATAGGGAAGGGAATGGCAAGTGCAGGGCTCCTCCAGCGGTCGCTTGGCCGCCCAGACTCAGCACAGCACGGAGAGCACCAGGCTTCCCAGGGCCCCTGGCTGTGGTCTGCAGCCCCACACACCCGGAGGCTGACTCCGTGAGCGCCCAGAAGGTGCCTGACAGACGTCATTTCCCTAGTGCTCTCCCCACCAGCAGAGACGTGTGCAGGTGGTTGGGGCCTGCCCCTGCGTGTCTGGGCTGCCGCCCACAGCCTCCGCTCAGGGGAAGCAGCCCCTGTGCCAAGACCTGCAGGAGGCGCGGGGCGTCCCTGCCTGGAAGCCAAGTGCACGGTCCGCTTGGAAGCGAGCCTCCTTGGGAAGAGTCGAGGGAGCCAAGCCGCGTGCAGCTGCAATCCCGGCTTGGGCCGAGCCGAGTGTGCCTCCAGGACGGCAGAGCTCCAGCTCTGCTCAGAGGCCGGATCTAGTCAAGTGCCTTGCGCGAGGCTGCTCTGCCCTGGGCGAGACTTGCCCAGGCTTGCCTCGCTGCTAGGCTTGCTGCCCGGGAAGGAGCAGGCTGTGCGATGCTGGGAGAGGCCACTGGCGCCTTCCTGGCCTCAGCTCCACTCCTGCCTTGCCTTTGCATCTAGGCCCCGGGCGTCCTTGGGGAAGGCTTAGGAGCCGGTGGCTTGCACACTGCCAAGCCCTCCAGCAGTGAGGCCTCTTGTAGAGGGGAGGGGAGGGCAAGTGCAGGGCTCCACCAGCGGTTGCTTGGCCGCCCAGACTCAGCGCCGCACGGGGAGCACAAGGCTCCCAGGTCCCCTGGCTGTGGTCTGCAGCCCCACACTCCCGGAGGCTGACTCCGTGGGCGCCCAGAAGGTGCCTGACAGACGTCATGTCCCTAGCGCTCTGCTCCCCAGCAGAGACGTGTGCAGGAGGTGGGGCCTGCCCCTGCGTGTCTGGGCTCCCGCCGGCAGCCCCAGCTCCAGGGAAGCAGCCCCTGAGCCAAGACCTGTAGGGGGCGCGGGGCGCCCCCGCCTGGAAGCCTAGTGCACAGCATGCGGGAAGCGAGCCTCCTCGGGAGAAGAGGAGGCAGCCCAGCTGCGTGCGTCTGCACTCACTCCTTGGGCGGAGCCCAGTGAGCCTCCAGTACGGCAGAGCTCCAGCTCTGCTCAGAGGCCCGATCTGGCAGAGTTGCTGGCGTGAGGCTGCTCTGCCCTGGGCGAGCCTTGCCCAGACTTGCCTCGCTGCTAGGCTTTCTGCCCGGGAAGGAGCAGGCTGCGCCAGACAGGCAGACGCTCCTGGCGCCTTCCTGGCCTCAGCTCCACTCCTGCCTTGCCTTTGCACCTAGTCCCCAGGCGTCCTTGCGGAGGGCTTAGGGGCCGGTGGGGTGCACGCTGCCAAGCCCTCCAGCCGTGAGAGCTCTGTCATAGGGAAGGGAATGGCAAGTGCAGGGCTCCTCCAGCGGTCGCTTGGCCGCCCAGACTCAGCACAGCACGGAGAGCACCAGGCTTCCCAGGGCCCCTGGCTGTGGTCTGCAGCCCCACACACCCGGAGGCTGACTCCGTGAGCGCCCAGAAGGTGCCTGACAGACGTCATTTCCCTAGTGCTCTCCCCACCAGCAGAGACGTGTGCAGGTGGTTGGGGCCTGCCCCTGCGTGTCTGGGCTGCCGCCCACAGCCTCCGCTCAGGGGAAGCAGCCCCTGTGCCAAGACCTGCAGGAGGCGCGGGGCGTCCCTGCCTGGAAGCCAAGTGCACGGTCCGCTTGGAAGCGAGCCTCCTTGGGAAGAGTCGAGGGAGCCAAGCCGCGTGCAGCTGCAAGCCCTGCTTGGGCCGAGCCGAGTGTGCCTCCAGGACGGCAGAGCTCCAGCTCTGCTCAGAGGCCGGATCTAGTCAAGTGCCTTGCGCGAGGCTGCTCTGCCCTGGGCGAGACTTGCCCAGGCTTGCCTCGCTGCTAGGCTTGCTGCCCGGGAAGGAGCAGGCTGTGCGATGCTGGGAGAGGCCACTGGCGCCTTCCTGGCCTCAGCTCCACTCCTGCCTTGCCTTTGCATCTAGGCCCCGGGCGTCCTTGGGGAAGGCTTAGGAGCCGGTGGCTTGCACACTGCCAAGCCCTCCAGCAGTGAGGCCTCTCGTAGAGGGGAGGGGAGGGCAAGTGCAGGGCTCCACCAGCGGTTGCTTGGCCGCCCAGACTCAGCGCCGCACGGGGAGCACAAGGCTCCCAGGTCCCCTGGCTGTGGTCTGCAGCCCCACACTCCCGGAGGCTGACTCCGTGGGCGCCCAGAAGGTGCCTGACAGACGTCATGTCCCTAGCGCTCTGCTCCCCAGCAGAGACGTGTGCAGGTGGTGGGGCCTGCCCCTGCGTGTCTGGGCTCCAGCCGGCAGCCCCAGCTCCAGGGAAGCAGCCCCTGAGCCAAGACCTGTAGGGGGCGCGGGGCGCCCCCGCCTGGAAGCCTAGTGCACAGCATGCGGGAAGCGAGCCTCCTCGGGAGAAGAGGAGGCAGCCCAGCTGCGTGCGTCTGCACTCACTCCTTGGGCGGAGCCCAGTGAGCCTCCAGTACGGCAGAGCTCCAGCTCTGCTCAGAGGCCCGATCTGGCAGAGTTGCTGGCGTGAGGCTGCTCTGCCCTGGGCGAGCCTTGCCCAGACTTGCCTCGCTGCTAGGCTTCCTGCCCGGGAAGGAGCAGGCTGCGCCAGACAGGCAGACGCTCCTGGCGCCTTCCTGGCCTCAGCTCCACTCCTGCCTTGCCTTTGCACCTAGTCCCCAGGCGTCCTTGCGGAGGGCTTAGGGGCCGGTGGGGTGCACGCTGCCAAGCCCTGCAGCCGTGAGAGCTCTGTCATAGGGAAGGGAATGGCAAGTGCAGGGCTCCTCCAGCGGTCGCTTGGCCGCCCAGACTCAGCACAGCACGGAGAGCACCAGGCTTCCCAGGGCCCCTGGCTGTGGTCTGCAGCCCCACACACCCGGAGGCTGACTCCGTGAGCGCCCAGAAGGTGCCTGACAGACGTCATTTCCCTAGTGCTCTCCCCACCAGCAGAGACGTGTGCAGGTGGTTGGGGCCTGCCCCTGCGTGTCTGGGCTGCCGCCCACAGCCTCCGCTCAGGGGAAGCAGCCCCTGTGCCAAGACCTGCAGGAGGCGCGGGGCGTCCCTGCCTGGAAGCCAAGTGCACGGTCCGCTTGGAAGCGAGCCTCCTTGGGAAGAGTCGAGGGAGCCAAGCCGCGTGCAGCTGCAATCCCGGCTTGGGCCGAGCCGAGTGTGCCTCCAGGACGGCAGAGCTCCAGCTCTGCTCAGAGGCCGGATCTAGTCAAGTGCCTTGCGCGAGGCTGCTCTGCCCTGGGCGAGACTTGCCCAGGCTTGCCTCGCTGCTAGGCTTGCTGCCCGGGAAGGAGCAGGCTGTGCGATGCTGGGAGAGGCCACTGGCGCCTTCCTGGCCTCAGCTCCACTCCTGCCTTGCCTTTGCATCTAGGCCCCGGGCGTCCTTGGGGAAGGCTTAGGAGCCGGTGGCTTGCACACTGCCAAGCCCTCCAGCAGTGAGGCCTCTTGTAGAGGGGAGGGGAGGGCAAGTGCAGGGCTCCACCAGCGGTTGCTTGGCCGCCCAGACTCAGCGCCGCACGGGGAGCACAAGGCTCCCAGGTCCCCTGGCTGTGGTCTGCAGCCCCACACTCCCGGAGGCTGACTCCGTGGGCGCCCAGAAGGTGCCTGACAGACGTCATGTCCCTAGCGCTCTGCTCCCCAGCAGAGACGTGTGCAGGAGGTGGGGCCTGCCCCTGCGTGTCTGGGCTCCCGCCGGCAGCCCCAGCTCCAGGGAAGCAGCCCCTGAGCCAAGACCTGTAGGGGGCGCGGGGCGCCCCCGCCTGGAAGCCTAGTGCACAGCATGCGGGAAGCGAGCCTCCTCGGGAGAAGAGGAGGCAGCCCAGCTGCGTGCGTCTGCACTCACTCCTTGGGCGGAGCCCAGTGAGCCTCCAGTACGGCAGAGCTCCAGCTCTGCTCAGAGGCCCGATCTGGCAGAGTTGCTGGCGTGAGGCTGCTCTGCCCTGGGCGAGCCTTGCCCAGACTTGCCTCGCTGCTAGGCTTTCTGCCCGGGAAGGAGCAGGCTGCGCCAGACAGGCAGACGCTCCTGGCGCCTTCCTGGCCTCAGCTCCACTCCTGCCTTGCCTTTGCACCTAGTCCCCAGGCGTCCTTGCGGAGGGCTTAGGGGCCGGTGGGGTGCACGCTGCCAAGCCCTCCAGCCGTGAGAGCTCTGTCATAGGGAAGGGAATGGCAAGTGCAGGGCTCCTCCAGCGGTCGCTTGGCCGCCCAGACTCAGCACAGCACGGAGAGCACCAGGCTTCCCAGGGCCCCTGGCTGTGGTCTGCAGCCCCACACACCCGGAGGCTGACTCCGTGAGCGCCCAGAAGGTGCCTGACAGACGTCATTTCCCTAGTGCTCTCCCCACCAGCAGAGACGTGTGCAGGTGGTTGGGGCCTGCCCCTGCGTGTCTGGGCTGCCGCCCACAGCCTCCGCTCAGGGGAAGCAGCCCCTGTGCCAAGACCTGCAGGAGGCGCGGGGCGTCCCTGCCTGGAAGCCAAGTGCACGGTCCGCTTGGAAGCGAGCCTCCTTGGGAAGAGTCGAGGGAGCCAAGCCGCGTGCAGCTGCAATCCCGGCTTGGGCCGAGCCGAGTGTGCCTCCAGGACGGCAGAGCTCCAGCTCTGCTCAGAGGCCGGATCTAGTCAAGTGCCTTGCGCGAGGCTGCTCTGCCCTGGGCGAGACTTGCCCAGGCTTGCCTCGCTGCTAGGCTTGCTGCCCGGGAAGGAGCAGGCTGTGCGATGCTGGGAGAGGCCACTGGCGCCTTCCTGGCCTCAGCTCCACTCCTGCCTTGCCTTTGCATCTAGGCCCCGGGCGTCCTTGGGGAAGGCTTAGGAGCCGGTGGCTTGCACACTGCCAAGCCCTCCAGCAGTGAGGCCTCTTGTAGAGGGGAGGGGAGGGCAAGTGCAGGGCTCCACCAGCGGTTGCTTGGCCGCCCAGACTCAGCGCCGCACGGGGAGCACAAGGCTCCCAGGTCCCCTGGCTGTGGTCTGCAGCCCCACACTCCCGGAGGCTGACTCCGTGGGCGCCCAGAAGGTGCCTGACAGACGTCATGTCCCTAGCGCTCTGCTCCCCAGCAGAGACGTGTGCAGGAGGTGGGGCCTGCCCCTGCGTGTCTGGGCTCCCGCCGGCAGCCCCAGCTCCAGGGAAGCAGCCCCTGAGCCAAGACCTGTAGGGGGCGCGGGGCGCCCCCGCCTGGAAGCCTAGTGCACAGCATGCGGGAAGCGAGCCTCCTCGGGAGAAGAGGAGGCAGCCCAGCTGCGTGCGTCTGCACTCACTCCTTGGGCGGAGCCCAGTGAGCCTCCAGTACGGCAGAGCTCCAGCTCTGCTCAGAGGCCCGATCTGGCAGAGTTGCTGGCGTGAGGCTGCTCTGCCCTGGGCGAGCCTTGCCCAGACTTGCCTCGCTGCTAGGCTTTCTGCCCGGGAAGGAGCAGGCTGCGCCAGACAGGCAGACGCTCCTGGCGCCTTCCTGGCCTCAGCTCCACTCCTGCCTTGCCTTTGCACCTAGTCCCCAGGCGTCCTTGCGGAGGGCTTAGGGGCCGGTGGGGTGCACGCTGCCAAGCCCTCCAGCCGTGAGAGCTCTGTCATAGGGAAGGGAATGGCAAGTGCAGGGCTCCTCCAGCGGTCGCTTGGCCGCCCAGACTCAGCACAGCACGGAGAGCACCAGGCTTCCCAGGGCCCCTGGCTGTGGTCTGCAGCCCCACACACCCGGAGGCTGACTCCGTGAGCGCCCAGAAGGTGCCTGACAGACGTCATTTCCCTAGTGCTCTCCCCACCAGCAGAGACGTGTGCAGGTGGTTGGGGCCTGCCCCTGCGTGTCTGGGCTGCCGCCCACAGCCTCCGCTCAGGGGAAGCAGCCCCTGTGCCAAGACCTGCAGGAGGCGCGGGGCGTCCCTGCCTGGAAGCCAAGTGCACGGTCCGCTTGGAAGCGAGCCTCCTTGGGAAGAGTCGAGGGAGCCAAGCCGCGTGCAGCTGCAATCCCGGCTTGGGCCGAGCCGAGTGTGCCTCCAGGACGGCAGAGCTCCAGCTCTGCTCAGAGGCCGGATCTAGTCAAGTGCCTTGCGCGAGGCTGCTCTGCCCTGGGCGAGACTTGCCCAGGCTTGCCTTGCTGCTAGGCTTGCTGCCCGGGAAGGAGCAGGCTGTGCGATGCTGGGAGAGGCCACTGGCGCCTTCCTGGCCTCAGCTCCACTCCTGCCTTGCCTTTGCATCTAGGCCCCGGGCGTCCTTGGGGAAGGCTTAGGAGCCGGTGGCTTGCACACTGCCAAGCCCTCCAGCAGTGAGGCCTCTCGTAGAGGGGAGGGGAGGGCAAGTGCAGGGCTCCACCAGCGGTTGCTTGGCCGCCCAGACTCAGCGCCGCACGGGGAGCACAAGGCTCCCAGGTCCCCTGGCTGTGGTCTGCAGCCCCACACTCCCGGAGGCTGACTCCGTGGGCGCCCAGAAGGTGCCTGACAGACGTCATGTCCCTAGCGCTCTGCTCCCCAGCAGAGACGTGTGCAGGTGGTGGGGCCTGCCCCTGCGTGTCTGGGCTCCCGCCGGCAGCCCCAGCTCCAGGGAAGCAGCCCCTGAGCCAAGACCTGTAGGGGGCGCGGGGCGCCCCCGCCTGGAAGCCTAGTGCACAGCATGCGGGAAGCGAGCCTCCTCGGGAGAAGAGGAGGCAGCCCAGCTGCGTGCGTCTGCACTCACTCCTTGGGCGGAGCCCAGTGAGCCTCCAGTACGGCAGAGCTCCAGCTCTGCTCAGAGGCCCGATCTGGCAGAGTTGCTGGCGTGAGGCTGCTCTGCCCTGGGCGAGCCTTGCCCAGACTTGCCTCGCTGCTAGGCTTCCTGCCCAGGAAGGAGCAGGCTGCGCCAGACAGGCAGACGCTCCTGGCGCCTTCCTGGCCTCAGCTCCACTCCTGCCTTGCCTTTGCACCTAGTCCCCAGGCGTCCTTGCGGAGGGCTTAGGGGCCGGTGGGGTGCACGCTGCCAAGCCCTGCAGCCGTGAGAGCTCTGTCATAGGGAAGGGAATGGCAAGTGCAGGGCTCCTCCAGCGGTCGCTTGGCCGCCCAGACTCAGCACAGCACGGAGAGCACCAGGCTTCCCAGGGCCCCTGGCTGTGGTCTGCAGCCCCACACACCCGGAGGCTGACTCCGTGAGCGCCCAGAAGGTGCCTGACAGACGTCATTTCCCTAGTGCTCTCCCCACCAGCAGAGACGTGTGCAGGTGGTTGGGGCCTGCCCCTGCGTGTCTGGGCTGCCGCCCACAGCCTCCGCTCAGGGGAAGCAGCCCCTGTGCCAAGACCTGCAGGAGGCGCGGGGCGTCCCTGCCTGGAAGCCAAGTGCACGGTCCGCTTGGAAGCGAGCCTCCTTGGGAAGAGTCGAGGGAGCCAAGCCGCGTGCAGCTGCAATCCCGGCTTGGGCCGAGCCGAGTGTGCCTCCAGGACGGCAGAGCTCCAGCTCTGCTCAGAGGCTGGATCTAGTCAAGTGCCTTGCGCGAGGCTGCTCTGCCCTGGGCGAGACTTGCCCAGGCTTGCCTCGCTGCTAGGCTTGCTGCCCGGGAAGGAGCAGGCTGTGCGATGCTGGGAGAGGCCACTGGCGCCTTCCTGGCCTCAGCGCCACTCCTGCCTTGCCTTTGCATCTAGGCCCCGGGCGTCCTTGGGGAAGGCTTAGGAGCCGGTGGCTTGCACACTGCCAAGCCCTCCAGCAGTGAGGCCTCTCGTAGAGGGGAGGGGAGGGCAAGTGCAGGGCTCCACCAGCGGTTGCTTGGCCGCCCAGACTCAGCGCCGCACGGGGAGCACAAGGCTCCCAGGTCCCCTGGCTGTGGTCTGCAGCCCCACACTCCCGGAGGCTGACTCCGTGGGCGCCCAGAAGGTGCCTGACAGACGTCATGTCCCTAGCGCTCTGCTCCCCAGCAGAGACGTGTGCAGGTGGTGGGGCCTGCCCCTGCGTGTCTGGGCTCCCGCCGGCAGCCCCAGCTCCAGGGAAGCAGCCCCTGAGCCAAGACCTGTAGGGGGCGCGGGGCGCCCCCGCCTGGAAGCCTAGTGCACAGCATGCGGGAAGCGAGCCTCCTCGGGAGAAGAGGAGGCAGCCCAGCTGCGTGCGTCTGCACTCACTCCTTGGGCGGAGCCCAGTGAGCCTCCAGTACGGCAGAGCTCCAGCTCTGCTCAGAGGCCCGATCTGGCAGAGTTGCTGGCGTGAGGCTGCTCTGCCCTGGGCGAGCCTTGCCCAGACTTGCCTCGCTGCTAGGCTTCCTGCCCGGGAAGGAGCAGGCTGCGCCAGACAGGCAGACGCTCCTGGCTCCTTCCTGGCCTCAGCTCCACTCCTGCCTTGCCTTTGCACCTAGTCCCCAGGCGTCCTTGCGGAGGGCTTAGGGGCCGGTGGGGTGCACGCTGCCAAGCCCTGCAGCCGTGAGAGCTCTGTCATAGGGAAGGGAATGGCAAGTGCAGGGCTCCTCCAGCGGTCGCTTGGCCGCCCAGACTCAGCACAGCACGGAGAGCACCAGGCTTCCCAGGGCCCCTGGCTGTGGTCTGCAGCCCCACACACCCGGAGGCTGACTCCGTGAGCGCCCAGAAGGTGCCTGACAGACGTCATTTCCCTAGTGCTCTCCCCACCAGCAGAGACGTGTGCAGGTGGTTGGGGCCTGCCCCTGCGTGTCTGGGCTGCCGCCCACAGCCTCCGCTCAGGGGAAGCAGCCCCTGTGCCAAGACCTGCAGGAGGCGCGGGGCGTCCCTGCCTGGAAGCCAAGTGCACGGTCCGCTTGGAAGCGAGCCTCCTTGGGAAGAGTCGAGGGAGCCAAGCCGCGTGCAGCTGCAAGCCCTGCTTGGGCCGAGCCGAGTGTGCCTCCAGGACGGCAGAGCTCCAGCTCTGCTCAGAGGCCGGATCTAGTCAAGTGCCTTGCGCGAGGCTGCTCTGCCCTGGGCGAGACTTGCCCAGGCTTGCCTCGCTGCTAGGCTTGCTGCCCGGGAAGGAGCAGGCTGTGCGATGCTGGGAGAGGCCACTGGCGCCTTCCTGGCCTCAGCTCCACTCCTGCCTTGCCTTTGCATCTAGGCCCCGGGCGTCCTTGGGGAAGGCTTAGGAGCCGGTGGCTTGCACACTGCCAAGCCCTCCAGCAGTGAGGCCTCTTGTAGAGGGGAGGGGAGGGCAAGTGCAGGGCTCCACCAGCGGTTGCTTGGCCGCCCAGACTCAGCGCCGCACGGGGAGCACAAGGCTCCCAGGTCCCCTGGCTGTGGTCTGCAGCCCCACACTCCCGGAGGCTGACTCCGTGGGCGCCCAGAAGGTGCCTGACAGACGTCATGTCCCTAGCGCTCTGCTCCCCGGCAGAGACGTGTGCAGGAGGTGGGGCCTGCCCCTGCGTGTCTGGGCTCCCGCCGGCAGCCCCAGCTCCAGGGAAGCAGCCCCTGAGCCAAGACCTGTAGGGGGCGCGGGGCGCCCCCGCCTGGAAGCCTAGTGCACAGCATGCGGGAAGCGAGCCTCCTCGGGAGAAGAGGAGGCAGCCCAGCTGCGTGCGTCTGCACTCACTCCTTGGGCGGAGCCCAGTGAGCCTCCAGTACGGCAGAGCTCCAGCTCTGCTCAGAGGCCCGATCTGGCAGAGTTGCTGGCGTGAGGCTGCTCTGCCCTGGGCGAGCCTTGCCCAGACTTGCCTCGCTGCTAGGCTTTCTGCCCGGGAAGGAGCAGGCTGCGCCAGACAGGCAGACGCTCCTGGCGCCTTCCTGGCCTCAGCTCCACTCCTGCCTTGCCTTTGCACCTAGTCCCCAGGCGTCCTTGCGGAGGGCTTAGGGGCCGGTGGGGTGCACGCTGCCAAGCCCTCCAGCCGTGAGAGCTCTGTCATAGGGAAGGGAATGGCAAGTGCAGGGCTCCTCCAGCGGTCGCTTGGCCGCCCAGACTCAGCACAGCACGGAGAGCACCAGGCTTCCCAGGGCCCCTGGCTGTGGTCTGCAGCCCCACACACCCGGAGGCTGACTCCGTGAGCGCCCAGAAGGTGCCTGACAGACGTCATTTCCCTAGTGCTCTCCCCACCAGCAGAGACGTGTGCAGGTGGTTGGGGCCTGCCCCTGCGTGTCTGGGCTGCCGCCCACAGCCTCCGCTCAGGGGAAGCAGCCCCTGTGCCAAGACCTGCAGGAGGCGCGGGGCGTCCCTGCCTGGAAGCCAAGTGCACGGTCCGCTTGGAAGCGAGCCTCCTTGGGAAGAGTCGAGGGAGCCAAGCCGCGTGCAGCTGCAAGCCCTGCTTGGGCCGAGCCGAGTGTGCCTCCAGGACGGCAGAGCTCCAGCTCTGCTCAGAGGCCGGATCTAGTCAAGTGCCTTGCGCGAGGCTGCTCTGCCCTGGGCGAGACTTGCCCAGGCTTGCCTCGCTGCTAGGCTTGCTGCCCGGGAAGGAGCAGGCTGTGCGATGCTGGGAGAGGCCACTGGCGCCTTCCTGGCCTCAGCTCCACTCCTGCCTTGCCTTTGCATCTAGGCCCCGGGCGTCCTTGGGGAAGGCTTAGGAGCCGGTGGCTTGCACACTGCCAAGCCCTCCAGCAGTGAGGCCTCTTGTAGAGGGGAGGGGAGGGCAAGTGCAGGGCTCCACCAGCGGTTGCTTGGCCGCCCAGACTCAGCGCCGCACGGGGAGCACAAGGCTCCCAGGTCCCCTGGCTGTGGTCTGCAGCCCCACACTCCCGGAGGCTGACTCCGTGGGCGCCCAGAAGGTGCCTGACAGACGTCATGTCCCTAGCGCTCTGCTCCCCAGCAGAGACGTGTGCAGGAGGTGGGGCCTGCCCCTGCGTGTCTGGGCTCCCGCCGGCAGCCCCAGCTCCAGGGAAGCAGCCCCTGAGCCAAGACCTGTAGGGGGCGCGGGGCGCCCCCGCCTGGAAGCCTAGTGCACAGCATGCGGGAAGCGAGCCTCCTCGGGAGAAGAGGAGGCAGCCCAGCTGCGTGCGTCTGCACTCACTCCTTGGGCGGAGCCCAGTGAGCCTCCAGTACGGCAGAGCTCCAGCTCTGCTCAGAGGCCCGATCTGGCAGAGTTGCTGGCGTGAGGCTGCTCTGCCCTGGGCGAGCCTTGCCCAGACTTGCCTCGCTGCTAGGCTTTCTGCCCGGGAAGGAGCAGGCTGCGCCAGACAGGCAGACGCTCCTGGCGCCTTCCTGGCCTCAGCTCCACTCCTGCCTTGCCTTTGCACCTAGTCCCCAGGCGTCCTTGCGGAGGGCTTAGGGGCCGGTGGGGTGCACGCTGCCAAGCCCTCCAGCCGTGAGAGCTCTGTCATAGGGAAGGGAATGGCAAGTGCAGGGCTCCTCCAGCGGTCGCTTGGCCGCCCAGACTCAGCACAGCACGGAGAGCACCAGGCTTCCCAGGGCCCCTGGCTGTGGTCTGCAGCCCCACACACCCGGAGGCTGACTCCGTGAGCGCCCAGAAGGTGCCTGACAGACGTCATTTCCCTAGTGCTCTCCCCACCAGCAGAGACGTGTGCAGGTGGTTGGGGCCTGCCCCTGCGTGTCTGGGCTGCCGCCCACAGCCTCCGCTCAGGGGAAGCAGCCCCTGTGCCAAGACCTGCAGGAGGCGCGGGGCGTCCCTGCCTGGAAGCCAAGTGCACGGTCCGCTTGGAAGCGAGCCTCCTTGGGAAGAGTCGAGGGAGCCAAGCCGCGTGCAGCTGCAATCCCGGCTTGGGCCGAGCCGAGTGTGCCTCCAGGACGGCAGAGCTCCAGCTCTGCTCAGAGGCCGGATCTAGTCAAGTGCCTTGCGCGAGGCTGCTCTGCCCTGGGCGAGACTTGCCCAGGCTTGCCTCGCTGCTAGGCTTGCTGCCCGGGAAGGAGCAGGCTGTGCGATGCTGGGAGAGGCCACTGGCGCCTTCCTGGCCTCAGCGCCACTCCTGCCTTGCCTTTGCATCTAGGCCCCGGGCGTCCTTGGGGAAGGCTTAGGAGCCGGTGGCTTGCACACTGCCAAGCCCTCCAGCAGTGAGGCCTCTCGTAGAGGGGAGGGGAGGGCAAGTGCAGGGCTCCACCAGCGGTTGCTTGGCCGCCCAGACTCAGCGCCGCACGGGGAGCACAAGGCTCCCAGGTCCCCTGGCTGTGGTCTGCAGCCCCACACTCCCGGAGGCTGACTCCGTGGGCGCCCAGAAGGTGCCTGACAGACGTCATGTCCCTAGCGCTCTGCTCCCCAGCAGAGACGTGTGCAGGTGGTGGGGCCTGCCCCTGCGTGTCTGGGCTCCCGCCGGCAGCCCCAGCTCCAGGGAAGCAGCCCCTGAGCCAAGACCTGTAGGGGGCGCGGGGCGCCCCCGCCTGGAAGCCTAGTGCACAGCATGCGGGAAGCGAGCCTCCTCGGGAGAAGAGGAGGCAGCCCAGCTGCGTGCGTCTGCACTCACTCCTTGGGCGGAGCCCAGTGAGCCTCCAGTACGGCAGAGCTCCAGCTCTGCTCAGAGGCCCGATCTGGCAGAGTCGCTGGCGTGAGGCTGCTCTGCCCTGGGCGAGCCTTGCCCAGACTTGCCTCGCTGCTAGGCTTCCTGCCCGGGAAGGAGCAGGCTGCGCCAGACAGGCAGACGCTCCTGGCTCCTTCCTGGCCTCAGCTCCACTCCTGCCTTGCCTTTGCACCTAGTCCCCAGGCGTCCTTGCGGAGGGCTTAGGGGCCGGTGGGGTGCACGCTGCCAAGCCCTGCAGCCGTGAGAGCTCTGTCATAGGGAAGGGAATGGCAAGTGCAGGGCTCCTCCAGCGGTCGCTTGGCCGCCCAGACTCAGCACAGCACGGAGAGCACCAGGCTTCCCAGGGCCCCTGGCTGTGGTCTGCAGCCCCACACACCCGGAGGCTGACTCCGTGAGCGCCCAGAAGGTGCCTGACAGACGTCATTTCCCTAGTGCTCTCCCCACCAGCAGAGACGTGTGCAGGTGGTTGGGGCCTGCCCCTGCGTGTCTGGGCTGCCGCCCACAGCCTCCGCTCAGGGGAAGCAGCCCCTGTGCCAAGACCTGCAGGAGGCGCGGGGCGTCCCTGCCTGGAAGCCAAGTGCACGGTCCGCTTGGAAGCGAGCCTCCTTGGGAAGAGTCGAGGGAGCCAAGCCGCGTGCAGCTGCAAGCCCTGCTTGGGCCGAGCCGAGTGTGCCTCCAGGACGGCAGAGCTCCAGCTCTGCTCAGAGGCCGGATCTAGTCAAGTGCCTTGCGCGAGGCTGCTCTGCCCTGGGCGAGACTTGCCCAGGCTTGCCTCGCTGCTAGGCTTGCTGCCCGGGAAGGAGCAGGCTGTGCGATGCTGGGAGAGGCCACTGGCGCCTTCCTGGCCTCAGCTCCACTCCTGCCTTGCCTTTGCATCTAGGCCCCGGGCGTCCTTGGGGAAGGCTTAGGAGCCGGTGGCTTGCACACTGCCAAGCCCTCCAGCAGTGAGGCCTCTTGTAGAGGGGAGGGGAGGGCAAGTGCAGGGCTCCACCAGCGGTTGCTTGGCCGCCCAGACTCAGCGCCGCACGGGGAGCACAAGGCTCCCAGGTCCCCTGGCTGTGGTCTGCAGCCCCACACTCCCGGAGGCTGACTCCGTGGGCGCCCAGAAGGTGCCTGACAGACGTCATGTCCCTAGCGCTCTGCTCCCCAGCAGAGACGTGTGCAGGAGGTGGGGCCTGCCCCTGCGTGTCTGGGCTCCCGCCGGCAGCCCCAGCTCCAGGGAAGCAGCCCCTGAGCCAAGACCTGTAGGGGGCGCGGGGCGCCCCCGCCTGGAAGCCTAGTGCACAGCATGCGGGAAGCGAGCCTCCTCGGGAGAAGAGGAGGCAGCCCAGCTGCGTGCGTCTGCACTCACTCCTTGGGCGGAGCCCAGTGAGCCTCCAGTACGGCAGAGCTCCAGCTCTGCTCAGAGGCCCGATCTGGCAGAGTTGCTGGCGTGAGGCTGCTCTGCCCTGGGCGAGCCTTGCCCAGACTTGCCTCGCTGCTAGGCTTTCTGCCCGGGAAGGAGCAGGCTGCGCCAGACAGGCAGACGCTCCTGGCGCCTTCCTGGCCTCAGCTCCACTCCTGCCTTGCCTTTGCACCTAGTCCCCAGGCGTCCTTGCGGAGGGCTTAGGGGCCGGTGGGGTGCACGCTGCCAAGCCCTCCAGCCGTGAGAGCTCTGTCATAGGGAAGGGAATGGCAAGTGCAGGGCTCCTCCAGCGGTCGCTTGGCCGCCCAGACTCAGCACAGCACGGAGAGCACCAGGCTTCCCAGGGCCCCTGGCTGTGGTCTGCAGCCCCACACACCCGGAGGCTGACTCCGTGAGCGCCCAGAAGGTGCCTGACAGACGTCATTTCCCTAGTGCTCTCCCCACCAGCAGAGACGTGTGCAGGTGGTTGGGGCCTGCCCCTGCGTGTCTGGGCTGCCGCCCACAGCCTCCGCTCAGGGGAAGCAGCCCCTGTGCCAAGACCTGCAGGAGGCGCGGGGCGTCCCTGCCTGGAAGCCAAGTGCACGGTCCGCTTGGAAGCGAGCCTCCTTGGGAAGAGTCGAGGGAGCCAAGCCGCGTGCAGCTGCAAGCCCTGCTTGGGCCGAGCCGAGTGTGCCTCCAGGACGGCAGAGCTCCAGCTCTGCTCAGAGGCCGGATCTAGTCAAGTGCCTTGCGCGAGGCTGCTCTGCCCTGGGCGAGACTTGCCCAGGCTTGCCTCGCTGCTAGGCTTGCTGCCCGGGAAGGAGCAGGCTGTGCGATGCTGGGAGAGGCCACTGGCGCCTTCCTGGCCTCAGCTCCACTCCTGCCTTGCCTTTGCATCTAGGCCCCGGGCGTCCTTGGGGAAGGCTTAGGAGCCGGTGGCTTGCACACTGCCAAGCCCTCCAGCAGTGAGGCCTCTTGTAGAGGGGAGGGGAGGGCAAGTGCAGGGCTCCACCAGCGGTTGCTTGGCCGCCCAGACTCAGCGCCGCACGGGGAGCACAAGGCTCCCAGGTCCCCTGGCTGTGGTCTGCAGCCCCACACTCCCGGAGGCTGACTCCGTGGGCGCCCAGAAGGTGCCTGACAGACGTCATGTCCCTAGCGCTCTGCTCCCCAGCAGAGACGTGTGCAGGAGGTGGGGCCTGCCCCTGCGTGTCTGGGCTCCCGCCGGCAGCCCCAGCTCCAGGGAAGCAGCCCCTGAGCCAAGACCTGTAGGGGGCGCGGGGCGCCCCCGCCTGGAAGCCTAGTGCACAGCATGCGGGAAGCGAGCCTCCTCGGGAGAAGAGGAGGCAGCCCAGCTGCGTGCGTCTGCACTCACTCCTTGGGCGGAGCCCAGTGAGCCTCCAGTACGGCAGAGCTCCAGCTCTGCTCAGAGGCCCGATCTGGCAGAGTTGCTGGCGTGAGGCTGCTCTGCCCTGGGCGAGCCTTGCCCAGACTTGCCTCGCTGCTAGGCTTTCTGCCCGGGAAGGAGCAGGCTGCGCCAGACAGGCAGACGCTCCTGGCGCCTTCCTGGCCTCAGCTCCACTCCTGCCTTGCCTTTGCACCTAGTCCCCAGGCGTCCTTGCGGAGGGCTTAGGGGCCGGTGGGGTGCACGCTGCCAAGCCCTCCAGCCGTGAGAGCTCTGTCATAGGGAAGGGAATGGCAAGTGCAGGGCTCCTCCAGCGGTCGCTTGGCCGCCCAGACTCAGCACAGCACGGAGAGCACCAGGCTTCCCAGGGCCCCTGGCTGTGGTCTGCAGCCCCACACACCCGGAGGCTGACTCCGTGAGCGCCCAGAAGGTGCCTGACAGACGTCATTTCCCTAGTGCTCTCCCCACCAGCAGAGACGTGTGCAGGTGGTTGGGGCCTGCCCCTGCGTGTCTGGGCTGCCGCCCACAGCCTCCGCTCAGGGGAAGCAGCCCCTGTGCCAAGACCTGCAGGAGGCGCGGGGCGTCCCTGCCTGGAAGCCAAGTGCACGGTCCGCTTGGAAGCGAGCCTCCTTGGGAAGAGTCGAGGGAGCCAAGCCGCGTGCAGCTGCAATCCCGGCTTGGGCCGAGCCGAGTGTGCCTCCAGGACGGCAGAGCTCCAGCTCTGCTCAGAGGCCGGATCTAGTCAAGTGCCTTGCGCGAGGCTGCTCTGCCCTGGGCGAGACTTGCCCAGGCTTGCCTCGCTGCTAGGCTTGCTGCCCGGGAAGGAGCAGGCTGTGCGATGCTGGGAGAGGCCACTGGCGCCTTCCTGGCCTCAGCTCCACTCCTGCCTTGCCTTTGCATCTAGGCCCCGGGCGTCCTTGGGGAAGGCTTAGGAGCCGGTGGCTTGCACACTGCCAAGCCCTCCAGCAGTGAGGCCTCTCGTAGAGGGGAGGGGAGGGCAAGTGCAGGGCTCCACCAGCGGTTGCTTGGCCGCCCAGACTCAGCGCCGCACGGGGAGCACAAGGCTCCCAGGTCCCCTGGCTGTGGTCTGCAGCCCCACACTCCCGGAGGCTGACTCCGTGGGCGCCCAGAAGGTGCCTGACAGACGTCATGTCCCTAGCGCTCTGCTCCCCAGCAGAGACGTGTGCAGGTGGTGGGGCCTGCCCCTGCGTGTCTGGGCTCCCGCCGGCAGCCCCAGCTCCAGGGAAGCAGCCCCTGAGCCAAGACCTGTAGGGGGCGCGGGGCGCCCCCGCCTGGAAGCCTAGTGCACAGCATGCGGGAAGCGAGCCTCCTCGGGAGAAGAGGAGGCAGCCCAGCTGCGTGCGTCTGCACTCACTCCTTGGGCGGAGCCCAGTGAGCCTCCAGTACGGCAGAGCTCCAGCTCTGCTCAGAGGCCCGATCTGGCAGAGTTGCTGGCGTGAGGCTGCTCTGCCCTGGGCGAGCCTTGCCCAGACTTGCCTCGCTGCTAGGCTTCCTGCCCGGGAAGGAGCAGGCTGCGCCAGACAGGCAGACGCTCCTGGCGCCTTCCTGGCCTCAGCTCCACTCCTGCCTTGCCTTTGCACCTAGTCCCCAGGCGTCCTTGCGGAGGGCTTAGGGGCCGGTGGGGTGCACGCTGCCAAGCCCTGCAGCCGTGAGAGCTCTGTCATAGGGAAGGGAATGGCAAGTGCAGGGCTCCTCCAGCGGTCGCTTGGCCGCCCAGACTCAGCACAGCACGGAGAGCACCAGGCTTCCCAGGGCCCCTGGCTGTGGTCTGCAGCCCCACACACCCGGAGGCTGACTCCGTGAGCGCCCAGAAGGTGCCTGACAGACGTCATTTCCCTAGTGCTCTCCCCACCAGCAGAGACGTGTGCAGGTGGTTGGGGCCTGCCCCTGCGTGTCTGGGCTGCCGCCCACAGCCTCCGCTCAGGGGAAGCAGCCCCTGTGCCAAGACCTGCAGGAGGCGCGGGGCGTCCCTGCCTGGAAGCCAAGTGCACGGTCCGCTTGGAAGCGAGCCTCCTTGGGAAGAGTCGAGGGAGCCAAGCCGCGTGCAGCTGCAATCCCGGCTTGGGCCGAGCCGAGTGTGCCTCCAGGACGGCAGAGCTCCAGCTCTGCTCAGAGGCTGGATCTAGTCAAGTGCCTTGCGCGAGGCTGCTCTGCCCTGGGCGAGACTTGCCCAGGCTTGCCTCGCTGCTAGGCTTGCTGCCCGGGAAGGAGCAGGCTGTGCGATGCTGGGAGAGGCCACTGGCGCCTTCCTGGCCTCAGCGCCACTCCTGCCTTGCCTTTGCATCTAGGCCCCGGGCGTCCTTGGGGAAGGCTTAGGAGCCGGTGGCTTGCACACTGCCAAGCCCTCCAGCAGTGAGGCCTCTCGTAGAGGGGAGGGGAGGGCAAGTGCAGGGCTCCACCAGCGGTTGCTTGGCCGCCCAGACTCAGCGCCGCACGGGGAGCACAAGGCTCCCAGGTCCCCTGGCTGTGGTCTGCAGCCCCACACTCCCGGAGGCTGACTCCGTGGGCGCCCAGAAGGTGCCTGACAGACGTCATGTCCCTAGCGCTCTGCTCCCCAGCAGAGACGTGTGCAGGTGGTGGGGCCTGCCCCTGCGTGTCTGGGCTCCCGCCGGCAGCCCCAGCTCCAGGGAAGCAGCCCCTGAGCCAAGACCTGTAGGGGGCGCGGGGCGCCCCCGCCTGGAAGCCTAGTGCACAGCATGCGGGAAGCGAGCCTCCTCGGGAGAAGAGGAGGCAGCCCAGCTGCGTGCGTCTGCACTCACTCCTTGGGCGGAGCCCAGTGAGCCTCCAGTACGGCAGAGCTCCAGCTCTGCTCAGAGGCCCGATCTGGCAGAGTTGCTGGCGTGAGGCTGCTCTGCCCTGGGCGAGCCTTGCCCAGACTTGCCTCGCTGCTAGGCTTCCTGCCCGGGAAGGAGCAGGCTGCGCCAGACAGGCAGACGCTCCTGGCTCCTTCCTGGCCTCAGCTCCACTCCTGCCTTGCCTTTGCACCTAGTCCCCAGGCGTCCTTGCGGAGGGCTTAGGGGCCGGTGGGGTGCACGCTGCCAAGCCCTGCAGCCGTGAGAGCTCTGTCATAGGGAAGGGAATGGCAAGTGCAGGGCTCCTCCAGCGGTCGCTTGGCCGCCCAGACTCAGCACAGCACGGAGAGCACCAGGCTTCCCAGGGCCCCTGGCTGTGGTCTGCAGCCCCACACACCCGGAGGCTGACTCCGTGAGCGCCCAGAAGGTGCCTGACAGACGTCATTTCCCTAGTGCTCTCCCCACCAGCAGAGACGTGTGCAGGTGGTTGGGGCCTGCCCCTGCGTGTCTGGGCTGCCGCCCACAGCCTCCGCTCAGGGGAAGCAGCCCCTGTGCCAAGACCTGCAGGAGGCGCGGGGCGTCCCTGCCTGGAAGCCAAGTGCACGGTCCGCTTGGAAGCGAGCCTCCTTGGGAAGAGTCGAGGGAGCCAAGCCGCGTGCAGCTGCAAGCCCTGCTTGGGCCGAGCCGAGTGTGCCTCCAGGACGGCAGAGCTCCAGCTCTGCTCAGAGGCCGGATCTAGTCAAGTGCCTTGCGCGAGGCTGCTCTGCCCTGGGCGAGACTTGCCCAGGCTTGCCTCGCTGCTAGGCTTGCTGCCCGGGAAGGAGCAGGCTGTGCGATGCTGGGAGAGGCCACTGGCGCCTTCCTGGCCTCAGCTCCACTCCTGCCTTGCCTTTGCATCTAGGCCCCGGGCGTCCTTGGGGAAGGCTTAGGAGCCGGTGGCTTGCACACTGCCAAGCCCTCCAGCAGTGAGGCCTCTTGTAGAGGGGAGGGGAGGGCAAGTGCAGGGCTCCACCAGCGGTTGCTTGGCCGCCCAGACTCAGCGCCGCACGGGGAGCACAAGGCTCCCAGGTCCCCTGGCTGTGGTCTGCAGCCCCACACTCCCGGAGGCTGACTCCGTGGGCGCCCAGAAGGTGCCTGACAGACGTCATGTCCCTAGCGCTCTGCTCCCCAGCAGAGACGTGTGCAGGAGGTGGGGCCTGCCCCTGCGTGTCTGGGCTCCCGCCGGCAGCCCCAGCTCCAGGGAAGCAGCCCCTGAGCCAAGACCTGTAGGGGGCGCGGGGCGCCCCCGCCTGGAAGCCTAGTGCACAGCATGCGGGAAGCGAGCCTCCTCGGGAGAAGAGGAGGCAGCCCAGCTGCGTGCGTCTGCACTCACTCCTTGGGCGGAGCCCAGTGAGCCTCCAGTACGGCAGAGCTCCAGCTCTGCTCAGAGGCCCGATCTGGCAGAGTTGCTGGCGTGAGGCTGCTCTGCCCTGGGCGAGCCTTGCCCAGACTTGCCTCGCTGCTAGGCTTTCTGCCCGGGAAGGAGCAGGCTGCGCCAGACAGGCAGACGCTCCTGGCGCCTTCCTGGCCTCAGCTCCACTCCTGCCTTGCCTTTGCACCTAGTCCCCAGGCGTCCTTGCGGAGGGCTTAGGGGCCGGTGGGGTGCACGCTGCCAAGCCCTCCAGCCGTGAGAGCTCTGTCATAGGGAAGGGAATGGCAAGTGCAGGGCTCCTCCAGCGGTCGCTTGGCCGCCCAGACTCAGCACAGCACGGAGAGCACCAGGCTTCCCAGGGCCCCTGGCTGTGGTCTGCAGCCCCACACACCCGGAGGCTGACTCCGTGAGCGCCCAGAAGGTGCCTGACAGACGTCATTTCCCTAGTGCTCTCCCCACCAGCAGAGACGTGTGCAGGTGGTTGGGGCCTGCCCCTGAGTGTCTGGGCTGCCGCCCACAGCCTCCGCTCAGGGGAAGCAGCCCCTGTGCCAAGACCTGCAGGAGGCGCGGGGCGTCCCTGCCTGGAAGCCAAGTGCACGGTCCGCTTGGAAGCGAGCCTCCTTGGGAAGAGTCGAGGGAGCCAAGCCGCGTGCAGCTGCAAGCCCTGCTTGGGCCGAGCCGAGTGTGCCTCCAGGACGGCAGAGCTCCAGCTCTGCTCAGAGGCCGGATCTAGTCAAGTGCCTTGCGCGAGGCTGCTCTGCCCTGGGCGAGACTTGCCCAGGCTTGCCTCGCTGCTAGGCTTGCTGCCCGGGAAGGAGCAGGCTGTGCGATGCTGGGAGAGGCCACTGGCGCCTTCCTGGCCTCAGCTCCACTCCTGCCTTGCCTTTGCATCTAGGCCCCGGGCGTCCTTGGGGAAGGCTTAGGAGCCGGTGGCTTGCACACTGCCGAGCCCTCCAGCAGTGAGGCCTCTCGTCGAGGGGAGGGGAGGGCAAGTGCAGGGCTCCACCAGCGGTTGCTTGGCCGCCCAGACTCAGCGCCGCACGGAGAGCACAAGGCTCCCAGGTCCCCTGGCTGTGGTCTGCAGCCCCACACTCCCGGAGGCTGACTCCGTGGGCGCCCAGAAGGTGCCTGACAGACGTCATGTCCCTAGCGCTCTGCTCCCCGGCAGAGACGTGTGCAGGTGGTGGGGCCTGCCCCTGCGTGTCTGGGCTCCCGCCGGCAGCCCCAGCTCCAGGGAAGCAGCCCCTGAGCCAAGACCTGTAGGGGGCGCGGGGCGCCCCCGCCTGGAAGCCTAGCGCACAGCATGCGGGAAGCGAGCCTCCTCGGGAGAAGAGGAGGCAGCCCAGCTGCGTGCGTCTGCACTCACTCCTTGGGCGGAGCCCAGTGAGCCTCCAGTACGGCAGAGCTCCAGCTCTGCTCAGAGGCCCGATCTGGCAGAGTTGCTGGCGTGAGGCTGCTCTGCCCTGGGCGAGCCTTGCCCAGACTTGCCTCGCTGCTAGGCTTCCTGCCCGGGAAGGAGCAGGCTGCGCCAGACAGGCAGACGCTCCTGGCGCCTTCCTGGCCTCAGCTCCACTCCTGCCTTGCCTTTGCACCTAGTCCCCAGGCGTCCTTGCGGAGGGCTTAGGGGCCGGTGGGGTGCACGCTGCCAAGCCCTCCAGCCGTGAGAGCTCTGTCATAGGGAAGGGAATGGCAAGTGCAGGGCTCCTCCAGCGGTCGCTTGGCCGCCCAGACTCAGCACAGCACGGAGAGCACCAGGCTTCCCAGGGCCCCTGGCTGTGGTCTGCAGCCCCACACACCCGGAGGCTGACTCCGTGAGCGCCCAGAAGGTGCCTGACAGACGTCATGTCCCTAGCGCTCTCCCCACCAGCAGAGACGTGTGCAGGTGGTTGGGGCCTGCCCCTGAGTGTCTGGGCTGCCGCCCACAGCCTCCGCTCAGGGGAAGCAGCCCCTGTGCCAAGACCTGCAGGAGGCGCGGGGCGTCCCTGCCTGGAAGCCAAGTGCACGGTCCGCTTGGAAGCGAGCCTCCTTGGGAAGAGTCGAGGGAGCCAAGCCGCGTGCAGCTGCAAGCCCTGCTTGGGCCGAGCCGAGTGTGCCTCCAGGACGGCAGAGCTCCAGCTCTGCTCAGAGGCCGGATCTAGTCAAGTGCCTTGCGCGAGGCTGCTCTGCCCTGGGCGAGACTTGCCCAGGCTTGCCTCGCTGCTAGGCTTGCTGCCCGGGAAGGAGCAGGCTGTGCGATGCTGGGAGAGGCCACTGGCGCCTTCCTGGCCTCAGCTCCACTCCTGCCTTGCCTTTGCATCTAGGCCCCGGGCGTCCTTGGGGAAGGCTTAGGAGCCGGTGGCTTGCACACTGCCGAGCCCTGCAGCAGTGAGGCCTCTCGTCGAGGGGAGGGGAGGGCAAGTGCAGGGCTCCACCAGCGGTTGCTTGGCCGCCCAGACTCAGCGCCGCACGGAGAGCACAAGGCTCCCAGGTCCCCTGGCTGTGGTCTGCAGCCCCACACTCCCGGAGGCTGACTCCGTGGGCGCCCAGAAGGTGCCTGACGGACGTCATGTCCCTAGCCCTCTGCTCCCCGGCAGAGACGTGTGCAGGTGGTGGGGCCTGCCCCTGCGTGTCTGGGCTCCCGCCGGCAGCCCCAGCTCCAGGGAAGCAGCCCCTGAGCCAAGACCTGTAGGGGGCGCGGGGCGCCCCCGCCTGGAAGCCTAGCGCACAGCATGCGGGAAGCGAGCCTCCTCGGGAGAAGAGGAGGCAGCCCAGCTGCGTGCGTCTGCACTCACTCCTTGGGCGGAGCCCAGTGAGCCTCCAGTTCGGCAGAGCTCCAGCTCTGCTCAGAGGCCCGATCTGGCAGAGTTGCTGGCGTGAGGCTGCTCTGCCCTGGGCGAGCCTTGCCCAGACTTGCCTCGCTGCTAGGCTTCCTGCCCGGGAAGGAGCAGGCTGCGCCAGACAGGCAGACGCTCCTGGCGCCTTCCTGGCCTCAGCTCCACTCCTGCCTTGCCTTTGCACCTAGTCCCCAGGCGTCCTTGCGGAGGGCTTAGGGGCCGGTGGGGTGCACGCTGCCAAGCCCTGCAGCCGTGAGAGCTCTGTCATAGGGAAGGGAATGGCAAGTGCAGGGCTCCTCCAGCGGTCGCTTGGCCGCCCAGACTCAGCACAGCACGGAGAGCACCAGGCTTCCCAGGGCCCCTGGCTGTGGTCTGCAGCCCCACACACCCGGAGGCTGACTCCGTGAGCGCCCAGAAGGTGCCTGACAGACGTCATTTCCCTAGCGCTCTCCCCACCAGCAGAGACGTGTGCAGGTGGTTGGGGCCTGCCCCTGCGTGTCTGGGCTGCCGCCCACAGCCTCCGCTCAGGGGGAGCAGCCCCTGTGCCAAGACCTGCAGGAGGCGCGGGGCGTCCCTGCCTGGAAGCCAAGTGCACGGTCCGCTTGGAAGCGAGCCTCCTTGGGAAGAGTCGAGGGAGCCAAGCCGCGTGCAGCTGCAAGCCCTGCTTGGGCCGAGCCGAGTGTGCCTCCAGGACGGCAGAGCTCCAGCTCTGCTCAGAGGCCGGATCTAGTCAAGTGCCTTGCGCGAGGCTGCTCTGCCCTGGGCGAGACTTGCCCAGGCTTGCCTCGCTGCTAGGCTTGCTGCCCGGGAAGGAGCAGGCTGTGCGATGCTGGGAGAGGCCACTGGCGCCTTCCTGGCCTCAGCTCCACTCCTGCCTTGCCTTTGCATCTAGGCCCCGGGCGTCCTTGGGGAAGGCTTAGGAGCCGGTGGCTTGCACACTGCCGAGCCCTCCAGCAGTGAGGCCTCTCGTCGAGGGGAGGGGAGGGCAAGTGCAGGGCTCCACCAGCGGTTGCTTGGCCGCCCAGACTCAGCGCCGCACGGAGAGCACAAGGCTCCCAGGTCCCCTGGCTGTGGTCTGCAGCCCCACACTCCCGGAGGCTGACTCCGTGGGCGCCCAGAAGGTGCCTGACAGACGTCATGTCCCTAGCGCTCTGCTCCCCGGCAGAGACGTGTGCAGGTGGTGGGGCCTGCCCCTGCGTGTCTGGGCTCCCGCCGGCAGCCCCAGCTCCAGGGAAGCAGCCCCTGAGCCAAGACCTGTAGGGGGCGCGGGGCGCCCCCGCCTGGAAGCCTAGCGCACAGCATGCGGGAAGCGAGCCTCCTCGGGAGAAGAGGAGGCAGCCCAGCTGCGTGCGTCTGCACTCACTCCTTGGGCGGAGCCCAGTGAGCCTCCAGTACGGCAGAGCTCCAGCTCTGCTCAGAGGCCCGATCTGGCAGAGTTGCTGGCGTGAGGCTGCTCTGCCCTGGGCGAGCCTTGCCCAGACTTGCCTCGCTGCTAGGCTTCCTGCCCGGGAAGGAGCAGGCTGCGCCAGACAGGCAGACGCTCCTGGCGCCTTCCTGGCCTCAGCTCCACTCCTGCCTTGCCTTTGCACCTAGTCCCCAGGCGTCCTTGCGGAGGGCTTAGGGGCCGGTGGGGTGCACGCTGCCAAGCCCTGCAGCCGTGAGAGCTCTGTCATAGGGAAGGGAATGGCAAGTGCAGGGCTCCTCCAGCGGTCGCTTGGCCGCCCAGACTCAGCACAGCACGGAGAGCACCAGGCTTCCCAGGGCCCCTGGCTGTGGTCTGCAGCCCCACACACCCGGAGGCTGACTCCGTGAGCGCCCAGAAGGTGCCTGACAGACGTCATTTCCCTAGTGCTCTCCCCACCAGCAGAGACGTGTGCAGGTGGTTGGGGCCTGCCCCTGCGTGTCTGGGCTGCCGCCCACAGCCTCCGCTCAGGGGAAGCAGCCCCTGTGCCAAGACCTGCAGGAGGCGCGGGGCGTCCCTGCCTGGAAGCCAAGTGCACGGTCCGCTTGGAAGCGAGCCTCCTTGGGAAGAGTCGAGGGAGCCAAGCCGCGTGCAGCTGCAAGCCCTGCTTGGGCCGAGCCGAGTGTGCCTCCAGGACGGCAGAGCTCCAGCTCTGCTCAGAGGCCGGATCTAGTCAAGTGCCTTGCGCGAGGCTGCTCTGCCCTGGGCGAGACTTGCCCAGGCTTGCCTCGCTGCTAGGCTTGCTGCCCGGGAAGGAGCAGGCTGTGCGATGCTGGGAGAGGCCACTGGCGCCTTCCTGGCCTCAGCTCCACTCCTGCCTTGCCTTTGCATCTAGGCCCCGGGCGTCCTTGGGGAAGGCTTAGGAGCCGGTGGCTTGCACACTGCCGAGCCCTCCAGCAGTGAGGCCTCTCGTCGAGGGGAGGGGAGGGCAAGTGCAGGGCTCCACCAGCGGTTGCTTGGCCGCCCAGACTCAGCGCCGCACGGAGAGCACAAGGCTCCCAGGTCCCCTGGCTGTGGTCTGCAGCCCCACACTCCCGGAGGCTGACTCCGTGGGCGCCCAGAAGGTGCCTGACAGACGTCATGTCCCTAGCGCTCTGCTCCCCGGCAGAGACGTGTGCAGGTGGTGGGGCCTGCCCCTGCGTGTCTGGGCTCCCGCCGGCAGCCCCAGCTCCAGGGAAGCAGCCCCTGAGCCAAGACCTGTAGGGGGCGCGGGGCGCCCCCGCCTGGAAGCCTAGCGCACAGCATGCGGGAAGCGAGCCTCCTCGGGAGAAGAGGAGGCAGCCCAGCTGCGTGCGTCTGCACTCACTCCTTGGGCGGAGCCCAGTGAGCCTCCAGTACGGCAGAGCTCCAGCTCTGCTCAGAGGCCCGATCTGGCAGAGTTGCTGGCGTGAGGCTGCTCTGCCCTGGGCGAGCCTTGCCCAGACTTGCCTCGCTGCTAGGCTTCCTGCCCGGGAAGGAGCAGGCTGCGCCAGACAGGCAGACGCTCCTGGCGCCTTCCTGGCCTCAGCTCCACTCCTGCCTTGCCTTTGCACCTAGTCCCCAGGCGTCCTTGCGGAGGGCTTAGGGGCCGGTGGGGTGCACGCTGCCAAGCCCTCCAGCCGTGAGAGCTCTGTCATAGGGAAGGGAATGGCAAGTGCAGGGCTCCTCCAGCGGTCGCTTGGCCGCCCAGACTCAGCACAGCACGGAGAGCACCAGGCTTCCCAGGGCCCCTGGCTGTGGTCTGCAGCCCCACACACCCGGAGGCTGACTCCGTGAGCGCCCAGAAGGTGCCTGACAGACGTCATTTCCCTAGTGCTCTCCCCACCAGCAGAGACGTGTGCAGGTGGTTGGGGCCTGCCCCTGCGTGTCTGGGCTGCCGCCCACAGCCTCCGCTCAGGGGAAGCAGCCCCTGTGCCAAGACCTGCAGGAGGCGCGGGGCGTCCCTGCCTGGAAGCCAAGTGCACGGTCCGCTTGGAAGCGAGCCTCCTTGGGAAGAGTCGAGGGAGCCAAGCCGCGTGCAGCTGCAAGCCCTGCTTGGGCCGAGCCGAGTGTGCCTCCAGGACGGCAGAGCTCCAGCTCTGCTCAGAGGCCGGATCTAGTCAAGTGCCTTGCGCGAGGCTGCTCTGCCCTGGGCGAGACTTGCCCAGGCTTGCCTCGCTGCTAGGCTTGCTGCCCGGGAAGGAGCAGGCTGTGCGATGCTGGGAGAGGCCACTGGCGCCTTCCTGGCCTCAGCTCCACTCCTGCCTTGCCTTTGCATCTAGGCCCCGGGCGTCCTTGGGGAAGGCTTAGGAGCCGGTGGCTTGCACACTGCCGAGCCCTCCAGCAGTGAGGCCTCTCGTCGAGGGGAGGGGAGGGCAAGTGCAGGGCTCCACCAGCGGTTGCTTGGCCGCCCAGACTCAGCGCCGCACGGAGAGCACAAGGCTCCCAGGTCCCCTGGCTGTGGTCTGCAGCCCCACACTCCCGGAGGCTGACTCCGTGGGCGCCCAGAAGGTGCCTGACAGACGTCATGTCCCTAGCGCTCTGCTCCCCGGCAGAGACGTGTGCAGGTGGTGGGGCCTGCCCCTGCGTGTCTGGGCTCCCGCCGGCAGCCCCAGCTCCAGGGAAGCAGCCCCTGAGCCAAGACCTGTAGGGGGCGCGGGGCGCCCCCGCCTGGAAGCCTAGCGCACAGCATGCGGGAAGCGAGCCTCCTCGGGAGAAGAGGAGGCAGCCCAGCTGCGTGCGTCTGCACTCACTCCTTGGGCGGAGCCCAGTGAGCCTCCAGTACGGCAGAGCTCCAGCTCTGCTCAGAGGCCCGATCTGGCAGAGTTGCTGGCGTGAGGCTGCTCTGCCCTGGGCGAGCCTTGCCCAGACTTGCCTCGCTGCTAGGCTTTCTGCCCGGGAAGGAGCAGGCTGCGCCAGACAGGCAGACGCTCCTGGCGCCTTCCTGGCCTCAGCTCCACTCCTGCCTTGCCTTTGCACCTAGTCCCCAGGCGTCCTTGCGGAGGGCTTAGGGGCCGGTGGGGTGCACGCTGCCAAGCCCTCCAGCCGTGAGAGCTCTGTCATAGGGAAGGGAATGGCAAGTGCAGGGCTCCTCCAGCGGTCGCTTGGCCGCCCAGACTCAGCACAGCACGGAGAGCACCAGGCTTCCCAGGGCCCCTGGCTGTGGTCTGCAGCCCCACACACCCGGAGGCTGACTCCGTGAGCGCCCAGAAGGTGCCTGACAGACGTCATTTCCCTAGTGCTCTCCCCACCAGCAGAGACGTGTGCAGGTGGTTGGGGCCTGCCCCTGCGTGTCTGGGCTGCCGCCCACAGCCTCCGCTCAGGGGAAGCAGCCCCTGTGCCAAGACCTGCAGGAGGCGCGGGGCGTCCCTGCCTGGAAGCCAAGTGCACGGTCCGCTTGGAAGCGAGCCTCCTTGGGAAGAGTCGAGGGAGCCAAGCCGCGTGCAGCTGCAAGCCCTGCTTGGGCCGAGCCGAGTGTGCCTCCAGGACGGCAGAGCTCCAGCTCTGCTCAGAGGCCGGATCTAGTCAAGTGCCTTGCGCGAGGCTGCTCTGCCCTGGGCGAGACTTGCCCAGGCTTGCCTCGCTGCTAGGCTTGCTGCCCGGGAAGGAGCAGGCTGTGCGATGCTGGGAGAGGCCACTGGCGCCTTCCTGGCCTCAGCTCCACTCCTGCCTTGCCTTTGCATCTAGGCCCCGGGCGTCCTTGGGGAAGGCTTAGGAGCCGGTGGCTTGCACACTGCCAAGCCCTCCAGCAGTGAGGCCTCTTGTAGAGGGGAGGGGAGGGCAAGTGCAGGGCTCCACCAGCGGTTGCTTGGCCGCCCAGACTCAGCGCCGCACGGGGAGCACAAGGCTCCCAGGTCCCCTGGCTGTGGTCTGCAGCCCCACACTCCCGGAGGCTGACTCCGTGGGCGCCCAGAAGGTGCCTGACAGACGTCATGTCCCTAGCGCTCTGCTCCCCAGCAGAGACGTGTGCAGGAGGTGGGGCCTGCCCCTGCGTGTCTGGGCTCCCGCCGGCAGCCCCAGCTCCAGGGAAGCAGCCCCTGAGCCAAGACCTGTAGGGGGCGCGGGGCGCCCCCGCCTGGAAGCCTAGTGCACAGCATGCGGGAAGCGAGCCTCCTCGGGAGAAGAGGAGGCAGCCCAGCTGCGTGCGTCTGCACTCACTCCTTGGGCGGAGCCCAGTGAGCCTCCAGTACGGCAGAGCTCCAGCTCTGCTCAGAGGCCCGATCTGGCAGAGTTGCTGGCGTGAGGCTGCTCTGCCCTGGGCGAGCCTTGCCCAGACTTGCCTCGCTGCTAGGCTTTCTGCCCGGGAAGGAGCAGGCTGCGCCAGACAGGCAGACGCTCCTGGCGCCTTCCTGGCCTCAGCTCCACTCCTGCCTTGCCTTTGCACCTAGTCCCCAGGCGTCCTTGCGGAGGGCTTAGGGGCCGGTGGGGTGCACGCTGCCAAGCCCTCCAGCCGTGAGAGCTCTGTCATAGGGAAGGGAATGGCAAGTGCAGGGCTCCTCCAGCGGTCGCTTGGCCGCCCAGACTCAGCACAGCACGGAGAGCACCAGGCTTCCCAGGGCCCCTGGCTGTGGTCTGCAGCCCCACACACCCGGAGGCTGACTCCGTGAGCGCCCAGAAGGTGCCTGACAGACGTCATTTCCCTAGTGCTCTCCCCACCAGCAGAGACGTGTGCAGGTGGTTGGGGCCTGCCCCTGCGTGTCTGGGCTGCCGCCCACAGCCTCCGCTCAGGGGAAGCAGCCCCTGTGCCAAGACCTGCAGGAGGCGCGGGGCGTCCCTGCCTGGAAGCCAAGTGCACGGTCCGCTTGGAAGCGAGCCTCCTTGGGAAGAGTCGAGGGAGCCAAGCCGCGTGCAGCTGCAATCCCGGCTTGGGCCGAGCCGAGTGTGCCTCCAGGACGGCAGAGCTCCAGCTCTGCTCAGAGGCCGGATCTAGTCAAGTGCCTTGCGCGAGGCTGCTCTGCCCTGGGCGAGACTTGCCCAGGCTTGCCTCGCTGCTAGGCTTGCTGCCCGGGAAGGAGCAGGCTGTGCGATGCTGGGAGAGGCCACTGGCGCCTTCCTGGCCTCAGCGCCACTCCTGCCTTGCCTTTGCATCTAGGCCCCGGGCGTCCTTGGGGAAGGCTTAGGAGCCGGTGGCTTGCACACTGCCAAGCCCTCCAGCAGTGAGGCCTCTCGTAGAGGGGAGGGGAGGGCAAGTGCAGGGCTCCACCAGCGGTTGCTTGGCCGCCCAGACTCAGCGCCGCACGGGGAGCACAAGGCTCCCAGGTCCCCTGGCTGTGGTCTGCAGCCCCACACTCCCGGAGGCTGACTCCGTGGGCGCCCAGAAGGTGCCTGACAGACGTCATGTCCCTAGCGCTCTGCTCCCCAGCAGAGACGTGTGCAGGTGGTGGGGCCTGCCCCTGCGTGTCTGGGCTCCCGCCGGCAGCCCCAGCTCCAGGGAAGCAGCCCCTGAGCCAAGACCTGTAGGGGGCGCGGGGCGCCCCCGCCTGGAAGCCTAGTGCACAGCATGCGGGAAGCGAGCCTCCTCGGGAGAAGAGGAGGCAGCCCAGCTGCGTGCGTCTGCACTCACTCCTTGGGCGGAGCCCAGTGAGCCTCCAGTACGGCAGAGCTCCAGCTCTGCTCAGAGGCCCGATCTGGCAGAGTCGCTGGCGTGAGGCTGCTCTGCCCTGGGCGAGCCTTGCCCAGACTTGCCTCGCTGCTAGGCTTCCTGCCCGGGAAGGAGCAGGCTGCGCCAGACAGGCAGACGCTCCTGGCTCCTTCCTGGCCTCAGCTCCACTCCTGCCTTGCCTTTGCACCTAGTCCCCAGGCGTCCTTGCGGAGGGCTTAGGGGCCGGTGGGGTGCACGCTGCCAAGCCCTGCAGCCGTGAGAGCTCTGTCATAGGGAAGGGAATGGCAAGTGCAGGGCTCCTCCAGCGGTCGCTTGGCCGCCCAGACTCAGCACAGCACGGAGAGCACCAGGCTTCCCAGGGCCCCTGGCTGTGGTCTGCAGCCCCACACACCCGGAGGCTGACTCCGTGAGCGCCCAGAAGGTGCCTGACAGACGTCATTTCCCTAGTGCTCTCCCCACCAGCAGAGACGTGTGCAGGTGGTTGGGGCCTGCCCCTGCGTGTCTGGGCTGCCGCCCACAGCCTCCGCTCAGGGGAAGCAGCCCCTGTGCCAAGACCTGCAGGAGGCGCGGGGCGTCCCTGCCTGGAAGCCAAGTGCACGGTCCGCTTGGAAGCGAGCCTCCTTGGGAAGAGTCGAGGGAGCCAAGCCGCGTGCAGCTGCAAGCCCTGCTTGGGCCGAGCCGAGTGTGCCTCCAGGACGGCAGAGCTCCAGCTCTGCTCAGAGGCCGGATCTAGTCAAGTGCCTTGCGCGAGGCTGCTCTGCCCTGGGCGAGACTTGCCCAGGCTTGCCTCGCTGCTAGGCTTGCTGCCCGGGAAGGAGCAGGCTGTGCGATGCTGGGAGAGGCCACTGGCGCCTTCCTGGCCTCAGCTCCACTCCTGCCTTGCCTTTGCATCTAGGCCCCGGGCGTCCTTGGGGAAGGCTTAGGAGCCGGTGGCTTGCACACTGCCAAGCCCTCCAGCAGTGAGGCCTCTTGTAGAGGGGAGGGGAGGGCAAGTGCAGGGCTCCACCAGCGGTTGCTTGGCCGCCCAGACTCAGCGCCGCACGGGGAGCACAAGGCTCCCAGGTCCCCTGGCTGTGGTCTGCAGCCCCACACTCCCGGAGGCTGACTCCGTGGGCGCCCAGAAGGTGCCTGACAGACGTCATGTCCCTAGCGCTCTGCTCCCCAGCAGAGACGTGTGCAGGAGGTGGGGCCTGCCCCTGCGTGTCTGGGCTCCCGCCGGCAGCCCCAGCTCCAGGGAAGCAGCCCCTGAGCCAAGACCTGTAGGGGGCGCGGGGCGCCCCCGCCTGGAAGCCTAGTGCACAGCATGCGGGAAGCGAGCCTCCTCGGGAGAAGAGGAGGCAGCCCAGCTGCGTGCGTCTGCACTCACTCCTTGGGCGGAGCCCAGTGAGCCTCCAGTACGGCAGAGCTCCAGCTCTGCTCAGAGGCCCGATCTGGCAGAGTTGCTGGCGTGAGGCTGCTCTGCCCTGGGCGAGCCTTGCCCAGACTTGCCTCGCTGCTAGGCTTTCTGCCCGGGAAGGAGCAGGCTGCGCCAGACAGGCAGACGCTCCTGGCGCCTTCCTGGCCTCAGCTCCACTCCTGCCTTGCCTTTGCACCTAGTCCCCAGGCGTCCTTGCGGAGGGCTTAGGGGCCGGTGGGGTGCACGCTGCCAAGCCCTCCAGCCGTGAGAGCTCTGTCATAGGGAAGGGAATGGCAAGTGCAGGGCTCCTCCAGCGGTCGCTTGGCCGCCCAGACTCAGCACAGCACGGAGAGCACCAGGCTTCCCAGGGCCCCTGGCTGTGGTCTGCAGCCCCACACACCCGGAGGCTGACTCCGTGAGCGCCCAGAAGGTGCCTGACAGACGTCATTTCCCTAGTGCTCTCCCCACCAGCAGAGACGTGTGCAGGTGGTTGGGGCCTGCCCCTGCGTGTCTGGGCTGCCGCCCACAGCCTCCGCTCAGGGGAAGCAGCCCCTGTGCCAAGACCTGCAGGAGGCGCGGGGCGTCCCTGCCTGGAAGCCAAGTGCACGGTCCGCTTGGAAGCGAGCCTCCTTGGGAAGAGTCGAGGGAGCCAAGCCGCGTGCAGCTGCAAGCCCTGCTTGGGCCGAGCCGAGTGTGCCTCCAGGACGGCAGAGCTCCAGCTCTGCTCAGAGGCCGGATCTAGTCAAGTGCCTTGCGCGAGGCTGCTCTGCCCTGGGCGAGACTTGCCCAGGCTTGCCTCGCTGCTAGGCTTGCTGCCCGGGAAGGAGCAGGCTGTGCGATGCTGGGAGAGGCCACTGGCGCCTTCCTGGCCTCAGCTCCACTCCTGCCTTGCCTTTGCATCTAGGCCCCGGGCGTCCTTGGGGAAGGCTTAGGAGCCGGTGGCTTGCACACTGCCAAGCCCTCCAGCAGTGAGGCCTCTTGTAGAGGGGAGGGGAGGGCAAGTGCAGGGCTCCACCAGCGGTTGCTTGGCCGCCCAGACTCAGCGCCGCACGGGGAGCACAAGGCTCCCAGGTCCCCTGGCTGTGGTCTGCAGCCCCACACTCCCGGAGGCTGACTCCGTGGGCGCCCAGAAGGTGCCTGACAGACGTCATGTCCCTAGCGCTCTGCTCCCCAGCAGAGACGTGTGCAGGAGGTGGGGCCTGCCCCTGCGTGTCTGGGCTCCCGCCGGCAGCCCCAGCTCCAGGGAAGCAGCCCCTGAGCCAAGACCTGTAGGGGGCGCGGGGCGCCCCCGCCTGGAAGCCTAGTGCACAGCATGCGGGAAGCGAGCCTCCTCGGGAGAAGAGGAGGCAGCCCAGCTGCGTGCGTCTGCACTCACTCCTTGGGCGGAGCCCAGTGAGCCTCCAGTACGGCAGAGCTCCAGCTCTGCTCAGAGGCCCGATCTGGCAGAGTTGCTGGCGTGAGGCTGCTCTGCCCTGGGCGAGCCTTGCCCAGACTTGCCTCGCTGCTAGGCTTTCTGCCCGGGAAGGAGCAGGCTGCGCCAGACAGGCAGACGCTCCTGGCGCCTTCCTGGCCTCAGCTCCACTCCTGCCTTGCCTTTGCACCTAGTCCCCAGGCGTCCTTGCGGAGGGCTTAGGGGCCGGTGGGGTGCACGCTGCCAAGCCCTCCAGCCGTGAGAGCTCTGTCATAGGGAAGGGAATGGCAAGTGCAGGGCTCCTCCAGCGGTCGCTTGGCCGCCCAGACTCAGCACAGCACGGAGAGCACCAGGCTTCCCAGGGCCCCTGGCTGTGGTCTGCAGCCCCACACACCCGGAGGCTGACTCCGTGAGCGCCCAGAAGGTGCCTGACAGACGTCATTTCCCTAGTGCTCTCCCCACCAGCAGAGACGTGTGCAGGTGGTTGGGGCCTGCCCCTGCGTGTCTGGGCTGCCGCCCACAGCCTCCGCTCAGGGGAAGCAGCCCCTGTGCCAAGACCTGCAGGAGGCGCGGGGCGTCCCTGCCTGGAAGCCAAGTGCACGGTCCGCTTGGAAGCGAGCCTCCTTGGGAAGAGTCGAGGGAGCCAAGCCGCGTGCAGCTGCAATCCCGGCTTGGGCCGAGCCGAGTGTGCCTCCAGGACGGCAGAGCTCCAGCTCTGCTCAGAGGCCGGATCTAGTCAAGTGCCTTGCGCGAGGCTGCTCTGCCCTGGGCGAGACTTGCCCAGGCTTGCCTCGCTGCTAGGCTTGCTGCCCGGGAAGGAGCAGGCTGTGCGATGCTGGGAGAGGCCACTGGCGCCTTCCTGGCCTCAGCTCCACTCCTGCCTTGCCTTTGCATCTAGGCCCCGGGCGTCCTTGGGGAAGGCTTAGGAGCCGGTGGCTTGCACACTGCCAAGCCCTCCAGCAGTGAGGCCTCTCGTAGAGGGGAGGGGAGGGCAAGTGCAGGGCTCCACCAGCGGTTGCTTGGCCGCCCAGACTCAGCGCCGCACGGGGAGCACAAGGCTCCCAGGTCCCCTGGCTGTGGTCTGCAGCCCCACACTCCCGGAGGCTGACTCCGTGGGCGCCCAGAAGGTGCCTGACAGACGTCATGTCCCTAGCGCTCTGCTCCCCAGCAGAGACGTGTGCAGGTGGTGGGGCCTGCCCCTGCGTGTCTGGGCTCCCGCCGGCAGCCCCAGCTCCAGGGAAGCAGCCCCTGAGCCAAGACCTGTAGGGGGCGCGGGGCGCCCCCGCCTGGAAGCCTAGTGCACAGCATGCGGGAAGCGAGCCTCCTCGGGAGAAGAGGAGGCAGCCCAGCTGCGTGCGTCTGCACTCACTCCTTGGGCGGAGCCCAGTGAGCCTCCAGTACGGCAGAGCTCCAGCTCTGCTCAGAGGCCCGATCTGGCAGAGTTGCTGGCGTGAGGCTGCTCTGCCCTGGGCGAGCCTTGCCCAGACTTGCCTCGCTGCTAGGCTTCCTGCCCGGGAAGGAGCAGGCTGCGCCAGACAGGCAGACGCTCCTGGCGCCTTCCTGGCCTCAGCTCCACTCCTGCCTTGCCTTTGCACCTAGTCCCCAGGCGTCCTTGCGGAGGGCTTAGGGGCCGGTGGGGTGCACGCTGCCAAGCCCTGCAGCCGTGAGAGCTCTGTCATAGGGAAGGGAATGGCAAGTGCAGGGCTCCTCCAGCGGTCGCTTGGCCGCCCAGACTCAGCACAGCACGGAGAGCACCAGGCTTCCCAGGGCCCCTGGCTGTGGTCTGCAGCCCCACACACCCGGAGGCTGACTCCGTGAGCGCCCAGAAGGTGCCTGACAGACGTCATTTCCCTAGTGCTCTCCCCACCAGCAGAGACGTGTGCAGGTGGTTGGGGCCTGCCCCTGCGTGTCTGGGCTGCCGCCCACAGCCTCCGCTCAGGGGAAGCAGCCCCTGTGCCAAGACCTGCAGGAGGCGCGGGGCGTCCCTGCCTGGAAGCCAAGTGCACGGTCCGCTTGGAAGCGAGCCTCCTTGGGAAGAGTCGAGGGAGCCAAGCCGCGTGCAGCTGCAATCCCGGCTTGGGCCGAGCCGAGTGTGCCTCCAGGACGGCAGAGCTCCAGCTCTGCTCAGAGGCTGGATCTAGTCAAGTGCCTTGCGCGAGGCTGCTCTGCCCTGGGCGAGACTTGCCCAGGCTTGCCTCGCTGCTAGGCTTGCTGCCCGGGAAGGAGCAGGCTGTGCGATGCTGGGAGAGGCCACTGGCGCCTTCCTGGCCTCAGCGCCACTCCTGCCTTGCCTTTGCATCTAGGCCCCGGGCGTCCTTGGGGAAGGCTTAGGAGCCGGTGGCTTGCACACTGCCAAGCCCTCCAGCAGTGAGGCCTCTCGTAGAGGGGAGGGGAGGGCAAGTGCAGGGCTCCACCAGCGGTTGCTTGGCCGCCCAGACTCAGCGCCGCACGGGGAGCACAAGGCTCCCAGGTCCCCTGGCTGTGGTCTGCAGCCCCACACTCCCGGAGGCTGACTCCGTGGGCGCCCAGAAGGTGCCTGACAGACGTCATGTCCCTAGCGCTCTGCTCCCCAGCAGAGACGTGTGCAGGTGGTGGGGCCTGCCCCTGCGTGTCTGGGCTCCCGCCGGCAGCCCCAGCTCCAGGGAAGCAGCCCCTGAGCCAAGACCTGTAGGGGGCACGGGGCGCCCCCGCCTGGAAGCCTAGTGCACAGCATGCGGGAAGCGAGCCTCCTCGGGAGAAGAGGAGGCAGCCCAGCTGCGTGCGTCTGCACTCACTCCTTGGGCGGAGCCCAGTGAGCCTCCAGTACGGCAGAGCTCCAGCTCTGCTCAGAGGCCCGATCTGGCAGAGTTGCTGGCGTGAGGCTGCTCTGCCCTGGGCGAGCCTTGCCCAGACTTGCCTCGCTGCTAGGCTTCCTGCCCGGGAAGGAGCAGGCTGCGCCAGACAGGCAGACGCTCCTGGCTCCTTCCTGGCCTCAGCTCCACTCCTGCCTTGCCTTTGCACCTAGTCCCCAGGCGTCCTTGCGGAGGGCTTAGGGGCCGGTGGGGTGCACGCTGCCAAGCCCTGCAGCCGTGAGAGCTCTGTCATAGGGAAGGGAATGGCAAGTGCAGGGCTCCTCCAGCGGTCGCTTGGCCGCCCAGACTCAGCACAGCACGGAGAGCACCAGGCTTCCCAGGGCCCCTGGCTGTGGTCTGCAGCCCCACACACCCGGAGGCTGACTCCGTGAGCGCCCAGAAGGTGCCTGACAGACGTCATTTCCCTAGTGCTCTCCCCACCAGCAGAGACGTGTGCAGGTGGTTGGGGCCTGCCCCTGCGTGTCTGGGCTGCCGCCCACAGCCTCCGCTCAGGGGAAGCAGCCCCTGTGCCAAGACCTGCAGGAGGCGCGGGGCGTCCCTGCCTGGAAGCCAAGTGCACGGTCCGCTTGGAAGCGAGCCTCCTTGGGAAGAGTCGAGGGAGCCAAGCCGCGTGCAGCTGCAAGCCCTGCTTGGGCCGAGCCGAGTGTGCCTCCAGGACGGCAGAGCTCCAGCTCTGCTCAGAGGCCGGATCTAGTCAAGTGCCTTGCGCGAGGCTGCTCTGCCCTGGGCGAGACTTGCCCAGGCTTGCCTCGCTGCTAGGCTTGCTGCCCGGGAAGGAGCAGGCTGTGCGATGCTGGGAGAGGCCACTGGCGCCTTCCTGGCCTCAGCTCCACTCCTGCCTTGCCTTTGCATCTAGGCCCCGGGCGTCCTTGGGGAAGGCTTAGGAGCCGGTGGCTTGCACACTGCCAAGCCCTCCAGCAGTGAGGCCTCTTGTAGAGGGGAGGGGAGGGCAAGTGCAGGGCTCCACCAGCGGTTGCTTGGCCGCCCAGACTCAGCGCCGCACGGGGAGCACAAGGCTCCCAGGTCCCCTGGCTGTGGTCTGCAGCCCCACACTCCCGGAGGCTGACTCCGTGGGCGCCCAGAAGGTGCCTGACAGACGTCATGTCCCTAGCGCTCTGCTCCCCAGCAGAGACGTGTGCAGGAGGTGGGGCCTGCCCCTGCGTGTCTGGGCTCCCGCCGGCAGCCCCAGCTCCAGGGAAGCAGCCCCTGAGCCAAGACCTGTAGGGGGCGCGGGGCGCCCCCGCCTGGAAGCCTAGTGCACAGCATGCGGGAAGCGAGCCTCCTCGGGAGAAGAGGAGGCAGCCCAGCTGCGTGCGTCTGCACTCACTCCTTGGGCGGAGCCCAGTGAGCCTCCAGTACGGCAGAGCTCCAGCTCTGCTCAGAGGCCCGATCTGGCAGAGTTGCTGGCGTGAGGCTGCTCTGCCCTGGGCGAGCCTTGCCCAGACTTGCCTCGCTGCTAGGCTTTCTGCCCGGGAAGGAGCAGGCTGCGCCAGACAGGCAGACGCTCCTGGCGCCTTCCTGGCCTCAGCTCCACTCCTGCCTTGCCTTTGCACCTAGTCCCCAGGCGTCCTTGCGGAGGGCTTAGGGGCCGGTGGGGTGCACGCTGCCAAGCCCTCCAGCCGTGAGAGCTCTGTCATAGGGAAGGGAATGGCAAGTGCAGGGCTCCTCCAGCGGTCGCTTGGCCGCCCAGACTCAGCACAGCACGGAGAGCACCAGGCTTCCCAGGGCCCCTGGCTGTGGTCTGCAGCCCCACACACCCGGAGGCTGACTCCGTGAGCGCCCAGAAGGTGCCTGACAGACGTCATTTCCCTAGTGCTCTCCCCACCAGCAGAGACGTGTGCAGGTGGTTGGGGCCTGCCCCTGAGTGTCTGGGCTGCCGCCCACAGCCTCCGCTCAGGGGAAGCAGCCCCTGTGCCAAGACCTGCAGGAGGCGCGGGGCGTCCCTGCCTGGAAGCCAAGTGCACGGTCCGCTTGGAAGCGAGCCTCCTTGGGAAGAGTCGAGGGAGCCAAGCCGCGTGCAGCTGCAAGCCCTGCTTGGGCCGAGCCGAGTGTGCCTCCAGGACGGCAGAGCTCCAGCTCTGCTCAGAGGCCGGATCTAGTCAAGTGCCTTGCGCGAGGCTGCTCTGCCCTGGGCGAGACTTGCCCAGGCTTGCCTCGCTGCTAGGCTTGCTGCCCGGGAAGGAGCAGGCTGTGCGATGCTGGGAGAGGCCACTGGCGCCTTCCTGGCCTCAGCTCCACTCCTGCCTTGCCTTTGCATCTAGGCCCCGGGCGTCCTTGGGGAAGGCTTAGGAGCCGGTGGCTTGCACACTGCCGAGCCCTCCAGCAGTGAGGCCTCTCGTCGAGGGGAGGGGAGGGCAAGTGCAGGGCTCCACCAGCGGTTGCTTGGCCGCCCAGACTCAGCGCCGCACGGAGAGCACAAGGCTCCCAGGTCCCCTGGCTGTGGTCTGCAGCCCCACACTCCCGGAGGCTGACTCCGTGGGCGCCCAGAAGGTGCCTGACAGACGTCATGTCCCTAGCGCTCTGCTCCCCGGCAGAGACGTGTGCAGGTGGTGGGGCCTGCCCCTGCGTGTCTGGGCTCCCGCCGGCAGCCCCAGCTCCAGGGAAGCAGCCCCTGAGCCAAGACCTGTAGGGGGCGCGGGGCGCCCCCGCCTGGAAGCCTAGCGCACAGCATGCGGGAAGCGAGCCTCCTCGGGAGAAGAGGAGGCAGCCCAGCTGCGTGCGTCTGCACTCACTCCTTGGGCGGAGCCCAGTGAGCCTCCAGTACGGCAGAGCTCCAGCTCTGCTCAGAGGCCCGATCTGGCAGAGTTGCTGGCGTGAGGCTGCTCTGCCCTGGGCGAGCCTTGCCCAGACTTGCCTCGCTGCTAGGCTTCCTGCCCGGGAAGGAGCAGGCTGCGCCAGACAGGCAGACGCTCCTGGCGCCTTCCTGGCCTCAGCTCCACTCCTGCCTTGCCTTTGCACCTAGTCCCCAGGCGTCCTTGCGGAGGGCTTAGGGGCCGGTGGGGTGCACGCTGCCAAGCCCTCCAGCCGTGAGAGCTCTGTCATAGGGAAGGGAATGGCAAGTGCAGGGCTCCTCCAGCGGTCGCTTGGCCGCCCAGACTCAGCACAGCACGGAGAGCACCAGGCTTCCCAGGGCCCCTGGCTGTGGTCTGCAGCCCCACACACCCGGAGGCTGACTCCGTGAGCGCCCAGAAGGTGCCTGACAGACGTCATGTCCCTAGCGCTCTCCCCACCAGCAGAGACGTGTGCAGGTGGTTGGGGCCTGCCCCTGAGTGTCTGGGCTGCCGCCCACAGCCTCCGCTCAGGGGAAGCAGCCCCTGTGCCAAGACCTGCAGGAGGCGCGGGGCGTCCCTGCCTGGAAGCCAAGTGCACGGTCCGCTTGGAAGCGAGCCTCCTTGGGAAGAGTCGAGGGAGCCAAGCCGCGTGCAGCTGCAAGCCCTGCTTGGGCCGAGCCGAGTGTGCCTCCAGGACGGCAGAGCTCCAGCTCTGCTCAGAGGCCGGATCTAGTCAAGTGCCTTGCGCGAGGCTGCTCTGCCCTGGGCGAGACTTGCCCAGGCTTGCCTCGCTGCTAGGCTTGCTGCCCGGGAAGGAGCAGGCTGTGCGATGCTGGGAGAGGCCACTGGCGCCTTCCTGGCCTCAGCTCCACTCCTGCCTTGCCTTTGCATCTAGGCCCCGGGCGTCCTTGGGGAAGGCTTAGGAGCCGGTGGCTTGCACACTGCCGAGCCCTGCAGCAGTGAGGCCTCTCGTCGAGGGGAGGGGAGGGCAAGTGCAGGGCTCCACCAGCGGTTGCTTGGCCGCCCAGACTCAGCGCCGCACGGAGAGCACAAGGCTCCCAGGTCCCCTGGCTGTGGTCTGCAGCCCCACACTCCCGGAGGCTGACTCCGTGGGCGCCCAGAAGGTGCCTGACGGACGTCATGTCCCTAGCCCTCTGCTCCCCGGCAGAGACGTGTGCAGGTGGTGGGGCCTGCCCCTGCGTGTCTGGGCTCCCGCCGGCAGCCCCAGCTCCAGGGAAGCAGCCCCTGAGCCAAGACCTGTAGGGGGCGCGGGGCGCCCCCGCCTGGAAGCCTAGCGCACAGCATGCGGGAAGCGAGCCTCCTCGGGAGAAGAGGAGGCAGCCCAGCTGCGTGCGTCTGCACTCACTCCTTGGGCGGAGCCCAGTGAGCCTCCAGTTCGGCAGAGCTCCAGCTCTGCTCAGAGGCCCGATCTGGCAGAGTTGCTGGCGTGAGGCTGCTCTGCCCTGGGCGAGCCTTGCCCAGACTTGCCTCGCTGCTAGGCTTCCTGCCCGGGAAGGAGCAGGCTGCGCCAGACAGGCAGACGCTCCTGGCGCCTTCCTGGCCTCAGCTCCACTCCTGCCTTGCCTTTGCACCTAGTCCCCAGGCGTCCTTGCGGAGGGCTTAGGGGCCGGTGGGGTGCACGCTGCCAAGCCCTGCAGCCGTGAGAGCTCTGTCATAGGGAAGGGAATGGCAAGTGCAGGGCTCCTCCAGCGGTCGCTTGGCCGCCCAGACTCAGCACAGCACGGAGAGCACCAGGCTTCCCAGGGCCCCTGGCTGTGGTCTGCAGCCCCACACACCCGGAGGCTGACTCCGTGAGCGCCCAGAAGGTGCCTGACAGACGTCATTTCCCTAGCGCTCTCCCCACCAGCAGAGACGTGTGCAGGTGGTTGGGGCCTGCCCCTGCGTGTCTGGGCTGCCGCCCACAGCCTCCGCTCAGGGGGAGCAGCCCCTGTGCCAAGACCTGCAGGAGGCGCGGGGCGTCCCTGCCTGGAAGCCAAGTGCACGGTCCGCTTGGAAGCGAGCCTCCTTGGGAAGAGTCGAGGGAGCCAAGCCGCGTGCAGCTGCAAGCCCTGCTTGGGCCGAGCCGAGTGTGCCTCCAGGACGGCAGAGCTCCAGCTCTGCTCAGAGGCCGGATCTAGTCAAGTGCCTTGCGCGAGGCTGCTCTGCCCTGGGCGAGACTTGCCCAGGCTTGCCTCGCTGCTAGGCTTGCTGCCCGGGAAGGAGCAGGCTGTGCGATGCTGGGAGAGGCCACTGGCGCCTTCCTGGCCTCAGCTCCACTCCTGCCTTGCCTTTGCATCTAGGCCCCGGGCGTCCTTGGGGAAGGCTTAGGAGCCGGTGGCTTGCACACTGCCGAGCCCTCCAGCAGTGAGGCCTCTCGTCGAGGGGAGGGGAGGGCAAGTGCAGGGCTCCACCAGCGGTTGCTTGGCCGCCCAGACTCAGCGCCGCACGGAGAGCACAAGGCTCCCAGGTCCCCTGGCTGTGGTCTGCAGCCCCACACTCCCGGAGGCTGACTCCGTGGGCGCCCAGAAGGTGCCTGACAGACGTCATGTCCCTAGCGCTCTGCTCCCCGGCAGAGACGTGTGCAGGTGGTGGGGCCTGCCCCTGCGTGTCTGGGCTCCCGCCGGCAGCCCCAGCTCCAGGGAAGCAGCCCCTGAGCCAAGACCTGTAGGGGGCGCGGGGCGCCCCCGCCTGGAAGCCTAGCGCACAGCATGCGGGAAGCGAGCCTCCTCGGGAGAAGAGGAGGCAGCCCAGCTGCGTGCGTCTGCACTCACTCCTTGGGCGGAGCCCAGTGAGCCTCCAGTACGGCAGAGCTCCAGCTCTGCTCAGAGGCCCGATCTGGCAGAGTTGCTGGCGTGAGGCTGCTCTGCCCTGGGCGAGCCTTGCCCAGACTTGCCTCGCTGCTAGGCTTCCTGCCCGGGAAGGAGCAGGCTGCGCCAGACAGGCAGACGCTCCTGGCGCCTTCCTGGCCTCAGCTCCACTCCTGCCTTGCCTTTGCACCTAGTCCCCAGGCGTCCTTGCGGAGGGCTTAGGGGCCGGTGGGGTGCACGCTGCCAAGCCCTGCAGCCGTGAGAGCTCTGTCATAGGGAAGGGAATGGCAAGTGCAGGGCTCCTCCAGCGGTCGCTTGGCCGCCCAGACTCAGCACAGCACGGAGAGCACCAGGCTTCCCAGGGCCCCTGGCTGTGGTCTGCAGCCCCACACACCCGGAGGCTGACTCCGTGAGCGCCCAGAAGGTGCCTGACAGACGTCATTTCCCTAGTGCTCTCCCCACCAGCAGAGACGTGTGCAGGTGGTTGGGGCCTGCCCCTGCGTGTCTGGGCTGCCGCCCACAGCCTCCGCTCAGGGGAAGCAGCCCCTGTGCCAAGACCTGCAGGAGGCGCGGGGCGTCCCTGCCTGGAAGCCAAGTGCACGGTCCGCTTGGAAGCGAGCCTCCTTGGGAAGAGTCGAGGGAGCCAAGCCGCGTGCAGCTGCAAGCCCTGCTTGGGCCGAGCCGAGTGTGCCTCCAGGACGGCAGAGCTCCAGCTCTGCTCAGAGGCCGGATCTAGTCAAGTGCCTTGCGCGAGGCTGCTCTGCCCTGGGCGAGACTTGCCCAGGCTTGCCTCGCTGCTAGGCTTGCTGCCCGGGAAGGAGCAGGCTGTGCGATGCTGGGAGAGGCCACTGGCGCCTTCCTGGCCTCAGCTCCACTCCTGCCTTGCCTTTGCATCTAGGCCCCGGGCGTCCTTGGGGAAGGCTTAGGAGCCGGTGGCTTGCACACTGCCGAGCCCTCCAGCAGTGAGGCCTCTCGTCGAGGGGAGGGGAGGGCAAGTGCAGGGCTCCACCAGCGGTTGCTTGGCCGCCCAGACTCAGCGCCGCACGGAGAGCACAAGGCTCCCAGGTCCCCTGGCTGTGGTCTGCAGCCCCACACTCCCGGAGGCTGACTCCGTGGGCGCCCAGAAGGTGCCTGACAGACGTCATGTCCCTAGCGCTCTGCTCCCCGGCAGAGACGTGTGCAGGTGGTGGGGCCTGCCCCTGCGTGTCTGGGCTCCCGCCGGCAGCCCCAGCTCCAGGGAAGCAGCCCCTGAGCCAAGACCTGTAGGGGGCGCGGGGCGCCCCCGCCTGGAAGCCTAGCGCACAGCATGCGGGAAGCGAGCCTCCTCGGGAGAAGAGGAGGCAGCCCAGCTGCGTGCGTCTGCACTCACTCCTTGGGCGGAGCCCAGTGAGCCTCCAGTACGGCAGAGCTCCAGCTCTGCTCAGAGGCCCGATCTGGCAGAGTTGCTGGCGTGAGGCTGCTCTGCCCTGGGCGAGCCTTGCCCAGACTTGCCTCGCTGCTAGGCTTCCTGCCCGGGAAGGAGCAGGCTGCGCCAGACAGGCAGACGCTCCTGGCGCCTTCCTGGCCTCAGCTCCACTCCTGCCTTGCCTTTGCACCTAGTCCCCAGGCGTCCTTGCGGAGGGCTTAGGGGCCGGTGGGGTGCACGCTGCCAAGCCCTCCAGCCGTGAGAGCTCTGTCATAGGGAAGGGAATGGCAAGTGCAGGGCTCCTCCAGCGGTCGCTTGGCCGCCCAGACTCAGCACAGCACGGAGAGCACCAGGCTTCCCAGGGCCCCTGGCTGTGGTCTGCAGCCCCACACACCCGGAGGCTGACTCCGTGAGCGCCCAGAAGGTGCCTGACAGACGTCATTTCCCTAGTGCTCTCCCCACCAGCAGAGACGTGTGCAGGTGGTTGGGGCCTGCCCCTGCGTGTCTGGGCTGCCGCCCACAGCCTCCGCTCAGGGGAAGCAGCCCCTGTGCCAAGACCTGCAGGAGGCGCGGGGCGTCCCTGCCTGGAAGCCAAGTGCACGGTCCGCTTGGAAGCGAGCCTCCTTGGGAAGAGTCGAGGGAGCCAAGCCGCGTGCAGCTGCAAGCCCTGCTTGGGCCGAGCCGAGTGTGCCTCCAGGACGGCAGAGCTCCAGCTCTGCTCAGAGGCCGGATCTAGTCAAGTGCCTTGCGCGAGGCTGCTCTGCCCTGGGCGAGACTTGCCCAGGCTTGCCTCGCTGCTAGGCTTGCTGCCCGGGAAGGAGCAGGCTGTGCGATGCTGGGAGAGGCCACTGGCGCCTTCCTGGCCTCAGCTCCACTCCTGCCTTGCCTTTGCATCTAGGCCCCGGGCGTCCTTGGGGAAGGCTTAGGAGCCGGTGGCTTGCACACTGCCGAGCCCTCCAGCAGTGAGGCCTCTCGTCGAGGGGAGGGGAGGGCAAGTGCAGGGCTCCACCAGCGGTTGCTTGGCCGCCCAGACTCAGCGCCGCACGGAGAGCACAAGGCTCCCAGGTCCCCTGGCTGTGGTCTGCAGCCCCACACTCCCGGAGGCTGACTCCGTGGGCGCCCAGAAGGTGCCTGACAGACGTCATGTCCCTAGCGCTCTGCTCCCCGGCAGAGACGTGTGCAGGTGGTGGGGCCTGCCCCTGCGTGTCTGGGCTCCCGCCGGCAGCCCCAGCTCCAGGGAAGCAGCCCCTGAGCCAAGACCTGTAGGGGGCGCGGGGCGCCCCCGCCTGGAAGCCTAGCGCACAGCATGCGGGAAGCGAGCCTCCTCGGGAGAAGAGGAGGCAGCCCAGCTGCGTGCGTCTGCACTCACTCCTTGGGCGGAGCCCAGTGAGCCTCCAGTACGGCAGAGCTCCAGCTCTGCTCAGAGGCCCGATCTGGCAGAGTTGCTGGCGTGAGGCTGCTCTGCCCTGGGCGAGCCTTGCCCAGACTTGCCTCGCTGCTAGGCTTCCTGCCCGGGAAGGAGCAGGCTGCGCCAGACAGGCAGACGCTCCTGGCGCCTTCCTGGCCTCAGCTCCACTCCTGCCTTGCCTTTGCACCTAGTCCCCAGGCGTCCTTGCGGAGGGCTTAGGGGCCGGTGGGGTGCACGCTGCCAAGCCCTCCAGCCGTGAGAGCTCTGTCATAGGGAAGGGAATGGCAAGTGCAGGGCTCCTCCAGCGGTCGCTTGGCCGCCCAGACTCAGCACAGCACGGAGAGCACCAGGCTTCCCAGGGCCCCTGGCTGTGGTCTGCAGCCCCACACACCCGGAGGCTGACTCCGTGAGCGCCCAGAAGGTGCCTGACAGACGTCATGTCCCTAGCGCTCTCCCCACCAGCAGAGACGTGTGCAGGTGGTTGGGGCCTGCCCCTGAGTGTCTGGGCTGCCGCCCACAGCCTCCGCTCAGGGGAAGCAGCCCCTGTGCCAAGACCTGCAGGAGGCGCGGGGCGTCCCTGCCTGGAAGCCAAGTGCACGGTCCGCTTGGAAGCGAGCCTCCTTGGGAAGAGTCGAGGGAGCCAAGCCGCGTGCAGCTGCAAGCCCTGCTTGGGCCGAGCCGAGTGTGCCTCCAGGACGGCAGAGCTCCAGCTCTGCTCAGAGGCCGGATCTAGTCAAGTGCCTTGCGCGAGGCTGCTCTGCCCTGGGCGAGACTTGCCCAGGCTTGCCTCGCTGCTAGGCTTGCTGCCCGGGAAGGAGCAGGCTGTGCGATGCTGGGAGAGGCCACTGGCGCCTTCCTGGCCTCAGCTCCACTCCTGCCTTGCCTTTGCATCTAGGCCCCGGGCGTCCTTGGGGAAGGCTTAGGAGCCGGTGGCTTGCACACTGCCGAGCCCTGCAGCAGTGAGGCCTCTCGTCGAGGGGAGGGGAGGGCAAGTGCAGGGCTCCACCAGCGGTTGCTTGGCCGCCCAGACTCAGCGCCGCACGGAGAGCACAAGGCTCCCAGGTCCCCTGGCTGTGGTCTGCAGCCCCACACTCCCGGAGGCTGACTCCGTGGGCGCCCAGAAGGTGCCTGACGGACGTCATGTCCCTAGCGCTCTGCTCCCCGGCAGAGACGTGTGCAGGTGGTGGGGCCTGCCCCTGCGTGTCTGGGCTCCCGCCGGCAGCCCCAGCTCCAGGGAAGCAGCCCCTGAGCCAAGACCTGTAGGGGGCGCGGGGCGCCCCCGCCTGGAAGCCTAGCGCACAGCATGCGGGAAGCGAGCCTCCTCGGGAGAAGAGGAGGCAGCCCAGCTGCGTGCGTCTGCACTCACTCCTTGGGCGGAGCCCAGTGAGCCTCCAGTTCGGCAGAGCTCCAGCTCTGCTCAGAGGCCCGATCTGGCAGAGTTGCTGGCGTGAGGCTGCTCTGCCCTGGGCGAGCCTTGCCCAGACTTGCCTCGCTGCTAGGCTTCCTGCCCGGGAAGGAGCAGGCTGCGCCAGACAGGCAGACGCTCCTGGCGCCTTCCTGGCCTCAGCTCCACTCCTGCCTTGCCTTTGCACCTAGTCCCCAGGCGTCCTTGCGGAGGGCTTAGGGGCCGGTGGGGTGCACGCTGCCAAGCCCTGCAGCCGTGAGAGCTCTGTCATAGGGAAGGGAATGGCAAGTGCAGGGCTCCTCCAGCGGTCGCTTGGCCGCCCAGACTCAGCACAGCACGGAGAGCACCAGGCTTCCCAGGGCCCCTGGCTGTGGTCTGCAGCCCCACACACCCGGAGGCTGACTCCGTGAGCGCCCAGAAGGTGCCTGACAGACGTCATTTCCCTAGCGCTCTCCCCACCAGCAGAGACGTGTGCAGGTGGTTGGGGCCTGCCCCTGCGTGTCTGGGCTGCCGCCCACAGCCTCCGCTCAGGGGAAGCAGCCCCTGTGCCAAGACCTGCAGGAGGCGCGGGGCGTCCCTGCCTGGAAGCCAAGTGCACGGTCCGCTTGGAAGCGAGCCTCCTTGGGAAGAGTCGAGGGAGCCAAGCCGCGTGCAGCTGCAAGCCCTGCTTGGGCCGAGCCGAGTGTGCCTCCAGGACGGCAGAGCTCCAGCTCTGCTCAGAGGCCGGATCTAGTCAAGTGCCTTGCGCGAGGCTGCTCTGCCCTGGGCGAGACTTGCCCAGGCTTGCCTCGCTGCTAGGCTTGCTGCCCGGGAAGGAGCAGGCTGTGCGATGCTGGGAGAGGCCACTGGCGCCTTCCTGGCCTCAGCTCCACTCCTGCCTTGCCTTTGCATCTAGGCCCCGGGCGTCCTTGGGGAAGGCTTAGGAGCCGGTGGCTTGCACACTGCCGAGCCCTCCAGCAGTGAGGCCTCTCGTCGAGGGGAGGGGAGGGCAAGTGCAGGGCTCCACCAGCGGTTGCTTGGCCGCCCAGACTCAGCGCCGCACGGAGAGCACAAGGCTCCCAGGTCCCCTGGCTGTGGTCTGCAGCCCCACACTCCCGGAGGCTGACTCCGTGGGCGCCCAGAAGGTGCCTGACGGACGTCATGTCCCTAGCGCTCTGCTCCCCGGCAGAGACGTGTGCAGGTGGTGGGGCCTGCCCCTGCGTGTCTGGGCTCCCGCCGGCAGCCCCAGCTCCAGGGAAGCAGCCCCTGAGCCAAGACCTGTAGGGGGCGCGGGGCGCCCCCGCCTGGAAGCCTAGCGCACAGCATGCGGGAAGCGAGCCTCCTCGGGAGAAGAGGAGGCAGCCCAGCTGCGTGCGTCTGCACTCACTCCTTGGGCGGAGCCCAGTGAGCCTCCAGTACGGCAGAGCTCCAGCTCTGCTCAGAGGCCCGATCTGGCAGAGTTGCTGGCGTGAGGCTGCTCTGCCCTGGGCGAGCCTTGCCCAGACTTGCCTCGCTGCTAGGCTTCCTGCCCGGGAAGGAGCAGGCTGCGCCAGACAGGCAGACGCTCCTGGCGCCTTCCTGGCCTCAGCTCCACTCCTGCCTTGCCTTTGCACCTAGTCCCCAGGCGTCCTTGCGGAGGGCTTAGGGGCCGGTGGGGTGCACGCTGCCAAGCCCTGCAGCCGTGAGAGCTCTGTCATAGGGAAGGGAATGGCAAGTGCAGGGCTCCTCCAGCGGTCGCTTGGCCGCCCAGACTCAGCACAGCACGGAGAGCACCAGGCTTCCCAGGGCCCCTGGCTGTGGTCTGCAGCCCCACACACCCGGAGGCTGACTCCGTGAGCGCCCAGAAGGTGCCTGACAGACGTCATTTCCCTAGTGCTCTCCCCACCAGCAGAGACGTGTGCAGGTGGTTGGGGCCTGCCCCTGCGTGTCTGGGCTGCCGCCCACAGCCTCCGCTCAGGGGAAGCAGCCCCTGTGCCAAGACCTGCAGGAGGCGCGGGGCGTCCCTGCCTGGAAGCCAAGTGCACGGTCCGCTTGGAAGCGAGCCTCCTTGGGAAGAGTCGAGGGAGCCAAGCCGCGTGCAGCTGCAATCCCGGCTTGGGCCGAGCCGAGTGTGCCTCCAGGACGGCAGAGCTCCAGCTCTGCTCAGAGGCCGGATCTAGTCAAGTGCCTTGCGCGAGGCTGCTCTGCCCTGGGCGAGACTTGCCCAGGCTTGCCTCGCTGCTAGGCTTGCTGCCCGGGAAGGAGCAGGCTGTGCGATGCTGGGAGAGGCCACTGGCGCCTTCCTGGCCTCAGCTCCACTCCTGCCTTGCCTTTGCATCTAGGCCCCGGGCGTCCTTGGGGAAGGCTTAGGAGCCGGTGGCTTGCACACTGCCGAGCCCTCCAGCAGTGAGGCCTCTCGTCGAGGGGAGGGGAGGGCAAGTGCAGGGCTCCACCAGCGGTTGCTTGGCCGCCCAGACTCAGCGCCGCACGGAGAGCACAAGGCTCCCAGGTCCCCTGGCTGTGGTCTGCAGCCCCACACTCCCGGAGGCTGACTCCGTGGGCGCCCAGAAGGTGCCTGACAGACGTCATGTCCCTAGCGCTCTGCTCCCCGGCAGAGACGTGTGCAGGTGGTGGGGCCTGCCCCTGCGTGTCTGGGCTCCCGCCGGCAGCCCCAGCTCCAGGGAAGCAGCCCCTGAGCCAAGACCTGTAGGGGGCGCGGGGCGCCCCCGCCTGGAAGCCTAGCGCACAGCATGCGGGAAGCGAGCCTCCTCGGGAGAAGAGGAGGCAGCCCAGCTGCGTGCGTCTGCACTCACTCCTTGGGCGGAGCCCAGTGAGCCTCCAGTACGGCAGAGCTCCAGCTCTGCTCAGAGGCCCGATCTGGCAGAGTTGCTGGCGTGAGGCTGCTCTGCCCTGGGCGAGCCTTGCCCAGACTTGCCTCGCTGCTAGGCTTCCTGCCCGGGAAGGAGCAGGCTGCGCCAGACAGGCAGACGCTCCTGGCGCCTTCCTGGCCTCAGCTCCACTCCTGCCTTGCCTTTGCACCTAGTCCCCAGGCGTCCTTGCGGAGGGCTTAGGGGCCGGTGGGGTGCACGCTGCCAAGCCCTGCAGCCGTGAGAGCTCTGTCATAGGGAAGGGAATGGCAAGTGCAGGGCTCCTCCAGCGGTCGCTTGGCCGCCCAGACTCAGCACAGCACGGAGAGCACCAGGCTTCCCAGGGCCCCTGGCTGTGGTCTGCAGCCCCACACACCCGGAGGCTGACTCCGTGAGCGCCCAGAAGGTGCCTGACAGACGTCATTTCCCTAGTGCTCTCCCCACCAGCAGAGACGTGTGCAGGTGGTTGGGGCCTGCCCCTGCGTGTCTGGGCTGCCGCCCACAGCCTCCGCTCAGGGGAAGCAGCCCCTGTGCCAAGACCTGCAGGAGGCGCGGGGCGTCCCTGCCTGGAAGCCAAGTGCACGGTCCGCTTGGAAGCGAGCCTCCTTGGGAAGAGTCGAGGGAGCCAAGCCGCGTGCAGCTGCAAGCCCTGCTTGGGCCGAGCCGAGTGTGCCTCCAGGACGGCAGAGCTCCAGCTCTGCTCAGAGGCCGGATCTAGTCAAGTGCCTTGCGCGAGGCTGCTCTGCCCTGGGCGAGACTTGCCCAGGCTTGCCTCGCTGCTAGGCTTGCTGCCCGGGAAGGAGCAGGCTGTGCGATGCTGGGAGAGGCCACTGGCGCCTTCCTGGCCTCAGCTCCACTCCTGCCTTGCCTTTGCATCTAGGCCCCGGGCGTCCTTGGGGAAGGCTTAGGAGCCGGTGGCTTGCACACTGCCGAGCCCTCCAGCAGTGAGGCCTCTCGTCGAGGGGACGGGAGGGCAAGTGCAGGGCTCCACCAGCGGTTGCTTGGCCGCCCAGACTCAGCGCCGCACGGAGAGCACAAGGCTCCCAGGTCCCCTGGCTGTGGTCTGCAGCCCCACACTCCCGGAGGCTGACTCCGTGGGCGCCCAGAAGGTGCCTGACAGACGTCATGTCCCTAGCGCTCTGCTCCCCGGCAGAGACGTGTGCAGGTGGTGGGGCCTGCCCCTGCGTGTCTGGGCTCCCGCCGGCAGCCCCAGCTCCAGGGAAGCAGCCCCTGAGCCAAGACCTGTAGGGGGCGCGGGGCGCCCCCGCCTGGAAGCCTAGCGCACAGCATGCGGGAAGCGAGCCTCCTCGGGAGAAGAGGAGGCAGCCCAGCTGCGTGCGTCTGCACTCACTCCTTGGGCGGAGCCCAGTGAGCCTCCAGTACGGCAGAGCTCCAGCTCTGCTCAGAGGCCCGATCTGGCAGAGTTGCTGGCGTGAGGCTGCTCTGCCCTGGGCGAGCCTTGCCCAGACTGGCCTCGCTGCTAGGCTTCCTGCCCGGGAAGGAGCAGGCTGCGCCAGACAGGCAGACGCTCCTGGCGCCTTCCTGGCCTCAGCTCCACTCCTGCCTTGCCTTTGCACCTAGTCCCCAGGCGTCCTTGCGGAGGGCTTAGGGGCCGGTGGGGTGCACGCTGCCAAGCCCTGCAGCCGTGAGAGCTCTGTCATAGGGAAGGGAATGGCAAGTGCAGGGCTCCTCCAGCGGTCGCTTGGCCGCCCAGACTCAGCACAGCACGGAGAGCACCAGGCTTCCCAGGGCCCCTGGCTGTGGTCTGCAGCCCCACACACCCGGAGGCTGACTCCGTGAGCGCCCAGAAGGTGCCTGACAGACGTCATTTCCCTAGTGCTCTCCCCACCAGCAGAGACGTGTGCAGGTGGTTGGGGCCTGCCCCTGCGTGTCTGGGCTGCCGCCCACAGCCTCCGCTCAGGGGAAGCAGCCCCTGTGCCAAGACCTGCAGGAGGCGCGGGGCGTCCCTGCCTGGAAGCCAAGTGCACGGTCCGCTTGGAAGCGAGCCTCCTTGGGAAGAGTCGAGGGAGCCAAGCCGCGTGCAGCTGCAAGCCCTGCTTGGGCCGAGCCGAGTGTGCCTCCAGGACGGCAGAGCTCCAGCTCTGCTCAGAGGCCGGATCTAGTCAAGTGCCTTGCGCGAGGCTGCTCTGCCCTGGGCGAGACTTGCCCAGGCTTGCCTCGCTGCTAGGCTTGCTGCCCGGGAAGGAGCAGGCTGTGCGATGCTGGGAGAGGCCACTGGCGCCTTCCTGGCCTCAGCTCCACTCCTGCCTTGCCTTTGCATCTAGGCCCCGGGCGTCCTTGGGGAAGGCTTAGGAGCCGGTGGCTTGCACACTGCCGAGCCCTCCAGCAGTGAGGCCTCTCGTCGAGGGGAGGGGAGGGCAAGTGCAGGGCTCCACCAGCGGTTGCTTGGCCGCCCAGACTCAGCGCCGCACGGAGAGCACAAGGCTCCCAGGTCCCCTGGCTGTGGTCTGCAGCCCCACACTCCCGGAGGCTGACTCCGTGGGCGCCCAGAAGGTGCCTGACAGACGTCATGTCCCTAGCGCTCTGCTCCCCAGCAGAGACGTGTGCAGGTGGTGGGGCCTGCCCCTGCGTGTCTGGGCTCCCGCCGGCAGCCCCAGCTCCAGGGAAGCAGCCCCTGAGCCAAGACCTGTAGGGGGCGCGGGGCGCCCCCGCCTGGAAGCCTAGCGCACAGCATGCGGGAAGCGAGCCTCCTCGGGAGAAGAGGAGGCAGCCCAGCTGCGTGCGTCTGCACTCACTCCTTGGGCGGAGCCCAGTGAGCCTCCAGTACGGCAGAGCTCCAGCTCTGCTCAGAGGCCCGATCTGGCAGAGTTGCTGGCGTGAGGCTGCTCTGCCCTGGGCGAGCCTTGCCCAGACTTGCCTCGCTGCTAGGCTTCCTGCCCGGGAAGGAGCAGGCTGCGCCAGACAGGCAGACGCTCCTGGCGCCTTCCTGGCCTCAGCTCCACTCCTGCCTTGCCTTTGCACCTAGTCCCCAGGCGTCCTTGCGGAGGGCTTAGGGGCCGGTGGGGTGCACGCTGCCAAGCCCTGCAGCCGTGAGAGCTCTGTCATAGGGAAGGGAATGGCAAGTGCAGGGCTCCTCCAGCGGTCGCTTGGCCGCCCAGACTCAGCACAGCACGGAGAGCACCAGGCTTCCCAGGGCCCCTGGCTGTGGTCTGCAGCCCCACACACCCGGAGGCTGACTCCGTGAGCGCCCAGAAGGTGCCTGACAGACGTCATGTCCCTAGCGCTCTCCCCACCAGCAGAGACGTGTGCAGGTGGTTGGGGCCTGCCCCTGAGTGTCTGGGCTGCCGCCCACAGCCTCCGCTCAGGGGAAGCAGCCCCTGTGCCAAGACCTGCAGGAGGCGCGGGGCGTCCCTGCCTGGAAGCCAAGTGCACGGTCCGCTTGGAAGCGAGCCTCCTTGGGAAGAGTCGAGGGAGCCAAGCCGCGTGCAGCTGCAAGCCCTGCTTGGGCCGAGCCGAGTGTGCCTCCAGGACGGCAGAGCTCCAGCTCTGCTCAGAGGCCGGATCTAGTCAAGTGCCTTGCGCGAGGCTGCTCTGCCCTGGGCGAGACTTGCCCAGGCTTGCCTCGCTGCTAGGCTTGCTGCCCGGGAAGGAGCAGGCTGTGCGATGCTGGGAGAGGCCACTGGCGCCTTCCTGGCCTCAGCTCCACTCCTGCCTTGCCTTTGCATCTAGGCCCCGGGCGTCCTTGGGGAAGGCTTAGGAGCCGGTGGCTTGCACACTGCCGAGCCCTGCAGCAGTGAGGCCTCTCGTCGAGGGGAGGGGAGGGCAAGTGCAGGGCTCCACCAGCGGTTGCTTGGCCGCCCAGACTCAGCGCCGCACGGAGAGCACAAGGCTCCCAGGTCCCCTGGCTGTGGTCTGCAGCCCCACACTCCCGGAGGCTGACTCCGTGGGCGCCCAGAAGGTGCCTGACGGACGTCATGTCCCTAGCGCTCTGCTCCCCGGCAGAGACGTGTGCAGGTGGTGGGGCCTGCCCCTGCGTGTCTGGGCTCCCGCCGGCAGCCCCAGCTCCAGGGAAGCAGCCCCTGAGCCAAGACCTGTAGGGGGCGCGGGGCGCCCCCGCCTGGAAGCCTAGCGCACAGCATGCGGGAAGCGAGCCTCCTCGGGAGAAGAGGAGGCAGCCCAGCTGCGTGCGTCTGCACTCACTCCTTGGGCGGAGCCCAGTGAGCCTCCAGTACGGCAGAGCTCCAGCTCTGCTCAGAGGCCCGATCTGGCAGAGTTGCTGGCGTGAGGCTGCTCTGCCCTGGGCGAGCCTTGCCCAGACTTGCCTCGCTGCTAGGCTTCCTGCCCGGGAAGGAGCAGGCTGCGCCAGACAGGCAGACGCTCCTGGCGCCTTCCTGGCCTCAGCTCCACTCCTGCCTTGCCTTTGCACCTAGTCCCCAGGCGTCCTTGCGGAGGGCTTAGGGGCCGGTGGGGTGCACGCTGCCAAGCCCTGCAGCCGTGAGAGCTCTGTCATAGGGAAGGGAATGGCAAGTGCAGGGCTCCTCCAGCGGTCGCTTGGCCGCCCAGACTCAGCACAGCACGGAGAGCACCAGGCTTCCCAGGGCCCCTGGCTGTGGTCTGCAGCCCCACACACCCGGAGGCTGACTCCGTGAGCGCCCAGAAGGTGCCTGACAGACGTCATTTCCCTAGCGCTCTCCCCACCAGCAGAGACGTGTGCAGGTGGTTGGGGCCTGCCCCTGCGTGTCTGGGCTGCCGCCCACAGCCTCCGCTCAGGGGAAGCAGCCCCTGTGCCAAGACCTGCAGGAGGCGCGGGGCGTCCCTGCCTGGAAGCCAAGTGCACGGTCCGCTTGGAAGCGAGCCTCCTTGGGAAGAGTCGAGGGAGCCAAGCCGCGTGCAGCTGCAAGCCCTGCTTGGGCCGAGCCGAGTGTGCCTCCAGGACGGCAGAGCTCCAGCTCTGCTCAGAGGCCGGATCTAGTCAAGTGCCTTGCGCGAGGCTGCTCTGCCCTGGGCGAGACTTGCCCAGGCTTGCCTCGCTGCTAGGCTTGCTGCCCGGGAAGGAGCAGGCTGTGCGATGCTGGGAGAGGCCACTGGCGCCTTCCTGGCCTCAGCTCCACTCCTGCCTTGCCTTTGCATCTAGGCCCCGGGCGTCCTTGGGGAAGGCTTAGGAGCCGGTGGCTTGCACACTGCCGAGCCCTCCAGCAGTGAGGCCTCTCGTCGAGGGGAGGGGAGGGCAAGTGCAGGGCTCCACCAGCGGTTGCTTGGCCGCCCAGACTCAGCGCCGCACGGAGAGCACAAGGCTCCCAGGTCCCCTGGCTGTGGTCTGCAGCCCCACACTCCCGGAGGCTGACTCCGTGGGCGCCCAGAAGGTGCCTGACAGACGTCATGTCCCTAGCGCTCTGCTCCCCGGCAGAGACGTGTGCAGGTGGTGGGGCCTGCCCCTGCGTGTCTGGGCTCCCGCCGGCAGCCCCAGCTCCAGGGAAGCAGCCCCTGAGCCAAGACCTGTAGGGGGCGCGGGGCGCCCCCGCCTGGAAGCCTAGCGCACAGCATGCGGGAAGCGAGCCTCCTCGGGAGAAGAGGAGGCAGCCCAGCTGCGTGCGTCTGCACTCACTCCTTGGGCGGAGCCCAGTGAGCCTCCAGTACGGCAGAGCTCCAGCTCTGCTCAGAGGCCCGATCTGGCAGAGTTGCTGGCGTGAGGCTGCTCTGCCCTGGGCGAGCCTTGCCCAGACTTGCCTCGCTGCTAGGCTTCCTGCCCGGGAAGGAGCAGGCTGCGCCAGACAGGCAGACGCTCCTGGCGCCTTCCTGGCCTCAGCTCCACTCCTGCCTTGCCTTTGCACCTAGTCCCCAGGCGTCCTTGCGGAGGGCTTAGGGGCCGGTGGGGTGCACGCTGCCAAGCCCTGCAGCCGTGAGAGCTCTGTCATAGGGAAGGGAATGGCAAGTGCAGGGCTCCTCCAGCGGTCGCTTGGCCGCCCAGACTCAGCACAGCACGGAGAGCACCAGGCTTCCCAGGGCCCCTGGCTGTGGTCTGCAGCCCCACACACCCGGAGGCTGACTCCGTGAGCGCCCAGAAGGTGCCTGACAGACGTCATTTCCCTAGTGCTCTCCCCACCAGCAGAGACGTGTGCAGGTGGTTGGGGCCTGCCCCTGCGTGTCTGGGCTGCCGCCCACAGCCTCCGCTCAGGGGAAGCAGCCCCTGTGCCAAGACCTGCAGGAGGCGCGGGGCGTCCCTGCCTGGAAGCCAAGTGCACGGTCCGCTTGGAAGCGAGCCTCCTTGGGAAGAGTCGAGGGAGCCAAGCCGCGTGCAGCTGCAAGCCCTGCTTGGGCCGAGCCGAGTGTGCCTCCAGGACGGCAGAGCTCCAGCTCTGCTCAGAGGCCGGATCTAGTCAAGTGCCTTGCGCGAGGCTGCTCTGCCCTGGGCGAGACTTGCCCAGGCTTGCCTCGCTGCTAGGCTTGCTGCCCGGGAAGGAGCAGGCTGTGCGATGCTGGGAGAGGCCACTGGCGCCTTCCTGGCCTCAGCTCCACTCCTGCCTTGCCTTTGCATCTAGGCCCCGGGCGTCCTTGGGGAAGGCTTAGGAGCCGGTGGCTTGCACACTGCCGAGCCCTCCAGCAGTGAGGCCTCTCGTCGAGGGGAGGGGAGGGCAAGTGCAGGGCTCCACCAGCGGTTGCTTGGCCGCCCAGACTCAGCGCCGCACGGAGAGCACAAGGCTCCCAGGTCCCCTGGCTGTGGTCTGCAGCCCCACACTCCCGGAGGCTGACTCCGTGGGCGCCCAGAAGGTGCCTGACAGACGTCATGTCCCTAGCGCTCTGCTCCCCGGCAGAGACGTGTGCAGGTGGTGGGGCCTGCCCCTGCGTGTCTGGGCTCCCGCCGGCAGCCCCAGCTCCAGGGAAGCAGCCCCTGAGCCAAGACCTGTAGGGGGCGCGGGGCGCCCCCGCCTGGAAGCCTAGCGCACAGCATGCGGGAAGCGAGCCTCCTCGGGAGAAGAGGAGGCAGCCCAGCTGCGTGCGTCTGCACTCACTCCTTGGGCGGAGCCCAGTGAGCCTCCAGTACGGCAGAGCTCCAGCTCTGCTCAGAGGCCCGATCTGGCAGAGTTGCTGGCGTGAGGCTGCTCTGCCCTGGGCGAGCCTTGCCCAGACTTGCCTCGCTGCTAGGCTTCCTGCCCGGGAAGGAGCAGGCTGCGCCAGACAGGCAGACGCTCCTGGCGCCTTCCTGGCCTCAGCTCCACTCCTGCCTTGCCTTTGCACCTAGTCCCCAGGCGTCCTTGCGGAGGGCTTAGGGGCCGGTGGGGTGCACGCTGCCAAGCCCTGCAGCCGTGAGAGCTCTGTCATAGGGAAGGGAATGGCAAGTGCAGGGCTCCTCCAGCGGTCGCTTGGCCGCCCAGACTCAGCACAGCACGGAGAGCACCAGGCTTCCCAGGGCCCCTGGCTGTGGTCTGCAGCCCCACACACCCGGAGGCTGACTCCGTGAGCGCCCAGAAGGTGCCTGACAGACGTCATTTCCCTAGTGCTCTCCCCACCAGCAGAGACGTGTGCAGGTGGTTGGGGCCTGCCCCTGCGTGTCTGGGCTGCCGCCCACAGCCTCCGCTCAGGGGAAGCAGCCCCTGTGCCAAGACCTGCAGGAGGCGCGGGGCGTCCCTGCCTGGAAGCCAAGTGCACGGTCCGCTTGGAAGCGAGCCTCCTTGGGAAGAGTCGAGGGAGCCAAGCCGCGTGCAGCTGCAAGCCCTGCTTGGGCCGAGCCGAGTGTGCCTCCAGGACGGCAGAGCTCCAGCTCTGCTCAGAGGCCGGATCTAGTCAAGTGCCTTGCGCGAGGCTGCTCTGCCCTGGGCGAGACTTGCCCAGGCTTGCCTCGCTGCTAGGCTTGCTGCCCGGGAAGGAGCAGGCTGTGCGATGCTGGGAGAGGCCACTGGCGCCTTCCTGGCCTCAGCTCCACTCCTGCCTTGCCTTTGCATCTAGGCCCCGGGCGTCCTTGGGGAAGGCTTAGGAGCCGGTGGCTTGCACACTGCCGAGCCCTCCAGCAGTGAGGCCTCTCGTCGAGGGGAGGGGAGGGCAAGTGCAGGGCTCCACCAGCGGTTGCTTGGCCGCCCAGACTCAGCGCCGCACGGAGAGCACAAGGCTCCCAGGTCCCCTGGCTGTGGTCTGCAGCCCCACACTCCCGGAGGCTGACTCCGTGGGCGCCCAGAAGGTGCCTGACAGACGTCATGTCCCTAGCGCTCTGCTCCCCGGCAGAGACGTGTGCAGGTGGTGGGGCCTGCCCCTGCGTGTCTGGGCTCCCGCCGGCAGCCCCAGCTCCAGGGAAGCAGCCCCTGAGCCAAGACCTGTAGGGGGCGCGGGGCGCCCCCGCCTGGAAGCCTAGTGCACAGCATGCGGGAAGCGAGCCTCCTCGGGAGAAGAGGAGGCAGCCCAGCTGCGTGCGTCTGCACTCACTCCTTGGGCGGAGCCCAGTGAGCCTCCAGTACGGCAGAGCTCCAGCTCTGCTCAGAGGCCCGATCTGGCAGAGTTGCTGGCGTGAGGCTGCTCTGCCCTGGGCGAGCCTTGCCCAGACTGGCCTCGCTGCTAGGCTTCCTGCCCGGGAAGGAGCAGGCTGCGCCAGACAGGCAGACGCTCCTGGCGCCTTCCTGGCCTCAGCTCCACTCCTGCCTTGCCTTTGCACCTAGTCCCCAGGCGTCCTTGCGGAGGGCTTAGGGGCCGGTGGGGTGCACGCTGCCAAGCCCTGCAGCCGTGAGAGCTCTGTCATAGGGAAGGGAATGGCAAGTGCAGGGCTCCTCCAGCGGTCGCTTGGCCGCCCAGACTCAGCACAGCACGGAGAGCACCAGGCTTCCCAGGGCCCCTGGCTGTGGTCTGCAGCCCCACACACCCGGAGGCTGACTCCGTGAGCGCCCAGAAGGTGCCTGACAGACGTCATTTCCCTAGTGCTCTCCCCACCAGCAGAGACGTGTGCAGGTGGTTGGGGCCTGCCCCTGCGTGTCTGGGCTGCCGCCCACAGCCTCCGCTCAGGGGAAGCAGCCCCTGTGCCAAGACCTGCAGGAGGCGCGGGGCGTCCCTGCCTGGAAGCCAAGTGCACGGTCCGCTTGGAAGCGAGCCTCCTTGGGAAGAGTCGAGGGAGCCAAGCCGCGTGCAGCTGCAAGCCCTGCTTGGGCCGAGCCGAGTGTGCCTCCAGGACGGCAGAGCTCCAGCTCTGCTCAGAGGCCGGATCTAGTCAAGTGCCTTGCGCGAGGCTGCTCTGCCCTGGGCGAGACTTGCCCAGGCTTGCCTCGCTGCTAGGCTTGCTGCCCGGGAAGGAGCAGGCTGTGCGATGCTGGGAGAGGCCACTGGCGCCTTCCTGGCCTCAGCTCCACTCCTGCCTTGCCTTTGCATCTAGGCCCCGGGCGTCCTTGGGGAAGGCTTAGGAGCCGGTGGCTTGCACACTGCCGAGCCCTCCAGCAGTGAGGCCTCTCGTCGAGGGGAGGGGAGGGCAAGTGCAGGGCTCCACCAGCGGTTGCTTGGCCGCCCAGACTCAGCGCCGCACGGAGAGCACAAGGCTCCCAGGTCCCCTGGCTGTGGTCTGCAGCCCCACACTCCCGGAGGCTGACTCCGTGGGCGCCCAGAAGGTGCCTGACAGACGTCATGTCCCTAGCGCTCTGCTCCCCGGCAGAGACGTGTGCAGGTGGTGGGGCCTGCCCCTGCGTGTCTGGGCTCCCGCCGGCAGCCCCAGCTCCAGGGAAGCAGCCCCTGAGCCAAGACCTGTAGGGGGCGCGGGGCGCCCCCGCCTGGAAGCCTAGCGCACAGCATGCGGGAAGCGAGCCTCCTCGGGAGAAGAGGAGGCAGCCCAGCTGCGTGCGTCTGCACTCACTCCTTGGGCGGAGCCCAGTGAGCCTCCAGTACGGCAGAGCTCCAGCTCTGCTCAGAGGCCCGATCTGGCAGAGTTGCTGGCGTGAGGCTGCTCTGCCCTGGGCGAGCCTTGCCCAGACTTGCCTCGCTGCTAGGCTTCCTGCCCGGGAAGGAGCAGGCTGCGCCAGACAGGCAGACGCTCCTGGCGCCTTCCTGGCCTCAGCTCCACTCCTGCCTTGCCTTTGCACCTAGTCCCCAGGCGTCCTTGCGGAGGGCTTAGGGGCCAGTGGGGTGCACGCTGCCAAGCCCTCCAGCCGTGAGAGCTCTGTCATAGGGAAGGGAATGGCAAGTGCAGGGCTCCTCCAGCGGTCGCTTGGCCGCCCAGACTCAGCACAGCACGGAGAGCACCAGGCTTCCCAGGGCCCCTGGCTGTGGTCTGCAGCCCCACACACCCGGAGGCTGACTCCGTGAGCGCCCAGAAGGTGCCTGACAGACGTCATGTCCCTAGCGCTCTCCCCACCAGCAGAGACGTGTGCAGGTGGTTGGGGCCTGCCCCTGCGTGTCTGGGCTGCCGCCCACAGCCTCCGCTCAGGGGAAGCAGCCCCTGTGCCAAGACCTGCAGGAGGCGCGGGGCGTCCCTGCCTGGAAGCCAAGTGCACGGTCCGCTTGGAAGCGAGCCTCCTTGGGAAGAGTCGAGGGAGCCAAGCCGCGTGCAGCTGCAAGCCCTGCTTGGGCCGAGCCGAGTGTGCCTCCAGGACGGCAGAGCTCCAGCTCTGCTCAGAGGCCGGATCTAGTCAAGTGCCTTGCGCGAGGCTGCTCTGCCCTGGGCGAGACTTGCCCAGGCTTGCCTCGCTGCTAGGCTTGCTGCCCGGGAAGGAGCAGGCTGTGCGATGCTGGGAGAGGCCACTGGCGCCTTCCTGGCCTCAGCTCCACTCCTGCCTTGCCTTTGCATCTAGGCCCCGGGCGTCCTTGGGGAAGGCTTAGGAGCCGGTGGCTTGCACACTGCCGAGCCCTGCAGCAGTGAGGCCTCTCGTCGAGGGGAGGGGAGGGCAAGTGCAGGGCTCCACCAGCGGTTGCTTGTCCGCCCAGACTCAGCGCCGCACGGAGAGCACAAGGCTCCCAGGTCCCCTGGCTGTGGTCTGCAGCCCCACACTCCCGGAGGCTGACTCCGTGGGCGCCCAGAAGGTGCCTGACGGACGTCATGTCCCTAGCGCTCTGCTCCCCGGCAGAGACGTGTGCAGGTGGTGGGGCCTGCCCCTGCGTGTCTGGGCTCCCGCCGGCAGCCCCAGCTCCAGGGAAGCAGCCCCTGAGCCAAGACCTGTAGGGGGCGCGGGGCGCCCCCGCCTGGAAGCCTAGCGCACAGCATGCGGGAAGCGAGCCTCCTCGGGAGAAGAGGAGGCAGCCCAGCTGCGTGCGTCTGCACTCACTCCTTGGGCGGAGCCCAGTGAGCCTCCAGTTCGGCAGAGCTCCAGCTCTGCTCAGAGGCCCGATCTGGCAGAGTTGCTGGCGTGAGGCTGCTCTGCCCTGGGCGAGCCTTGCCCAGACTTGCCTCGCTGCTAGGCTTCCTGCCCGGGAAGGAGCAGGCTGCGCCAGACAGGCAGACGCTCCTGGCGCCTTCCTGGCCTCAGCTCCACTCCTGCCTTGCCTTTGCACCTAGTCCCCAGGCGTCCTTGCGGAGGGCTTAGGGGCCGGTGGGGTGCACGCTGCCAAGCCCTGCAGCCGTGAGAGCTCTGTCATAGGGAAGGGAATGGCAAGTGCAGGGCTCCTCCAGCGGTCGCTTGGCCGCCCAGACTCAGCACAGCACGGAGAGCACCAGGCTTCCCAGGGCCCCTGGCTGTGGTCTGCAGCCCCACACACCCGGAGGCTGACTCCGTGAGCGCCCAGAAGGTGCCTGACAGACGTCATTTCCCTAGCGCTCTCCCCACCAGCAGAGACGTGTGCAGGTGGTTGGGGCCTGCCCCTGCGTGTCTGGGCTGCCGCCCACAGCCTCCGCTCAGGGGAAGCAGCCCCTGTGCCAAGACCTGCAGGAGGCGCGGGGCGTCCCTGCCTGGAAGCCAAGTGCACGGTCCGCTTGGAAGCGAGCCTCCTTGGGAAGAGTCGAGGGAGCCAAGCCGCGTGCAGCTGCAAGCCCTGCTTGGGCCGAGCCGAGTGTGCCTCCAGGACGGCAGAGCTCCAGCTCTGCTCAGAGGCCGGATCTAGTCAAGTGCCTTGCGCGAGGCTGCTCTGCCCTGGGCGAGACTTGCCCAGGCTTGCCTCGCTGCTAGGCTTGCTGCCCGGGAAGGAGCAGGCTGTGCGATGCTGGGAGAGGCCACTGGCGCCTTCCTGGCCTCAGCTCCACTCCTGCCTTGCCTTTGCATCTAGGCCCCGGGCGTCCTTGGGGAAGGCTTAGGAGCCGGTGGCTTGCACACTGCCGAGCCCTCCAGCAGTGAGGCCTCTCGTCGAGGGGAGGGGAGGGCAAGTGCAGGGCTCCACCAGCGGTTGCTTGGCCGCCCAGACTCAGCGCCGCACGGAGAGCACAAGGCTCCCAGGTCCCCTGGCTGTGGTCTGCAGCCCCACACTCCCGGAGGCTGACTCCGTGGGCGCCCAGAAGGTGCCTGACGGACGTCATGTCCCTAGCGCTCTGCTCCCCGGCAGAGACGTGTGCAGGTGGTGGGGCCTGCCCCTGCGTGTCTGGGCTCCCGCCGGCAGCCCCAGCTCCAGGGAAGCAGCCCCTGAGCCAAGACCTGTAGGGGGCGCGGGGCGCCCCCGCCTGGAAGCCTAGCGCACAGCATGCGGGAAGCGAGCCTCCTCGGGAGAAGAGGAGGCAGCCCAGCTGCGTGCGTCTGCACTCACTCCTTGGGCGGAGCCCAGTGAGCCTCCAGTACGGCAGAGCTCCAGCTCTGCTCAGAGGCCCGATCTGGCAGAGTTGCTGGCGTGAGGCTGCTCTGCCCTGGGCGAGCCTTGCCCAGACTTGCCTCGCTGCTAGGCTTCCTGCCCGGGAAGGAGCAGGCTGCGCCAGACAGGCAGACGCTCCTGGCGCCTTCCTGGCCTCAGCTCCACTCCTGCCTTGCCTTTGCACCTAGTCCCCAGGCGTCCTTGCGGAGGGCTTAGGGGCCGGTGGGGTGCACGCTGCCAAGCCCTCCAGCCGTGAGAGCTCTGTCATAGGGAAGGGAATGGCAAGTGCAGGGCTCCTCCAGCGGTCGCTTGGCCGCCCAGACTCAGCACAGCACGGAGAGCACCAGGCTTCCCAGGGCCCCTGGCTGTGGTCTGCAGCCCCACACACCCGGAGGCTGACTCCGTGAGCGCCCAGAAGGTGCCTGACAGACGTCATTTCCCTAGTGCTCTCCCCACCAGCAGAGACGTGTGCAGGTGGTTGGGGCCTGCCCCTGCGTGTCTGGGCTGCCGCCCACAGCCTCCGCTCAGGGGAAGCAGCCCCTGTGCCAAGACCTGCAGGAGGCGCGGGGCGTCCCTGCCTGGAAGCCAAGTGCACGGTCCGCTTGGAAGCGAGCCTCCTTGGGAAGAGTCGAGGGAGCCAAGCCGCGTGCAGCTGCAAGCCCTGCTTGGGCCGAGCCGAGTGTGCCTCCAGGACGGCAGAGCTCCAGCTCTGCTCAGAGGCCGGATCTAGTCAAGTGCCTTGCGCGAGGCTGCTCTGCCCTGGGCGAGACTTGCCCAGGCTTGCCTCGCTGCTAGGCTTGCTGCCCGGGAAGGAGCAGGCTGTGCGATGCTGGGAGAGGCCACTGGCGCCTTCCTGGCCTCAGCTCCACTCCTGCCTTGCCTTTGCATCTAGGCCCCGGGCGTCCTTGGGGAAGGCTTAGGAGCCGGTGGCTTGCACACTGCCGAGCCCTCCAGCAGTGAGGCCTCTCGTAGAGGGGAGGGGAGGGCAAGTGCAGGGCTCCACCAGCGGTTGCTTGGCCGCCCAGACTCAGCGCCGCACGGAGAGCACAAGGCTCCCAGGTCCCCTGGCTGTGGTCTGCAGCCCCACACTCCCGGAGGCTGACTCCGTGGGTGCCCAGAAGGTGCCTGACAGACGTCATGTCCCTAGCGCTCTGCTCCCCGGCAGAGACGTGTGCAGGTGGTGGGGCCTGCCCCTGCGTGTCTGGGCTCCCGCCGGCAGCCCCAGCTCCAGGGAAGCAGCCCCTGAGCCAAGACCTGTAGGGGGCGCGGGGCGCCCCCGCCTGGAAGCCTAGCGCACAGCATGCGGGAAGCGAGCCTCCTCGGGAGAAGAGGAGGCAGCCCAGCTGCGTGCGTCTGCACTCACTCCTTGGGCGGAGCCCAGTGAGCCTCCAGTACGGCAGAGCTCCAGCTCTGCTCAGAGGCCCGATCTGGCAGAGTTGCTGGCGTGAGGCTGCTCTGCCCTGGGCGAGCCTTGCCCAGACTTGCCTCGCTGCTAGGCTTCCTGCCCGGGAAGGAGCAGGCTGCGCCAGACAGGCAGACGCTCCTGGCGCCTTCCTGGCCTCAGCTCCACTCCTGCCTTGCCTTTGCACCTAGTCCCCAGGCGTCCTTGCGGAGGGCTTAGGGGCCGGTGGGGTGCACGCTGCCAAGCCCTCCAGCCGTGAGAGCTCTGTCATAGGGAAGGGAATGGCAAGTGCAGGGCTCCTCCAGCGGTCGCTTGGCCGCCCAGACTCAGCACAGCACGGAGAGCACCAGGCTTCCCAGGGCCCCTGGCTGTGGTCTGCAGCCCCACACACCCGGAGGCTGACTCCGTGAGCGCCCAGAAGGTGCCTGACAGACGTCATTTCCCTAGTGCTCTCCCCACCAGCAGAGACGTGTGCAGGTGGTTGGGGCCTGCCCCTGCGTGTCTGGGCTGCCGCCCACAGCCTCCGCTCAGGGGAAGCAGCCCCTGTGCCAAGACCTGCAGGAGGCGCGGGGCGTCCCTGCCTGGAAGCCAAGTGCACGGTCCGCTTGGAAGCGAGCCTCCTTGGGAAGAGTCGAGGGAGCCAAGCCGCGTGCAGCTGCAAGCCCTGCTTGGGCCGAGCCGAGTGTGCCTCCAGGACGGCAGAGCTCCAGCTCTGCTCAGAGGCCGGATCTAGTCAAGTGCCTTGCGCGAGGCTGCTCTGCCCTGGGCGAGACTTGCCCAGGCTTGCCTCGCTGCTAGGCTTGCTGCCCGGGAAGGAGCAGGCTGTGCGATGCTGGGAGAGGCCACTGGCGCCTTCCTGGCCTCAGCTCCACTCCTGCCTTGCCTTTGCATCTAGGCCCCGGGCGTCCTTGGGGAAGGCTTAGGAGCCGGTGGCTTGCACACTGCCGAGCCCTCCAGCAGTGAGGCCTCTCGTCGAGGGGAGGGGAGGGCAAGTGCAGGGCTCCACCAGCGGTTGCTTGGCCGCCCAGACTCAGCGCCGCACGGAGAGCACAAGGCTCCCAGGTCCCCTGGCTGTGGTCTGCAGCCCCACACTCCCGGAGGCTGACTCCGTGGGCGCCCAGAAGGTGCCTGACAGACGTCATGTCCCTAGCGCTCTGCTCCCCGGCAGAGACGTGTGCAGGTGGTGGGGCCTGCCCCTGCGTGTCTGGGCTCCCGCCGGCAGCCCCAGCTCCAGGGAAGCAGCCCCTGAGCCAAGACCTGTAGGGGGCGCGGGGCGCCCCCGCCTGGAAGCCTAGCGCACAGCATGCGGGAAGCGAGCCTCCTCGGGAGAAGAGGAGGCAGCCCAGCTGCGTGCGTCTGCACTCACTCCTTGGGCGGAGCCCAGTGAGCCTCCAGTACGGCAGAGCTCCAGCTCTGCTCAGAGGCCCGATCTGGCAGAGTTGCTGGCGTGAGGCTGCTCTGCCCTGGGCGAGCCTTGCCCAGACTGGCCTCGCTGCTAGGCTTCCTGCCCGGGAAGGAGCAGGCTGCGCCAGACAGGCAGACGCTCCTGGCGCCTTCCTGGCCTCAGCTCCACTCCTGCCTTGCCTTTGCACCTAGTCCCCAGGCGTCCTTGCGGAGGGCTTAGGGGCCGGTGGGGTGCACGCTGCCAAGCCCTGCAGCCGTGAGAGCTCTGTCATAGGGAAGGGAATGGCAAGTGCAGGGCTCCTCCAGCGGTCGCTTGGCCGCCCAGACTCAGCACAGCACGGAGAGCACCAGGCTTCCCAGGGCCCCTGGCTGTGGTCTGCAGCCCCACACACCCGGAGGCTGACTCCGTGAGCGCCCAGAAGGTGCCTGACAGACGTCATTTCCCTAGTGCTCTCCCCACCAGCAGAGACGTGTGCAGGTGGTTGGGGCCTGCCCCTGCGTGTCTGGGCTGCCGCCCACAGCCTCCGCTCAGGGGAAGCAGCCCCTGTGCCAAGACCTGCAGGAGGCGCGGGGCGTCCCTGCCTGGAAGCCAAGTGCACGGTCCGCTTGGAAGCGAGCCTCCTTGGGAAGAGTCGAGGGAGCCAAGCCGCGTGCAGCTGCAAGCCCTGCTTGGGCCGAGCCGAGTGTGCCTCCAGGACGGCAGAGCTCCAGCTCTGCTCAGAGGCCGGATCTAGTCAAGTGCCTTGCGCGAGGCTGCTCTGCCCTGGGCGAGACTTGCCCAGGCTTGCCTCGCTGCTAGGCTTGCTGCCCGGGAAGGAGCAGGCTGTGCGATGCTGGGAGAGGCCACTGGCGCCTTCCTGGCCTCAGCTCCACTCCTGCCTTGCCTTTGCATCTAGGCCCCGGGCGTCCTTGGGGAAGGCTTAGGAGCCGGTGGCTTGCACACTGCCGAGCCCTCCAGCAGTGAGGCCTCTCGTCGAGGGGAGGGGAGGGCAAGTGCAGGGCTCCACCAGCGGTTGCTTGGCCGCCCAGACTCAGCGCCGCACGGAGAGCACAAGGCTCCCAGGTCCCCTGGCTGTGGTCTGCAGCCCCACACTCCCGGAGGCTGACTCCGTGGGCGCCCAGAAGGTGCCTGACAGACGTCATGTCCCTAGCGCTCTGCTCCCCGGCAGAGACGTGTGCAGGTGGTGGGGCCTGCCCCTGCGTGTCTGGGCTCCCGCCGGCAGCCCCAGCTCCAGGGAAGCAGCCCCTGAGCCAAGACCTGTAGGGGGCGCGGGGCGCCCCCGCCTGGAAGCCTAGCGCACAGCATGCGGGAAGCGAGCCTCCTCGGGAGAAGAGGAGGCAGCCCAGCTGCGTGCGTCTGCACTCACTCCTTGGGCGGAGCCCAGTGAGCCTCCAGTACGGCAGAGCTCCAGCTCTGCTCAGAGGCCCGATCTGGCAGAGTTGCTGGCGTGAGGCTGCTCTGCCCTGGGCGAGCCTTGCCCAGACTTGCCTCGCTGCTAGGCTTCCTGCCCGGGAAGGAGCAGGCTGCGCCAGACAGGCAGACGCTCCTGGCGCCTTCCTGGCCTCAGCTCCACTCCTGCCTTGCCTTTGCACCTAGTCCCCAGGCGTCCTTGCGGAGGGCTTAGGGGCCGGTGGGGTGCACGCTGCCAAGCCCTGCAGCCGTGAGAGCTCTGTCATAGGGAAGGGAATGGCAAGTGCAGGGCTCCTCCAGCGGTCGCTTGGCCGCCCAGACTCAGCACAGCACGGAGAGCACCAGGCTTCCCAGGGCCCCTGGCTGTGGTCTGCAGCCCCACACACCCGGAGGCTGACTCCGTGAGCGCCCAGAAGGTGCCTGACAGACGTCATTTCCTAGTGCTCTCCCCACCAGCAGAGACGTGTGCAGGTGGTTGGGGCCTGCCCCTGCGTGTCTGGGCTGCCGCCCACAGCCTCCGCTCAGGGGAAGCAGCCCCTGTGCCAAGACCTGCAGGAGGCGCGGGGCGTCCCTGCCTGGAAGCCAAGTGCACGGTCCGCTTGGAAGCGAGCCTCCTTGGAAGAGTCGAGGGAGCCAAGCCGCGTGCAGCTGCAAGCCCTGCTTGGGCCGAGCCGAGTGTGCCTCCAGGACGGCAGAGCTCCAGCTCTGCTCAGAGGCCGGATCTAGTCAAGTGCCTTGCGCGAGGCTGCTCTGCCCTGGGCGAGACTTGCCCAGGCTTGCCTCGCTGCTAGGCTTGCTGCCCGGGAAGGAGCAGGCTGTGCGATGCTGGGAGAGGCCACTGGCGCCTTCCTGGCCTCAGCTCCACTCCTGCCTTGCCTTTGCATCTAGGCCCCGGGCGTCCTTGGGGAAGGCTTAGGAGCCGGTGGCTTGCACACTGCCGAGCCCTGCAGCAGTGAGGCCTCTCGTCGAGGGGAGGGGGAGGGCAGTGCAGGGCTCCACCAGCGGTTGCTTGGCCGCCCAGACTCAGCGCCGCACGGAGAGCACAAGGCTCCCAGGTCCCCTGGCTGTGGTCTGCAGCCCCACACTCCCGGAGGCTGACTCCGTGGGCGCCCAGAAGGTGCCTGACGACGTCATGTCCCTAGCGCTCTGCTCCCCGGCAGAGACGTGTGCAGGTGGTGGGGCCTGCCCCTGCGTGTCTGGGCTCCCGCCGGCAGCCCCAGCTCCAGGGAAGGCAGCCCCTGAGCCAAGACCTGTAGGGGGCGCGGGGCGCCCCGCCTGGAAGCCTAGCGCACAGCATGCGGGAAGCGAGCCTCCTCGGGAGAAGAGGAGGCAGCCCAGCTGCGTGCGTCTGCACTCACTCCTTGGGCGGAGCCAGTGAGCCTCCAGTACGGCAGAGCTCCAGCTCTGCTCAGAGGCCCGATCTGGCAGAGTTGCTGGCGTGAGGCTGCTCTGCCCTGGGCGAGCCTTGCCAGACCTTTGCCTCGCTGCTAGGCTTCCTGCCGGGAAGGAGCAGGCTGCGCCAGACAGGCAGACGCTCCTGGCGCCTTCCTGGCCTCAGCTCCACTCCTGCCTTGCCTTTGCACCTAGTCCCCAGGCGTCCTTGCGGAGGGCTTAGGGGCCGGTTGGGGTGCACGCTGCCAAGCCCTCCAGCCGTGAGAGCTCTGTCATAGGGAAGGGAATGGCAAGTGCAGGGCTCCTCCAGCGGTCGCTTGGCCGCCCAGACTCAGCACAGCACGGAGAGCACCAGGCTTCCCAGGGCCCCTGGCTGTGGTCTGCAGCCCCACACACCCGGAGGCTGACTCCGTGAGCGCCCAGAAGGTGCCTGAACAGACGTCATTTCCCTAGCGCTCTCCCCACCAGCAGAGACGTGTGCAGGTGGTTGGGGCCTGCCCCTGCGTGTCTGGGCTGCCGCCCACAGCCTCCGCTCAGGGAAGCAGCCCCTGTGCCAAGACCTGCAGGAGGCGCGGGGCGTCCCTGCCTGGAAGCCAAGTGCACGGTCCGCTTGGAAGCGAGCCTCCTTGGGAAGAGTCGAGGGAGCCAAGCCGCGTGCAGCTGCAAGCCCTGCTTGGGCCGAGCCGAGTGTGCCTCCAGGACGGCAGAGCTCCAGGCTCTGCTCAGAGGCCGGATCTAGTCAAGTGCCTTGCGCGAGGCTGCTCTGCCCTGGGCGAGACTTGCCCAGGCTGCCTCGCTGCTAGGCTTGCTGCCCGGGAAGGAGCAGGCTGTGCGATGCTGGGAGAGGCCACTGGCGCCTTCCTGGCCTCAGCTCCACTCCTGCCTTGCCTTTGCATCTAGGCCCCGGGCGTCCTTGGGGAAGGCTTAGGAGCCGGTGGCTTGCACACTGCCGAGCCCTCCAGCAGTGAGGCCTCTCGTCGAGGGGAGGGGAGGGCAAGTGCAGGGCTCCACCAGCGGTTGCTTGGCCGCCCAGACTCAGCGCCGCACGGAGAGCACAAGGCTTCCCAGGTCCCCTGGCTGTGGTCTGCAGCCCACACTCCCGGAGCTGACTCCGTGGGCGCCCAGAAGGTGCCTGACGGACGTCATGTCCCTAGCGCTCTGCTCCCCGGCAGAGACGTGTGCAGGTGGTGGGGGCCTGCCCCTGCGTGTCTGGGCTCCCGCCGGCAGCCCCAGCTCCAGGGAAGCAGCCCCTGAGCCAAGACCTGTAGGGGGCGCGGGGCGCCCCCGCCTGGAAGCCTAGCGCACAGCATGCGGGAAGCGAGCCTCCTCGGGAGAAGAGGAGGCAGCCCAGCTGCGTGCGTCTGCACTCACTCCTTGGGCGGAGCCCAGTGAGCCTCCAGTACGGCAGAGCTCCAGCTCTGCTCAGAGGCCCGATCTGGCAGAGTTGCTGGCGTGAGGCTGCTCTGCCCTGGGCGAGCCTTGCCCAGACTTGCCTCGCTGCTTAGGCATCCTGCCCGGGAAGGAGCAGGCTGCGCCAGACAGGCAGACGCTCCTGGCGCCTTCCTGGCCTCAGCTCCACTCCTGCCTTGCCTTTGCACCTAGTCCCCAGGCGTCCTTGCGGAGGGCTGTAGGGGCCGGTGGGGTGCACGCTGCCAAGCCCTGCAGCCGTGAGAGCTCTGTCATAGGGAAGGGAATGGCAAGTGCAGGGCTCCTCCAGCGGGTCGCTTGGCCGCCCAGACTCAGCACAGCACGGAGAGCACCAGGCTTCCCAGGGCCCCTGGCTGTGGTCTGCAGCCCCACACACCCGGAGGCTGACTCCGTGAGCGCCCAGAAGGTGCCTGACAGACGTCATTTCCCTAGTGCTCTCCCCACCAGCAGAGACGTGTGCAGGTGGTTGGGGCCTGCCCCTGCGTGTCTGGGCTGCCGCCCACAGCCTCGCTCAGGGGAAGCAGCCCCTGTGCCAAGACCTGCAGGAGGCGCGGGGGCGTCCCTGCCTGGAAGCCAAGTGCACGGTCCGCTTGGAAGCGAGCCTCCTTGGGAAGAGTCGAGGGAGCCAAGCCGGCGTGCAGCTGCAAGCCCTGCTTGGGCCGAGCCGAGTGTGCCTCCAGGACGGCAGAGCTCCAGCTCTGCTCAGAGGCCGGATCTAGTCAAGTGCCTTGCGCGAGGCTGCTCTGCCCTGGCGAGACTTGCCCTGGCTTGCCTCGCTGCTAGGCTGCTGCCCGGGAAGGAGCAGGCTGTGCGATGCTGGGAGAGGCCACTGGCGCCTTCCTGGCCTCAGCTCCACTCCTGCCTTGCCTTTGCATCTAGGCCCCGGGCGTCCTTGGGGAAGGCTTAGGAGCCGGTGGCTTGCACACTGCCGAGCCCTCCAGCAGTGAGGCCTCTCGTAGAGGGGAGGGGAGGGCAAGTGCAGGGCTCCACCAGCGGTTGCTTGGCCCGCCCAGACTCAGCGCCGCACGGAGAGCACAAGGCTCCCAGGTCCCCTGGCTGTGGTCTGCAGCCCCACACTCCCGGAGGCTGACTCCGTGGGCGCCCAGAAGGTGCCTGACGACGTCATGTCCCTAGCGCTCTGCTCCCGGCAGAGACGTGTGCAGGTGGTGGGGCCTGCCCCCTGCGTGTCTGGGCTCCCCGCCGGCAGCCCCAGCTCCAGGGAAGCAGCCCCTGAGCCAAGACCTGTAGGGGGCGCGGGCGCCCCCGGCCTGGAAGCCTAGCGCACAGCATGCGGGAAGCGAGCCTCCTCGGGAGAAGAGGAGGCAGCCCCAGCTGCGTGCGTCTGCACTCACTCCTTGGGCGGAGCCCAGTGAGCCTCCAGTACGGCAGAGCTCCAGCTCTGCTCAGAGGCCCGATCTGGCAGAGTTGCTGGCGTGAGGCTGCTCTGCCCTGGGCGAGCCTTGCCCAGACTTGCCTCGCTGCTAGGCTTCCTGCCCCGGGAAGGAGCAGGCTGCGCCAGACAGGCAGACGCTCCTGGCGCACTTCCTGGCCTCAGCTCCACTCCTGCCTTGCTTAGCACCTAGTCCCCAGGCGTCCTTGCGGAGGGCTTAGGGGCCGGTGGGGTGCACGCTGCCAAGCCCTCCAGCCGTGAGAGCTCTGTCATAGGGAAGGAATGGCAAGTGCCAGGGCTCCTCCAGCGGTCGCTTGGCCGCCCAGACTCAGCACAGCACGGAGAGCACCAGGCTTCCCAGGGCCCCTGGCTGTGGTCTGCAGCCCCACACACCCGGAGGCTGACTCCGTGAGCGCCCAGAAGGTGCCTGACAGACGTCATTTCCCTAGTGCTCTCCCCACCAGCAGAGACGTGTGCAGTTGGTTGGGGCCTGCCCCTGCGTGTCTGGGCTGCCGCCCACAGCCTCCGCTCAGGGGAAGCCAGCCCCTGTGCCAAGACCTGCAGGAGGCGCGGGGCGTCCCTGCCTGGAAGCCAAGTGCACGGTCCGCTTGGAAGCGAGCCTCCTTGGGAAGAGTCGAGGGAGCCAAGCCGCGTGCAGCTGCAAGCCCTGCTTGGGCCGAGCCGAGTGTGCCTCCAGGACGGCAGAGCTCCAGCTCTGCTCAGAGGCCGGATCTAGTCAAGTGCCTTGCGCGAGGCTGCTCTGCCCTGGGCGAGACTTGCCCAGGCTTGCCTCGCTGCTAGGCTTGCTGCCCGGGAAGGAGCA